>NC_140167.1:121627178-121677178 GCF_963971535.1 Notolepis coatsorum
ATAACATACTGGTACTCTTATCAAGTAGGACCCAGTCACATTATAACATACTGGTACTCTTATCAAGTAGGACCCAGTCACATTATAACATACTGGTACTCTTATCAAGTAGAGACCCAGTCACATTATAACATACTGGTACTCTTATCAAGTAGGACCCAGTCACATTATAACATACTGGTACTCTTATCAAGTAGGACCCAGTCACATTATAACATACTGGTACTCTTATCAAGTAGGACCCAGTCACATTATAACATACTGGTACTCTTATCAAGTAGGACCCCGTCACATTATAACATACTGGTACTCTTATCAAGTAGGACCCAGTCACATTATAACATACTGGTACTCTTATCAAGTAGAGACCCAGTCACATTATAACATACTGGTACTCTTATCAAGTAGGACCCCGTCACATTATAACATACTGGTACTCTTATCAAGTAGGACCCAGTCACATTATAACATACTGGTACTCTTATCAAGTAGGACCCAGTCACATTATAACATACTGGTACTCTTATCAAGTAGGACCCAGTCACATTATAACATACTGGTACTCTTATCAAGTAGGACCCCGTCACATTATAACATACTGGTACTCTTATCAAGTAGGACCCAGTCACATTATAACATACTGGTACTCTTATCAAGTAGAGACCCAGTCACATTATAACATACTGGTACTCTTATCAAGTAGGACCCCGTCACATTATAACATACTGGTACTCTTATCAAGTAGGACCCAGTCACATTATAACATACTGGTACTCTTATCAAGTAGGACCCAGTCACATTATAACATACTGGTACTCTTATCAAGTAGGACCCAGTCACATTATAACATACTGGTACTCTTATCAAGTAGAGACCCAGTCACATTAAAACATACTGGTACTCTTATCAAGCAGGACCCCATCACATTATAACATACTGGTACTCTTATCAAGTAGGACCCAGTCACATTATAACATACTGGTACTCTTATCAAGTAGGACCCAGTCACATTATAACATACTGGTACTCTTATCAAGTAGAGACCCAGTCACATTAAAACATACTGGTACTCTTATCAAGCAGGACCCCGTCACATTATAACATACTGGTACTCTTATCAAGTAGGACCCAGTCACATTATAACATACTGGTACTCTTATCAAGTAGGACCCAGTCACATTATAACATACTGGTACTCTTATCAAGTAGGACCCAGTCACATTATAACATACTGGTACTCTTATCAAGTAGGACCCAGTCACATTATAACATACTGGTACTCTTATCAAGTAGAGACCCAGTCACATTAAAACATACTGGTACTCTTATCAAGCAGGACCCTGTCACATTATAACATACTGGTACTCTTATCAAGTAGGACCCAGTCAACTGTCCACGATGTAATCGGTCCCCAGCAAACCATGTGCACATGTTTTGGAGCTGTCCATCCCTAGTGGACCTTTGGAAAAACATATTCAATACACTCTCTGAAATATGCAGTACTCAGGTGGAACCAGATCCTTTGACTGCGCTATTTGGTGTTTCCTCACCCTTATTACAACTGACAAATACTAACAAAGAGGTCTTGGCCTTTGTTACTTTGTTAGCGAGACGGTTAATCCTACTTCAGTGTAAATCCTCCTCACCCCCTTCCCATGCCCTTTGGGTTAAATCTATTCTTAACTGTATTAAACTAGAAAAAATCCGACACACACTCCGAGGATCTACAGACAAGTTCTTTTCTATGTGGGCTCCCTTCTTTTCCTATGTTGAGAGGACCCACCTTCCCATAGTCCCAGACTGATACTCACTTACACAATACCCTTGGTACACTATACTCACCCATCCCTCCCCTTCAAACTTTCTCCTCTGATGCACCAAATCAACACCAGAGTTGGTTGACCTATGAATTGCTGTACTCACTTTTTCAAAGGTATAGCCTTATTTAAAAAATAAAACTAATTTGCTTTTTATTTTTTTAATTATTATTATATACTTTATTTTTACTTTATTATTATTATTATTATTATTATATATATATATATCTTTTTATTTTATACATTTCTTATTACCAACACTATAAATGTCTCTCTGAAACTGTATTTTTTTTTTTTTTTTTTTGTCTGCATGTCACTTTGTCTTGATGTCTGCTGTTCTTTGTATTCTGTCTTTTGTGTTTAAAATAGAACATTTTCAAGTACATATAATTTGTAAATGTTGGTTGCACTGGAAAAAAACCAATAAACAGACATATAAAAAAAAGTAGGACCCAGTCACATTATAACATACTGGTATTCTTATCAAGTAGGACCCCGTCACATTATAACATACTGGTACTCTTATCAAGTAGGACCCAGTCACATTATAACATACTGGTACTCTTATCAAGTAGGACCCAGTCACATTATAACATACTGGTACTCTTATCAAGTAGGACCCAGTCACATTATAACATACTGGTACTCTTATCAAGTAGGACCCAGTCACATTATAACATACTGGTACTCTTATCAAGTAGGACCCAGTCACATTATAACATACTGGTACTTTTATCAAGTAGGACCCAGTCACATTATAACATACTGGTACTCTTATCAAGTAGGACCCAGTCACATTATAACATACTGGTACTCTTATCAAGTAAGACCCAGTCACATTATAACATACTGGTACTCTTATCAAGTAGGACCCAGTCACATTATAACATACTGGTATTCTTATCAAGTAGGACCCAGTCACATTATAACATACTGGTACTCTTATCAAGTAGGACCCAGTCACATTATAACATACTGGTACTCTTATCAAGTAGGACCCCGTCACATTATAACATACTGGTACTCTTATCGAGTAGAGACCCAGTCACATTATAACATACTGGTACTCTTATCAAGTAGGACCCAGTCACATTATAACATACTGGTATTCTTATCAAGTAGGATCCCGTCACATTATAACATACTGGTTGTAACTGAGGGGTACAATTCCCTGACTGTATTGATAAGTATGGTATCATTAAACCACTACCGAGTATGTACTTTAACTACTGGCCACACAGTACATGATATAGATATGATGAACACTTTCCCACCATGAAACGAAGTCCACACAAATGTATAAATCGAATATTTTATATAGCAAAGGGTATATACAACGTTCACTTAATGACATTTATGATTTGAATGCACTTGTAAGGCAAATGAGTATTCGTAGGCAAATCAACATTGAATGTCCAATCTCTGGTTACGCAGGGAGCAAGTATGCAACCTGGTTCTTTAGGGAACTATAGTGATGGTACTTAAATGATTATAGCTGGATATACTAAAAGGAGGTCCCGCTGGTTGTAAGTCAGTAGAGGGGGGGGTTAGGAGAGCCGCCGGCGATATCCCATCTGGCCAACGATTTCTTGGGAGAATTCAGAGTGCTGAACACGGTGCCCACAGAACCTCGGTCCACAGATGAATACAGCTGGGCCCTCTTGTAGACGGTAGCTGCCGGTCCACAACGAAGAGACGTGAGGCGACCTCACTCGGGGTAGAGCGCCGTCTCACCTGGACTCCTCTCGGGGGGGTAGTTCCAACACTCACTAGTGTTGGCTGTTATCCATGGCATAATCAAAGCACCCAAAGCAAGTAGATAATCCAAGCCGTGTAGGGCTCGCCGTCGTCCGGGTAAGGTAATCCAATGTGCAGGTCCACTCGTCCTGGCCCAGAACTCCTCGGATGAAAGCACCACACGTGGTCTGCCCAGCCTGGTTAAGACTCTAGATAACGCGAGGAACGATGGGGGTACTGCTCACTTTATAACTCTAACCGAACGATGCACCATACATAATAGACTATTATTAACTTAAGGGGAGACACTGCAGGTGAATAGGGTAAAAAAATTAACTAATAGACATCACAATGAAACTTCCCCAGTTGATTACTTATATTAAGACGAGACTTTTTTGTATTACAAGTTTTCTGAAATTGTATGTTTAAATATGCAAATGAGGCATGATCTACTTAAATACGCACTAATTTGCATATAATTCCAGGACAGAAATCTGAACATTGGATAAAGCCATTTTCAAAATTATAGTTTCATTTTGTTGACATATTAGAGCCAAAGGTTATTACAGAGGGGATTTTGGATATCTCTTTTTATCACTCCATAAATCAGAAAATACTCCATTCAGTCCATTTTTATGGTAAAATTCCATATTTCGCCATGTTTTTAGGAATAAAATGTGATATAAATCAGGGTATGAATGCGATATCAACAAACCCTTCTGTAAATACCTTCAGAACATAGATATGAATAGAACTGGAAGGTTTGGTGTATGTGTGTGCTACTGAAGTGGAGATTTCTGGCTCAGAGTATGAGGAAAAACTCTTAAAACTCATTTTTGGGAAAACGCCTTCAAAGTTCTGTATTGTAAAATGCCATACTTTTTTTTTTAAACAGATATTTACAAACACATTACCTAATCAAACCATTAGTAATAGACAACCTAAACACATGCCTGATAACTGAATAATAATAATAATGATGTTATTGAACTGAACAGAACTACACACAGGCTACAAACAGTGTAGTACAGTGTAGTACCCCCTAATAGGCAAAACATATTTGAATAGATATCACTATGAAACTTTCCCAATTTGTTATGTACATATAAACTAAGAAAAAATATATTGCAAGTTTTCTGAAATGTATGTTTATATATGCAAATGAGGCACTTCCCCATTAAATATGTGCACATTTATGGATGCAATAAGGCAAAATGATGTAAAATAAACAACTAAATGTGTGTTATTGACGTTTTATTGTCACTAGTTTCATAGAAGACATGTTTAGGAAGCAAAATATAACAAAATCTCAAAATCAACAAAAAAAGTATATTTGACTATTCACCTGCAGTGTCTCGCCTTAATAGAAATACGTCCCACTCGACGGTATAGTGCCAAACTATGACAATTCAACTATTAATCCACACGATGTCTCAATGCCATTCTGAGGCCAAGTTGACCATACTGCACCACACGTGTATCGTGGGTGAGGCTTAACGTCTTGCCACTAGGTTGGAGGGTAAAGAACTAAGGGCTAAGGGACTAAAAGAAAAGTTCTACTTTACTTGCGCCATATATATATGCGCTGTGAACAAATAGTACCATTCGTATTTCGCCAGACGTATTCCTACGCGGAACCGGGGCTAGTAACGACATGTTCGTCGGCACGATTGAACTTGAACCAAGGGGCTTGGCTGCTGGCGCCAAGTTCTTGTCCAATGAGAGAATGAAACTATTATGGGCTGTTAGTAGACTAAAGGGATATTCAGTGTATATGTACAAGGAATATACAAGGGATATCAAACGATATACAAATACTATTAAATATATATCCATAAATAAATATATATATTCGGTTTAATCTGATCCTTCACAACAGCCGCCCCCTAATTAGTCCCACCTAATTAGCTAAGCAGAGACAGATTAACCGCACTGTCTACCACTCAAGGTCCGCTGTAAGGGTCAGTCAACTCACAAAGTCGTGGGGTCATGGTCGTCATCGATAGTGTCTGGGAGTCTGGGCAGTTCTATTAGCCTCGCCACGGGTCGTGTGTAAGTTCGCCCTTGGACGAGCACCTCAGCTGCTCGGACCTTTCCATCGGCACCGGTGATCATTTTGCTTACGCGGCCAGCCGGCCACATAGCTCTGGGTAGTGACTGGTCGATAATCATGACGACTGTTCCTTCTGTCAAATTGTCTCTCTCTTTTACCCACTTCTGGCGGGTCTGTAGAGACGGTAGGTAGTGGAGTAGAAAGCTGTTCCAAAACTTGTCAGCTAGTACTTGACTGTACCTCCACATTCTTCGGCCGTTCGCTTCTTCAGGCCTGTACATTGTCTGGGGTAGCGCGGGGTCCAGCCGCTCCATCAAGAGTGTGTTGGGGGTGACTGGGTCGACATCTGCTACATCACTTGAGACGTAACCGAGGGGCTTGGAGTTCAATACTCCCTCGATCTCCGTGAGGACTGTCATTAGGACTTCTTCCGCTACAGTCTGGGCCCCAAGCACGGCGTACAGGGCTGTCTTTATAGAACGTACTTCTCGTTCCCAGGTTCCACCGAAGTGGGGTGCGTTCGGGGGATTAAACTGGAAGTCAATCTGGGATGGAGCGAGGTGGGTCTTAAGTTCTGGGCCCATAGCTTGGAAGCTCTCTCTCAGCTCTCTTTCTCCGCCTTTGAAGTTTGTCCCGTGATCAGACAACAATGTAGACGGTTTTCCTTTCCGTGATGTGAATCTTCGGAAGGCCATAAGGAATGAGTCTGTGCTCATGGTTGAAAGGAGTTCGATATGTATCGCTCTGGTGGTCATGCATTTGAATACAATACCCCACCGCTTCTCGGTTCTTCTTCCTTTCTTTATGTACAACGGGCCAAAACAGTCCATGCCTGTGGAGTGGAATGGCTTGTCGCCGAGTCGGAGGCGACAGGGAGGTAGGTCAGCCATCCGGGGTATGCTGGGCTGCGCGCGCCACTTTCGGCAGTCTAGACAGGTTCGCTGGAAGCGTCGCACTGCTTCTCTTCCTTGAAGTATCCAATAGCGACGTCTGAACTCCGCGAAGACTCTCTCTGCTCCTGCGTGGTGTACATCCTCGTCGTATTTCTTTATGATCAGCTCTGTGACCTTGTGTCGGCTGTTCAAGACTATCGGGTACTTAACGTCATCCGGTAGATCGGGGGCTCTCCGCAGACGACCACCCACTCTGATGAGATTATGGGCGTCGCTCTCGGGTGCCAGGTGGAGCAATCTGCTGTCTGATGGGACGGGCTTTCCTCCCTGTAGACAGTCTAGCTCATCGGGGAACGAGTCTCTCTGGGCTCGTTGTAGTAGAAGAAGTTCTGCTTCTTCGTAGTCAGCTGCTGAAATGTCGGCAGTGGACTGAATCTCTGGGTGGTGCCACAGGAATGTCTTTAGCTGCGCACTCTGTAGGGTAATGCAATCATCTATGTTGGGGTCTGTGGAGGCGACTGTGCTCAGTCCACAGAACATAGGTTTCTTGTTCTCAGCCTCCTCTTTACTCGCTTCCCGTGGGGTGGGCGTAGGCCACTCTTCTTCCGGGAGCTTGAGGAACTCGGGTCCGTCACTGTAGATGTTGCGACGGGTGAGGTCATCTAGGGACATTCCCCGGGTGATGACGTCAGCTGGGTTGTGTTTGGTGTCCACATACCGCCAGCTCGCTGCTTCTGTTAACTCTTGAATCTCGGTGACTCTGACTCCCACGAAGACCTTGTATCTGCATGAATCAGACTTGATCCATGTGAGTACTGTTGTGGAATCTGACCACAAGATTGTTCTGTGCACCGGAATGGTGAGTTCACGTTGGATTAACGTGGCTAGATGCGCTCCTGCTAGGGCTGCGCAGAGCTCTAGACGCGGGATAGATTGTTGCTTTCGTGGGGCTATTCTTGAGCGAGCCAGGATGAAAGCAGTGTGTATCTCTCCTCCCTTCTCTTGGGCACGCAAGTAGGCCACCGATCCATAGGCTACTTCGGAGGCGTCACTGAAGACGTGTAGATCCATCTTGCATGTCTCTGGCCTCACTGTGGGTGGGAAGTAGCTGCGGCGTATATTGACGCCTGGGAGTGAGCGGAGCTCCGTCTCCCACTCTCTCCATGTGGAGGCAAGGTGTGCGGGTATTGGGTCGTCCCAGCCCTGGTCCTTGTCCCATAGTGCTCGTACAATCATCTTTGCCCTGGTGGTGTAAGGTAGAATACATCCCAACGGGTCATATTGTCTGGCGAGTGTTCTGTACACACTCCGTCTGGTGGTCGGTATCGCCGTCGACCTTCCCTGCTCCGTGGTCAGGGGTTTGTGTCTATAGTGGAGCGAGTCTGTTTTGAAGCGCCAGACTAGTCCTAGTGTCATTTCTTGGGCTTCTCCTGGGATTGTCGCCATCCAGGTCTCGCTGCTGGCAGCCTTGTCCGCGGGGGAGAGGCTGCGCAATACGTGCGGGTCGCTGCTGGCCCACTGCCTGAGATCAAAGCCGCCTTTGATCAGGGAGGCGCGTAGCTTGAGTAGGAGAACCTTGGCTTCTTCTTGAGTCGAAACGCTTTGTAAACAGTTGTCCACGTAGAAACTGTTCTTCACACTGTGTCGGACCTCTTCATCTGCTGCTGGATCCTCTGCGACGTGTTTCTGTAGTGCAAATGTAGCACAGCACGGGCTGCATGTGGTTCCGAAGGGGAGGACTTCCCACTGGTAGATGGCTGGGTGCTCATCTCCGATCCTCTCTCTCCATAGGAACCGCAGCAGGGGCTTGTCCTCCTCCACTAGTCTCACCTGCAGGAACATCCCTTTGATATCCCCGCTGATAGCCACCTTGTCCTGGCGGAAACGTAGTAGCACGCCTAGTAGAGAGGGGCCGAGTGTGGGGCCGGGCAAGAGCTCTTTATTCAGATTTTGGGATCCGATCTGGTAGCTGCAGTTAAACACAATGCGATCCTTGCCGTTGTGGTGGACCTTGTGGTGCGGCACGTACCATGATTCGGTCGTCTGATCGGCCTCTTTAATGTCAATCTTTGTCACGTGTCCCGCTGTGATTAGCTTCTCAATCTCAGCGCGGTACACGCTCTCTTGAGCGGGGTCTTTGGCTAGGCGCCGCTCTGTGTTCAATAGATACCGCTCCGTAGCGTCTTTCTTTGCGTGAAAGGTGGGCATTCCCTCTCGCCTCAGGAGTGGAGTTGCGTATCTCATCACTCCGCCGACTGTGACTCTCTTTGTCCCTTGCTCGAGGAGGTTTATGGCGTAAATGTCTTCTTTAGAACGAATGTCTTTCTTTTCGTTCTTAAAGGGCATTGTCTCTAGTGTCCATAGCCTCTCGACATGCTGCAGGAGAGTGGTGTCTTCTTCTGTCACTCTGGAGTGGAAGCAGCTAGTGGCTGCTGTTCGGTTGAGAGATTTAGCGAGGGGGCCTTGTAGTGTCCATCCTAGGCGGGTCTCGACTGCTGCAGGACAGCCTCGGGGTCCTGTATGGACCCGGTCTATCGGGACTATGAGGTCTGCATGGTCGGAGCCTATCAGCAGGGTCGGGGTGGCGCCGTCTATGAGCGGGATAGGTAGTTGACGCAGGTGCACATATTTATACATCCGCTTGGCGATGGGGTAGGTGTACTGCGATAGTCCTATTTCTTGGCTGGTGAAAGCATTTGTAATCCTATACCGTCGCTCTGGCTGCCCGCTTGCTGCGATAGTGAAGGAGACATTCTCGCCCTTTATCGTCTTTAAATCTCTTCTTATTGTCCGAATCGTCATTTGGTTCTCGCTCCCCCGCAGTCCCAGCTGGGCCGCAGCGGACGCGAGCAGAAGGGTCTTCTCTGACCCGTCATCAAGGACGGCGTAAGTGTCCATGACTTTATCTTGGTAGCTCAATGTTACACGGACTACCTTTAAGAGCACTTGGGCGCCGCTGCTGCTGGCGGGGTCAATGTACATGACACTTGCCTTGGTGCTGCTCGATGGTGCAGGTGCAGGCTTTCTTCTGTTACTGTCGTGTAGGACATCTAGGTGTGCTCCGTCACACCGACTGCACCTCTTCTTTAGGCGGCACTCGGCTGCCATGTGACTGCGCGCACATCGGTAACAGCGCCTGTTGGACTTTATCCATTGACTCACTTCTTCTGCATTCATCTTTGTGAACAGGTCACATTGCGACAGCCAGTGTTCCTTCTCGCAGTACGGGCACACCATCTTCCACTTCTCTTTTCTCGAGGGGGTACTGTGGTTCTTACTGCTCGGTACTGATTCTGATTGGTGCATGACAGTCACCGATCTTCTTCCATCGTTTATTCTCCTGGGTCCCTCTCTGGAGCTTGGTGTGCTCCGCACGAACGTATCCAGTCGTAAGCTGCTGACTTCTCTCGCCAGGAAGTCGGCTAGATCGAGGAGGGATGGTTCGGGACCGTTAGGATCACGGTGGTCTCTCTGCCGCCTGAAGCGCTCTTGTCTGGCGGGTGGCAGCTTCTCTAAAATCCTCTCGACGTTAGAGTTGGCGTATAGCTCGTGCATACCCTTTTCCCGTTGCGCTCCCAGCATCCCTACCAGGGACTGCACTTTTATAGACAGGTCGTCTAATGAGCGATTGTCTGTTGCTGGGGGTAGGCGGTCAATATGCCTTATCTCTTGGATTACGTAATCCCATATACGTCCATATCTCTGGTCCAGCGCTGCTAGAGCCGCGGTGTATGGGGTCGTAGAGGTGGCATAGGCTAGCGCTATATTGTGCGCTCGCGGTACTTTCAGGTGCTTCAGTAATATTGCATACTTGTGGCGTTCATCAGCGACATCCACCATCATTGTCTCTAAGCACATCCGGAGCTCCGTGTACTGTGCTCGATTCTCATAGGTGAAGTCTGGAAACGTCGGTGTGGCAATGTATGACGCCGTGGATGGCTGATACATCGGCGAGCGTTGGGGGAGAGGCCTCCTAGGCGAGTCTCCTCTTGCGCCTCTCTGTGGGCTGGTACCGGCAGGGTACCATGGCCCGCTGGTCCAGGTGCTATTCCTCGGGGCTGGTCGTGCGTCATGCTCACCCGTGAATAGAGTCGGGGGTCTGTAGCGCAGCGCCGCGGGGGTATAGCCTGGGCTGTACTGGACCTCCTGGTCCGGTGGAGTACTGTGCTGTCGTCGGGCTTGGTTCTCCTCCTCTCCCTCTTCTTCTTCTATCAGGTCCTCTAGATCCTGTAGTCGTTTATTTAGCTTCTCCGCAGTGTATGCCGCTCCTTCCTTGTAGCTGGGTCTCGCTTGGACCGGTCGGGGAAGGGGGTCTGCGGGGGGTATAGGCTTGGTCTGTTGGTCAAGTTCAGGGTCGCTTGCTCGGTTAGGAGACGCTGCCCTTGACTGTTGTCTCGACGAGTTCCTTGAACCCCTGGCGGAGGGAGAGGGTGTTGCCTTGAGGATCAGCTGCTCCATTAGTTGCGCTTGTAGCTTGTCGCGCTCGGCTTGTAGTCTGTCGCGCTCGGTTTCGCGCTGGATGAGAGCGAGGTCGCGCTCTGCTTCTCTTTGGGCACCGGCAGCGGCACGCTGGGTGTCTGCTCGGTCTCTTGCCATATTCTCTTCCGTCTGAAGGCGTCTCATCTCCAGGCGTATGCGCTCTTCTTCGCTCCGTTGCTGTGTCTGGAGTCGATCGCGTTCACCCTGAAGTCGATCGCGTTCACCCTGGAGTCGATCGCGTTCGGTAGAGGCTGTCAGGCTGACGAGGAACGCCTGTGATAGCATCCTCTCCGCTTCGCTGGGGGAAGACGGTTGTAGAGGTGAGCCGCTCCTGGCTGTACTCGTTGGGGAGTCCTGGAGCTCTATCTCCTCGGCGCTCTCCTCATCTTGTTCCGTGCAGAGTTCTCTCTCTGTAGGGTTGTCTTCCTCCCGGGGCTGGTCGGGGACTACTTCTTCGGTATTGGCGGGGGGTAAAGGCATGTCAGCTCCCTCCTGGTCCCCACCGTGAGCTTGGTCAGTTACATTAGAACCCACTAGGGCCTCTGTGGTCGGGGTAACCTGGTCGTTAAGGTCAGACATAATTTTACTTTCTACTTTTACCGCATTTACCGTTTGTCGAAGGCTAGGTAGTTGACTGACAGCGTAATCCTCTAAGTACTGAGGTGTCTGTCGTCTGCGCCGCGGGCGTTCTACGTTAGGAGGACCGTTTCGTGGAGTGTTCATCATAGGCCATTTCAATATTAATAACACTATATTAATATTACACTAGTTACCCTCCGGCTCGAAGGACCAATTGTAACTGAGGGGTACAATTCCCTGACTGTATTGATAAGTATGGTATCATTAAACCACTACCGAGTATGTACTTTAACTACTGGCCACACAGTACATGATATAGATATGATGAACACTTTCCCACCATGAAACGAAGTCCACACAAATGTATAAATCGAATATTTTATATAGCAAAGGGTATATACAACGTTCACTTAATGACATTTATGATTTGAATGCACTTGTAAGGCAAATGAGTATTCGTAGGCAAATCAACATTGAATGTCCAATCTCTGGTTACGCAGGGAGCAAGTATGCAACCTGGTTCTTTAGGGAACTATAGCGATGGTACTTAAATGATTATAGCTGGATATACTAAAAGGAGGTCCCGCTGGTTGTAAGTCAGTAGAGGGGGGGGTTAGGAGAGCCGCCTGCGATATCCCATCTGGCCAACGATTTCTTGGGAGAATTCAGAGTGCTGAACACGGTGCCCACAGAACCTCGGTCCACAGATGAATACAGCTGGGCCCTCTTGTAGACGGTAGCTGCCGGTCCACAACGAAGAGACGTGAGGCGACCTCACTCGGGGTAGAGCGCCATCTCACCTGGACTCCTCTCGGGGGGGTAGTTCCAACACTCACTAGTGTTGGCTGTTATCCATGGCATAATCAAAGCACCCAAAGCAAGTAGATAATCCAAGCCGTGTAGGGCTCGCCGTCGTCCGGGTAAGGTAATCCAATGTGCAGGTCCACTCGTCCTGGCCCAGAACTCCTCGGATGAAAGCACCACACGTGGTCTGCCCAGCCTGGTTAAGACTCTAGATAACGCGAGGAACGATGGGGGTACTGCTCACTTTATAACTCTAACCGAACGATGCACCATACATAATAGACTATTATTAACTTAATAGAAATACGTCCCACTCGACGGTATAGTGCCAAACTATGACAATTCAACTATTAATCCACACGATGTCTCAATGCCATTCTGAGGCCAAGTTGACCATACTGCACCACACGTGTATCGTGGGTGAGGCTTAACGTCTTGCCACTAGGTTGGAGGGTAAAGAACTAAGGGCTAAGGGACTAAAAGAAAAGTTCTACTTTACTTGCGCCATATATATATGCGCTGTGAACAAATAGTACCATTCGTATTTCGCCAGACGTATTCCTACGCGGAACCGGGGCTAGTAACGACATGTTCGTCGGCACGATTGAACTTGAACCAAGGGGCTTGGCTGCTGGCGCCAAGTTCTTGTCCAATGAGAGAATGAAACTATTATGGGCTGTTAGTAGACTAAAGGGATATTCAGTGTATATGTACAAGGAATATACAAGGGATATCAAACGATATACAAATACTATTAAATATATATCCATAAATAAATATATATATATTCGGTTTAATCTGATCCTTCACAACACTGGTACTCTTATCAAGCAGGACCCAGTCACATTAAAACATACTGGTACTCTTATCAAGTAGGACCCAGTCACATTATAACATACTGGTACTCTTATCAAGTAGGACCCCGTCACATTATAACATACTGGTACTCTTATCAAGTAGCACCCAGTCACATTATAACATACTGGTACTCTTATCAAGTAGGACTCAGTCACATTATAACATACTGGTATTCTTATCAAGTAGGACTCAGTCACATTATAACATACTGGTATTCTTATCAAGTAGGACCCAGTCACATTATAACATACTGGTACTCTTATCAAGTAGGACCCAGTCACATTATAACATACTGGTACTCTTATCAAGTAGGACTCAGTCACATTATAACATACTGGTATTCTTATCAAGTAGGACTCAGTCACATTATAACATACTGGTATTCTTATCAAGTAGGACTCAGTCACATTATAACATACTGGTACTCTTATCAAGTAGGACCCCGTCACATTATAACATACTGGTACTCTTATCAAGTAGGACCCAGTCACATTATAACATACTGGTACTCTTATCAAGTAGGACCCAGTCACATTATAACATACTGGTACTCTTATCAAGTAGGACCCCGTCACATTATATCATACTGGTACTCTTTTCAAGTAGGACCCAGTCACATTATAACATACTGGTACTCTTATCAAGTAGGACCCAGTCACATTATAACATACTGGTACTCTTATCAAGCAGGACCCCGTCACATTATAACATACTGGTACTCTTATCAAGTAGGACCCAGTCACATTATAACATACTGGTACTCTTATCAAGTAGGACCCAGTCACATTATAACATACTGGTACTCTTATCAAGTAGGACTCAGTCACATTATAACATACTGGTATTCTTATCAAGTGGGACTCAGTCACATTATAACATACTGGTATTCTTATCAAGTAGGACCCAGTCACATTATAACATACTGGTACTCTTATCAAGTAGGACCCAGTCACATTATAACATACTGGTACTCTTATCAAGTAGGACTCAGTCACATTATAACATACTGGTATTCTTATCAAGTAGGACTCAGTCACATTATAACATACTGGTATTCTTATCAAGTAGGACTCAGTCACATTATAACATACTGGTACTCTTATCAAGTAGGACCCCGTCACATTATAACATACTGGTACTCTTATCAAGTAGGACCCAGTCACATTATAACATACTGGTACTCTTATCAAGTAGGACCCAGTCACATTATAACATACTGGTACTCTTATCAAGTAGGACCCCGTCACATTATATCATACTGGTACTCTTATCAAGTAGGACCCAGTCACATTATAACATACTGGTACTCTTATCAAGTAGGACCCAGTCACATTATAACATACTGGTACTCTTATCAAGTAGGACCCCGTCACATTATATCATACTGGTACTCTTATCAAGTAGGACCCAGTCACATTATAACATACTGGTACTCTTATCAAGTAGAGACCCAGTCACATTATAACATACTGGTACTCTTATCAAGCAGGACCCCGTCACATTATAACATACTGGTACTCTTATCAAGTAGGACCCAGTCACATTATAACATACTGGTACTCTTATCACGTAGAGACCCAGTCACATTATAACATACTGGTACTCTTATCAAGCAGGACCCCGTCACATTATAACATACTGGTACTCTTATCAAGTAGGACCCAGTCACATTATAACATACTGGTACTCTTATCAAGTAGGACCCAGTCACATTATAACATACTGGTACTCTTATCAAGTAGGACCCAGTCACATTATAACATACTGGTACTCTTATCAAGTAGGACCCAGTCACATTATAACATACTGGTAATCTTATCAAGTAGGACCCAGTCACATTAAAACATACTGGTACTCTTATCAAGTAGGACCCAGTCACATTAAAACATACTGGTACTCTTATCAAGTAGGACCCCGTCACATTATAACATACTGGTACTCTTATCAAGTAGGACCCAGTCACATTATAACATACTGGTACTCTTATCAAGTAGGACCCAGTCACATTATAACATACTGGTACTCTTATCAAGTAGGACCCAGTCACATTATAACATACTGGTACTCTTATCAAGTAGGACCCAGTCACATTATAACATACTGGTACTCTTATCAAGTAGGACTCAGTCACATTATAACATACTGGTACTCTTATCAAGTAGAGACCCAGTCACATTATAACATACTGGTACTCTTATCAAGTAGGACCCTGACACATTATAACTTACTGATACTCTTATCAATTAGAGACCCAGTCACATTATAACATACTGGTACTCTTATCAAGTAGGACCCAGTCACATTATAACATACTGGTACTCTTATGAAGTAGGACCCAGTCACATTATAACATACTGGTACTCTTATCAAGTAGGACTCAGTCACATTATAACATACTGGTATTCTTATCAAGTAGGACCCCGTCACATTATAACATACTGGTACTCTTATCAAGTAGGACCCCGTCACATTATAACATACTGGTACTGTTATCAAGTAGGACCCAGTCACATTATAACATACTGGTACTCTTATCAAGTAGGACCCAGTCACATTATAACATAATGGTACTCTTATCAAGTAGAGACCCAGTCACATTATGACATACTGGTACTCTTATCAAGTAGGACCCAGTCACATTATAACATACTGGTACTCTTATCAAGTAGGACCCAGTCACATTATAACATACTGGTACTCTTATCAAGTAGGACCCAGTCAAATTATAACATACTGGTACTCTTATCAATAGGGCTGACCTTCGAAGCTTTTTTTGGCAATCGAAGCTTCGGGGCCGAGCTTCGATTTTAATTCGAAGCTTCGATTAAAAAAAAAAAAAAAAAACTTTTTTATTTTGTTTATTTATTTTTTTATCTTATGTTGTGGGACTTGTACAGCACTTGGTAAACTTTGTTGTTTTTAAATGTGCTCTATAAATAAAGTGGATTGTTCACACACACACACACACACAAATCGAAGTAAAAAATACAAATAAAAAATGAAAATCGAAAAGCGAGAGACTAAACCTGTTGTTGTTAGCTTACATGCTAACGTGAATGGGATCGACCATAGCATTGCGGCTAGGCTAGCTACCATAGCAGTATAGCTCTAGTTGAATGGATAAACGTTATTTAACATTGCAGAATGGGTACAATACAATACGGCTCAATACAAACAGTTGTTAAGGGGGGGTGCAGAGTCATCAACACAATGTACCACCAAGAGTGGAGAGTTTATGTCTCAAAAAGCGAGAGACCCAATGCTCTTGTTGTTGTTAGCTTATATGCTAACGTGAATGGGATCGACCATAGCATTGCGGCTAGGCTAGCTACCATAGCAGTACAGCAGCTAGTTGAATGGATAAACGTTATTTAACATTGCAGAATGGGTACAATACAATACGGCTCAATACAAACAGTTGTTAAGGGGGGGTGCAGAGTCATCAACACAATGTACCACCAAGAGCAGAGAGTTTATGTCTCTCAAAAAGCGAGAGACTAAACCTACAGTAAAGCTCTTGTTGTTAGCTTACATGCTAACGTGAATGTGATCGGCCATAGCATTGCGGCTAGGCTAGCTACCATAACAGTACAGCAGCTAGTTGAATGGATACACGTTATTTCGATGGCACAAGCTTTGAACAGAAAAAAAAAATTGAAGTTAAATTTTTTTTTTTTTTTTTAAACTTCGATTTTTTTTTAAATGTTCGAAGCTTGTGCCATCGAACGAAGCTTCGAAGTATTTAAGACAGCCATACTTATCAAGTAGGACCCAGTCACATTATAACATACTGGTACTCTTATCAAGTAGGACCCAGTCACATTAAAACATACTGGTACTCTATCAAGCAGGACCCCGTCACATTATAACATACTGGTACTCTTATCAAGTAGGACTCAGTCACATTATAACATACTGGTACTCTTATCAATAGGGCTGACCTTCGAAGCTTTTTTTGGCAATCGAAGCTTCGGGGCCGAGCTTCGATTTTAATTCGAAGCTTCGATTAAAAAAAAAAAAAAAAAAAAACTTTTTTATTTTGTTTATTTATTTTTGTATCTTATGTTGTGGGACTTGTACAGCACTTGGTAAACTTTGTTGTTTTTAAATGTGCTCTATAAATAAAGTGGATTGTTCACACACACACACACACACGCACACACAAATCGAAGTAAAAAATACAAATAAAAAATGAAAATCGAAAAGCGAGAGACTAAACCTGTTGTTGTTAGCTTACATGCTAACGTGAATGGGATCGACCTTAGCATTGCGGCTAGGCTAGCTACCATAGCAGTATAGCTCTAGTTGAATGGATAAACGTTATTTGATTGATTGATTGATTGATTGGAAACTTTATTAACAGATTGCAGAATGGGTACAATACAGTACAGCTCAATACACACAATTGTTAAGGGGATGCAGACCAGAGAAAGACTTTCGTCTTGTTTACATCAGGGTCCCCCATTTTCAATTCATCAGGACATATATGACATACATGACATACAGATAGTCAGTACTGCTACATCTATACATTTATGACATACCAGATTTGCAAATACAGTACTGTTTGTGATACAGAAGGAGTCAGGAAAAGGGAGTATATACATTTGACGTAGAAACTGTACATTGGAGGAGGTTGGGTGGGGGGGGGGTTGGGTACACTGGGATATTGACAACCATACTGGGTAATCTACATTGGAGGTGGTTGGGGGGGGGGGGGCACACTGTATATACAAGCAAAACTGTACATTGAGGGGGGGGGGGGGGGGCACTGTACAAACAAACAAAATTGTACATTGGACTATTGACAAAACCATACTAGGTAAATTACTGTACATTGGAGGGGGTTGGGTTAGGATATTTACAGGGGCCAGTGTTGAATTGCAGTCTCCCGTAGGTGTCCCTTGAGAGAGGTTTTGAAAGTGGGTAGTGATCCACATTCCTTTACAGCTTTGGGTAGGGCGTTCCACATTGATGTGGCATAATTGCGAAACGTGTTTAGTCCCTTATTTGAGCCGAATCTGGGTTTAACATGATTTGTGGAGCTCCCTCTGGTGTTGTGATCGTGGTATTCACTGACCTTTGGGAAGTATTTTGACATGTACATGGGTACCTTGGTCGTGTAGTGTATCTTGTAGACCAGGCCCATTGCAAGTTGCTGTACTCTGTCGTCTACTCTAAGCCATCCTAGGTTGTCAAAGTGGGCAGGGGTGAGGTGGGTTCTAGGAGTAAGGTCAAGCAGTAGTCTGACCAGTTTGTTTTGAGATGTTTGTAATTTTGTTTTTAGCGCCTTTGAGGTGCTTTGGTACCATGAGGTGCAAGCATAGTCGTAGTACCCCTGAATGAGTGCTCCTGCCAGAGTCTTCAGGGTATTCTTGTTTACCAGAGAGGAGATCCGGTACAAGAATCGAGTTCGTTGGTTGACTTTTTTTATTACATTGGATGCCATTTTGTCACAGGAGAGATTAGCCTCTAGGATGGAACCCAGGTAGGTAATTTCATCTTTCCTTGTGACAATATTGTCACCCACTGTAACTGAGAAGCCGTCGGTCTTGCTGAGTTTGTTATTTGAACCGAAGAGAATGGACTCTGTTTTGCCCATGTGTAATGATAGTTTGTTATCAGCGAGCCATATGCAGATTCTGCCTAGTTCCGAGCTGAGGGTTTTTTCAACCTGTAACTTGTTCTTGTCAGAGACCAGCAGGGCTGAGTCGTCCGCAAACAGGAACAAGTTGCAGTCACAAGCTGACGACATGTCATTTGCATAAATTAGGAACAGTAGCGGTCCTAGTATGCTTCCTTGTGGAACACCACAGCTCACTGTGAGGGGGGGGGGGATAGGGTACCGTTTACCTCCACCATCTGTTCCCTCCCCTCAAGGTAGGATTGCAGAATGGGTACAATACAATACGGCTCAATACAAACAGTTGTTAAGGGGGGGTGCAGAGTCATCAACACAATGTACCACCAAGAGTGGAGAGTTTATGTCTCAAAAAGCGAGAGACCCAATGCTCTTGTTGTTGTTAGCTTATATGCTAACGTGAATGGGATCGACCATAGCATTGCGGCTAGGCTAGCTACCATAGCAGTACAGCAGCTAGTTGAATGGATAAACGTTATTTAACATTGCAGAATGGGTACAATACAATACGGCTCAATACAAACAGTTGTTAAGGGGGGGTGCAGAGTCATCAACACAATGTACCACCAAGAGCAGAGAGTTTATGTCTCTCAAAAAGCGAGAGACTAAACCTACAGTAAAGCTCTTGTTGTTAGCTTACATGCTAACGTGAATGTGATCGGCCATAGCATTGCGGCTAGGCTAGCTACCATAGCAGTACAGCAGCTAGTTGAATGGATACACGTTATTTCGATGGCACAAGCTTTGAACAGAAAAAAAAAATTGAAGTTAAATTTTTTTTTTTTTTTTAAACGTCGATTTTTTTTTAAATGTTCGAAGCTTGTGCCATCGAACGAAGCTTCGAAGTATTTAAGACAGCCATACTTATCAAGTAGGACCCAGTCACATTATAACATACTGGTACTCTTATCAAGTAGGACCCAGTCACATTAAAACATACTGGTACTCTTATCAAGTAGGATCCAGTCACATTATAACATACTGGTACTCTTATCAAGTAGGACTCAGTCACATTATAACATACTGGTACTCTTATCAAGTAGGACCCAGTCACATTATAACATACTGGTACTCTTATCAAGCAGGACCCAGTCACATTATAACATACTGGTACTCTTATCAAGTAGGATCCAGTCACATTATAACATACTGGTACTCTTATCAAGTAGAGACCCAGTCACATTATAACATACTGGTACTCTTATCAAGTAGGACCCAGTCACATTATAACATACTGGTACTCTTATCAAGTAGGACCCCGTCACATTATAACATACTGGTACTCTTATCAAGTAGGACCCAATCACATTATTACATACTGGTACTCTTATCAAGTAGGACCCAGTCACATTATAACATACTGGTACTCTTATCAAGTAGGACCCAGTCACATTATAACATACTGGTACTCTTATCAAGTAGGACCCAGTCACATTAAAACATACTGGTACTCTTATCAAGTAGGACCCCGTCACATTATAACATACTGGTACTCTTATCAAGTAGGACCCAGTCACATTATAACATACTGGTACTCTTATCAAGTAGGACCCAGTCACATTATAACATACTGGTACTCTTATCAAGTAGGACCCAGTCACATTATAACATACTGGTACTCTTATCAAGTAGGACCCAGTCACATTATAACATACTGGTACTCTTATCAAGTAGGACTCAGTCACATTATAACATACTGGTACTCTTATCAAGTAGGACCCAGTCACATTATAACATACTGGTACTCTTATCAAGTAGGACCCAGTCACATTATAACATACTGGTACTCTTATCAAGTATAGGACCCCGTCACATTATAACATACTGGTACTCTTATCAAGTAGGACCCAGTCACATTATAACATACTGGTATTCTTATCAAGCAGGACCCAGTCACATTATAACATACTGGTACTCTTATCAAGCAGGACCCAGTCACATTATAACATACTGGTACTCTTATCAAGTAGGACCCAGTCACATTATAACATACTGGTACTCTTATCAAGTAGGACCCAGTCACATTATAACATACTGGTACTCTTATCAAGTAGGACCCAGTCACATTATAACATACTGGTACTCTTATCAAGTAGGACCCAGTCACATTATAACATACTGGTACTCTTATCAAGTAGGACCCAGTCACATTATAACATACTGGTACTCTTATCAAGTAGGACTCAGTCACATTATAACATACTGGTACTCTTATCAAGTAGGACCCAGTCACATTATAACATACTGGTACTCTTATCAAGTAGGACCCAGTCACATTATAACATACTGGTACTCTTATCAAGTATAGGACCCCGTCACATTATAACATACTGGTACTCTTATCAAGTAGGACCCAGTCACATTATAACATACTGGTATTCTTATCAAGCAGGACCCAGTCACATTATAACATACTGGTACTTTTATCAAGCAGGACCCAGTCACATTATAACATACTGGTACTCTTATCAAGTAGGACCCAGTCACATTATAACATACTGGTACTCTTATCAAGTAGGACCCCGTCACATTATAACATACTGGTACTCTTATCAAGTAGGACCCAGTCACATTATAACATACTGGTACTCTTATCAAGTAGGACCCAGTCACATTATAACATACTGGTACTCTTATCAAGTAGGACCCAGTCACATTATAACATACTGGTACTCTTATCAAGTAGGACCCAGTCACATTATAACATACTGGTACTCTTATCAAGTAGGACCCAGTCACATTAAAACATACTGGTACTCTTATCAAGTAGGACCCAGTCACATTAAAACATACTGGTATTCTTATCAAGTAGGACCCTGTCACATTATAACATACTGGTACTCTTATCAAGTAGGACCCAGTCACATTATAACATACTGGTACTCTTATCAAGTAGGACCCAGTCACATTATAACATACTGGTACTCTTATCAAGTATAGGACCCCGTCACATTATAACATACTGGTACTCTTATCAAGTAGGACCCAGTCACATTATAACATACTGGTATTCTTATCAAGCAGGACCCAGTCACATTATAACATACTGGTACTCTTATCAAGCAGGACCCAGTCACATTATAACATACTGGTACTCTTATCAAGTAGGACCCAGTCACATTATAACATACTGGTACTCTTATCAAGTAGGACCCAGTCACATTATAACATACTGGTACTCTTATCAAGTAGGACCCAGTCACATTATAACATACTGGTACTCTTATCAAGTAGGACCCAGTCACATTATAACATACTGGTACTCTTATCAAGTAGGACCCAGTCACATTATAACATACTGGTACTCTTATCAAGTAGGACTCAGTCACATTATAACATACTGGTACTCTTATCAAGTAGGACCCAGTCACATTATAACATACTGGTACTCTTATCAAGTAGGACCCAGTCACATTATAACATACTGGTACTCTTATCAAGTATAGGACCCCGTCACATTATAACATACTGGTACTCTTATCAAGTAGGACCCAGTCACATTATAACATACTGGTATTCTTATCAAGCAGGACCCAGTCACATTATAACATACTGGTACTTTTATCAAGCAGGACCCAGTCACATTATAACATACTGGTACTCTTATCAAGTAGGACCCAGTCACATTATAACATACTGGTACTCTTATCAAGTAGGACCCCGTCACATTATAACATACTGGTACTCTTATCAAGTAGGACCCAGTCACATTATAACATACTGGTACTCTTATCAAGTAGGACCCAGTCACATTATAACATACTGGTACTCTTATCAAGTAGGACCCAGTCACATTATAACATACTGGTACTCTTATCAAGTAGGACCCAGTCACATTATAACATACTGGTACTCTTATCAAGTAGGACCCAGTCACATTAAAACATACTGGTACTCTTATCAAGTAGGACCCAGTCACATTAAAACATACTGGTATTCTTATCAAGTAGGACCCTGTCACATTATAACATACTGGTACTCTTATCAAGTAGGACCCAGTCACATTATAACATACTGGTACTCTTATCAAGTAGGACCCAGTCACATTATAACATACTGGTACTCTTATCAAGTAGGACCCAGTCACATTATAACATACTGGTACTCTTATCAAGTAGGACCCCGTCACATTATAACATACTGGTACTCTTATCAAGTAGGACCCAGTCACATTATAACATACTGGTACTCTTATCAAGTAGGACCCAGTCACATTATAACATACTGGTATTCTTATCAAGTAGGACTCAGTCACATTATAACATACTGGTACTCTTATCAAGTAGGACCCAGTCACATTATAACATACTGGTACTCTTGTCAAGTAGGACCCAGTCACATTATAACATACTGGTACTCTTATCAAGTAGGACCCAGTCACATTATAACATACTGGTACTCTTATCAAGTAGGACCCAGTCACATTATAACATACTGGTACTCTTATCAAGTAGGACCCAGTCACATTATAACATACTGGTACTCTTATCAAGTAGGACCTAGTCACATTATAACATACTGGTACTCTTATCAAGTAGGACCCAGTCACATTATAACATACTGGTACTCTTATCAAGTATAGGACCCCGTCACATTATAACATACTGGTACTCTTATCAAGCAGGACCCAGTCACATTATAACATACTGGTACTCTTATCAAGTAGGACCCAGTCACATTATAACATACTGGTATTCTTATCAAGCAGGACCCAGTCACATTATAACATACTGGTACTCTTATCAAGTAGGACCCCGTCACATTATAACATACTGGTACTCTTATCAAGTAGGACCCAGTCACATTATAACATACTGGTACTCTTATCAAGTAGGACCCAGTCACATTATAACATACTGGTACTCTTATCAAGTAGGACCCAGTCGCATTATAACATACTGGTACTCTTATCAAGTAGGACCCAGTCACATTAAAACATACTGGTACTCTTATCAAGTAGGACCCAGTCACATTATAACATACTGGTACTCTTATCAAGTAGGACCCCGTCACATTATAACATACTGGTACTCTTATCAAGTAGGACCCAGTCACATTAAAACATACTGGTACTCTTATCAAGTAGGACCCCGTCACATTATAACATACTGGTACTCTTATCAAGTAGGACCCAGTCACATTATAACATACTGGTACTCTTATCAAGTAGGACCCAGTCACATTATAACATACTGGTACTCTTATCAAGTAGGACCCAGTCACATTATAACATACTGGTACTCTTATCAAGTAGGACCTAGTCACATTATAACATACTGGTACTCTTATCAAGTAGGACCCAGTCACATTATAACATACTGGTACTCTTATCAAGTATAGGACCCCGTCACATTATAACATACTGGTACTCTTATCAAGCAGGACCCAGTCACATTATAACATACTGGTACTCTTATCAAGTAGGACCCAGTCACATTATAACATACTGGTATTCTTATCAAGCAGGACCCAGTCACATTATAACATACTGGTACTCTTATCAAGTAGGACCCAGTCACATTATAACATACTGGTACTCTTATCAAGTAGGACCCAGTCACATTATAACATACTGGTACTCTTATCAAGCAGGACCCAGTCACATTATAACATACTGGTACTCTTATCAAGTAGGACCCAGTCACATTATAACATACTGGTACTCTTATCAAGTAGGACCCAGTCACATTATAACATACTGGTACTCTTATCAAGTAGGACCCAGTCACATTATAACATACTGGTACTCTTATCAAGTAGGACCCAGTCACATTATAACATACTGGTACTCTTATCAAGTAGGACCCAGTCACATTATAACATACTTGTACTCTTATCAAGTAGGACTCAGTCACATTATAACATACTGGTACTCTTATCAAGTAGGACCCAGTCACATTATAACATACTGGTACTCTTATCAAGTAGGACCCAGTCACATTATAACATACTGGTACTCTTATCAAGTATAGGACCCCGTCACATTATAACATACTGGTACTCTTATCAAGTAGGACCCAGTCACATTATAACATACTGGTATTCTTATCAAGCAGGACCCAGTCACATTATAACATACTGGTACTCTTATCAAGCAGGACCCAGTCACATTATAACATACTGGTACTCTTATCAAGTAGGACCCAGTCACATTATAACATACTGGTACTCTTATCAAGTAGGACCCAGTCACATTATAACATACTGGTACTCTTATCAAGT
Organism: Notolepis coatsorum; assembly: GCF_963971535.1. NCBI lineage: Eukaryota > Metazoa > Chordata > Actinopteri > Aulopiformes > Paralepididae > Notolepis > Notolepis coatsorum. Next base: position 121,652,262 of record NC_140167.1, read on the forward strand.
AGGACCCAGTCACATTATAACATACTGGTACTCTTATCAAGTAGGACCCAGTCACATTATAACATACTGGTACTCTTATCAAGTAGGACCCAGTCACATTATAACATACTGGTACTCTTATCAAGTAGGACTCAGTCACATTATAACATACTGGTACTCTTATCAAGTAGGACCCAGTCACATTATAACATACTGGTACTCTTATCAAGTAGGACCCAGTCACATTATAACATACTGGTACTCTTATCAAGTATAGGACCCCGTCACATTATAACATACTGGTACTCTTATCAAGTAGGACCCAGTCACATTATAACATACTGGTATTCTTATCAAGCAGGACCCAGTCACATTATAACATACTGGTACTTTTATCAAGCAGGACCCAGTCACATTATAACATACTGGTACTCTTATCAAGTAGGACCCAGTCACATTATAACATACTGGTACTCTTATCAAGTAGGACCCCATCACATTATAACATACTGGTACTCTTATCAAGTAGGACCCAGTCACATTATAACATACTGGTACTCTTATCAAGTAGGACCCAGTCACATTATAACATACTGGTACTCTTATCAAGTAGGACCCAGTCACATTATAACATACTGGTACTCTTATCAAGTAGGACCTAGTCACATTATAACATACTGGTACTCTTATCAAGTAGGACCCTGTCACATTATAACATACTGGTACTCTTATCAAGTAGGACCCAGTCACATTATAACATACTGGTACTCTTATCAAGTAGGACCCAGTCACATTATAACATACTGGTACTCTTATCAAGTAGGACCCAGTCACATTATAACATACTGGTACTCTTATCAAGTAGGACCCCGTCACATTATAACATACTGGTACTCTTATCAAGTAGGACCCAGTCACATTATAACATACTGGTACTCTTATCAAGTAGGACCCAGTCACATTATAACATACTGGTACTCTTATCAAGTAGGACCCAGTCACATTATAACATACTGGAACTCTTATCAAGTAGGACTCAGTCACATTATAACATACTGGTATTCTTATCAAGTAGGACTCAGTCACATTATAACATACTGGTACTCTTATCAAGTAGGACCCAGTCACATTATAACATACTGGTACTCTTGTCAAGTAGGACCCAGTCACATTATAACATACTGGTACTCTTATCAAGTAGGACCCAGTCACATTATAACATACTGGTACTCTTATCAAGTAGGACCCAGTCACATTATAACATACTGGTACTCTTATCAAGTAGGACCCAGTCACATTATAACATACTGGTACTCTTATCAAGTAGGACCTAGTCACATTATAACATACTGGTACTCTTATCAAGTAGGACCCAGTCACATTATAACATACTGGTACTCTTATCAAGTATAGGACCCCGTCACATTATAACATACTGGTACTCTTATCAAGCAGGACCCAGTCACATTATAACATACTGGTACTCTTATCAAGTAGGACCCAGTCACATTATAACATACTGGTATTCTTATCAAGCAGGACCCAGTCACATTATAACATACTGGTACTCTTATCAAGTAGGACCCCGTCACATTATAACATACTGGTACTCTTATCAAGTAGGACCCAGTCACATTATAACATACTGGTACTCTTATCAAGTAGGACCCAGTCACATTATAACATACTGGTACTCTTATCAAGTAGGACCCAGTCGCATTATAACATACTGGTACTCTTATCAAGTAGGACCCAGTCACATTAAAACATACTGGTACTCTTATCAAGTAGGACCCAGTCACATTATAACATACTGGTACTCTTATCAAGTAGGACCCCGTCACATTATAACATACTGGTACTCTTATCAAGTAGGACCCAGTCACATTAAAACATACTGGTACTCTTATCAAGTAGGACCCCGTCACATTATAACATACTGGTACTCTTATCAAGTAGGACCCAGTCACATTATAACATACTGGTACTCTTATCAAGTAGGACCCAGTCACATTATAACATACTGGTACTCTTATCAAGTAGGACCCAGTCACATTATAACATACTGGTACTCTTATCAAGTAGGACCTAGTCACATTATAACATACTGGTACTCTTATCAAGTAGGACCCAGTCACATTATAACATACTGGTACTCTTATCAAGTATAGGACCCTGTCACATTATAACATACTGGTACTCTTATCAAGCAGGACCCAGTCACATTATAACATACTGGTACTCTTATCAAGTAGGACCCAGTCACATTATAACATACTGGTACTCTTATCAAGTAGGACCCAGTCACATTATAACATACTGGTACTCTTATCAAGCAGGACCCAGTCACATTATAACATACTGGTACTCTTATCAAGTAGGACCCAGTCACATTATAACATACTGGTACTCTTATCAAGTAGGACCCAGTCACATTATAACATACTGGTACTCTTATCAAGTAGGACCCAGTCACATTATAACATACTGGTACTCTTATCAAGTAGGACCCAGTCACATTATAACATACTGGTACTCTTATCAAGTAGGACCCAGTCACATTATAACATACTGGTACTCTTATCAAGTAGGACTCAGTCACATTATAACATACTGGTACTCTTATCAAGTAGGACCCAGTCACATTATAACATACTGGTACTCTTATCAAGTAGGACCCAGTCACATTATAACATACTGGTACTCTTATCAAGTATAGGACCCCGTCACATTATAACATACTGGTACTCTTATCAAGTAGGACCCAGTCACATTATAACATACTGGTATTCTTATCAAGCAGGACTCAGTCACATTATAACATACTGGTACTCTTATCAAGCAGGACCCAGTCACATTATAACATACTGGTACTCTTATCAAGTAGGACCCAGTCACATTATAACATACTGGTACTCTTATCAAGTAGGACCCAGTCACATTATAACATACTGGTACTCTTATCAAGTAGGACCCAGTCACATTATAACATACTGGTACTCTTATCAAGTAGGACCCAGTCACATTATAACATACTGGTACTCTTATCAAGTAGGACCCAGTCACATTATAACATACTGGTACTCTTATCAAGTAGGACTCAGTCACATTATAACATACTGGTACTCTTATCAAGTAGGACCCAGTCACATTATAACATACTGGTACTCTTATCAAGTAGGACCCAGTCACATTATAACATACTGGTACTCTTATCAAGTATAGGACCCCGTCACATTATAACATACTGGTACTCTTATCAAGTAGGACCCAGTCACATTATAACATACTGGTATTCTTATCAAGCAGGACCCAGTCACATTATAACATACTGGTACTTTTATCAAGCAGGACCCAGTCACATTATAACATACTGGTACTCTTATCAAGTAGGACCCAGTCACATTATAACATACTGGTACTCTTATCAAGTAGGACCCCGTCACATTATAACATACTGGTACTCTTATCAAGTAGGACCCAGTCACATTATAACATACTGGTACTCTTATCAAGTAGGACCCAGTCACATTATAACATACTGGTACTCTTATCAAGTAGGACCCAGTCACATTATAACATACTGGTACTCTTATCAAGTAGGACCCAGTCACATTATAACATACTGGTACTCTTATCAAGTAGGACCCAGTCACATTAAAACATACTGGTACTCTTATCAAGTAGGACCCAGTCACATTAAAACATACTGGTATTCTTATCAAGTAGGACCCTGTCACATTATAACATACTGGTACTCTTATCAAGTAGGACCCAGTCACATTATAACATACTGGTACTCTTATCAAGTAGGACCCAGTCACATTATAACATACTGGTACTCTTATCAAGTAGGACCCAGTCACATTATAACATACTGGTACTCTTATCAAGTAGGACCCCGTCACATTATAACATACTGGTACTCTTATCAAGTAGGACCCAGTCACATTATAACATACTGGTACTCTTATCAAGTAGGACCCAGTCACATTATAACATACTGGTACTCTTATCAAGTAGGACCCAGTCACATTATAACATACTGGTACTCTTATCAAGTAGGACTCAGTCACATTATAACATACTGGTATTCTTATCAAGTAGGACTCAGTCACATTATAACATACTGGTACTCTTATCAAGTAGGACCCAGTCACATTATAACATAATGGTACTCTTGTCAAGTAGGACCCAGTCACATTATAACATACTGGTACTCTTATCAAGTAGGACCCAGTCACATTATAACATACTGGTACTCTTATCAAGTAGGACCCAGTCACATTATAACATACTGGTACTCTTATCAAGTAGGACCCAGTCACATTATAACATACTGGTACTCTTATCAAGTAGGACCTAGTCACATTTATAACATACTGGTACTCTTATCAAGTAGGACCCAGTCACATTATAACATACTGGTACTCTTATCAAGTATAGGACCCCGTCACATTATAACATACTGGTACTCTTATCAAGCAGGACCCAGTCACATTATAACATACTGGTACTCTTATCAAGTAGGACCCAGTCACATTATAACATACTGGTATTCTTATCAAGCAGGACCCAGTCACATTATAACATACTGGTACTCTTATCAAGCAGGACCCAGTCACATTATAACATACTGGTACTCTTATCAAGTAGGACCCAGTCACATTATAACATACTGGTACTCTTATCAAGTAGGACCCCGTCACATTATAACATACTGGTACTCTTATCAAGTAGGACCCAGTCACATTATAACATACTGGTACTCTTATCAAGTAGGACCCTGTCACATTATAACATACTGGTACTCTTATCAAGTAGGACCCAGTCACATTATAACATACTGGTACTCTTATCAAGTAAGACCCAGTCACATTATAACATACTGGTACTCTTATCAAGTAGGACCCAGTCACATTATAACATACTGGTACTCTTATCAAGTAGGACCCAGTCACATTATAACATACTGGTACTCTTATCAAGTAGGACTCAGTCACATTATAACATACTGGTACTCTTATCAAGTAGGACCCAGTCACATTATAACATAGGCCTACTGGTACTCTTATCAAGTAGGACCCAGTCACATTATAACATACTGGTACTCTTATCAAGTAGGACCCAGTCACATTATAACATACTGGTACTCTTATCAAGTAGAGACCCAGTCACATTATAACATACTGGTACTCTTATCAAGTAGGACCCAGTCACATTATAACATACTGGTACTCTTATCAAGTAGAGACCCAGTCACATTATAACATACTGGTACTCTTATCAAGTAGGACCCCGTCACATTATAACATACTGGTACTCTTATCAAGTAGGACCCAGTCACATTATAACATACTGGTACTCTTATCAAGTAGGACCCCGTCACATTATAACATACTGGTACTCTTATCAAGCAGGACCCCGTCACATTATAACATACTGGTACTCTTATCAAGTAGGACCCAGTCACATTATAACATACTGTTACTCTTATCAAGCAGGACCCAGTCACATTATAACATACTGGTACTCTTATCAAGTAGGACCCAGTCACATTATAACATACTGGTACTCTTATCAAGTAGGACCCAGTTTGATTGATTGATTGATTGATTGAAAACTTTATTAACAGATTGCAGAATGGGTACAATACAGTACAGCTCAATACACACAATTGTTAAGGGGATGCAGACCAGAGAAAGACTTTCGTCTTGTTTACATCAGGGTCCCCCATTGTCACATTATAACATACTGGTACTCTTATCAAGTAGGACCCAGTCACATTATAACATACTGTTACTCTTATCAAGCAGGACCCAGTCACATTATAACATACTGGTACTCTTATCAAGTAGGACCCAGTCACATTATAACATACTGGTACTCTTATCAAGTAGGACCCAGTTTGATTGATTGATTGATTGATTGAAAACTTTATTAACAGATTGCAGAATGGGTACAATACAGTACAGCTCAATACACACAATTGTTAAGGGGATGCAGACCAGAGAAAGACTTTCGTCTTGTTTACATCAGGGTCCCCCATTGTCACATTATAACATACTGGTACTCTTATCAAGTAGGACCCAGTCACATTATAACATACTGGTACTCTTATCAAGTAGGACCCAGTCACATTATAACATACTGGTACTCTTATCAAGTAGGACCCAGTCACATTATAACATACTGGTACTCTTATCAAGTAGGACCCAGTCACATTATAACATACTGGTACTCTTATCAAGTAGGACCCTGTCACATTATAACATACTGGTACTCTTATCAAGTAGGACCCAGTCACATTATAACATACTGGTACTCTTATCAAGTAGGACCCAGTCACATTATAACATACTGGTACTCTTATCAAGTAGGACCCAGTCACATTATAACATCCTGGTACTCTTATTAAGTAGAGACCCAGTCACATTATAACATACTGGTACTATCAAGTAGGACCCAGTCACATTATAACATACTGGTACTCTTATCAAGTAGGACCCAGTCACATTATAACATACTGGTACTCTTATCAAGTAGGACCCAGTCACATTATAACATACTGGTACTCTTATCAAGTAGGACCCAGTCACATTATAACATACTGGTACTCTTATCAAGTAGGACCCTGTCACATTATAACATACTGGTACTCTTATCAAGCAGGACCCCGTCACATTATAACATACTGGTACTCTTATCAAGTAGGACCCAGTCACATTATAACACACTGGAACTCTTATCAAGCAGGACCCAGTCACATTATAACATACTGGTACTCTTATCAAGTAGGACCCCGTCACATTATAACATACTGGTACTCTTATCAAGCAGGACCCCGTCACATTATAACATACTGGTACTCTTATCAAGTAGGACCCTGTCACATTATAACATACTGGTACTCTTATCAAGTAGGACCCCGTCACATTATAACATACTGGTACTCTTATCAAGTAGGACCCCGTCACATTATAACATACTGGTACTCTTATCAAGTAGGACCCAGTCACATTATAACATACTGGTACTCTTATCAAGTAGGACCCAGTCACATTATAACATACTGGTACTCTTATCAAGTAGGACCCAGTCACATTATAACATACTGGTACTCTTATCAAGTAGGACCCCATCACATTATAACATACTGGTACTCTTATCAAGTAGGACCCAGTCACATTATAACATACTGGTACTCTTATCAAGTAGGACCCAGTCACATTATAACATACTGGTACTCTTATCAAGTAGGACCCAGTCACATTATAACATACTGGTACTCTTATCAAGTAGGACCCAGTCACATTAAAACATACTGGTATTCTTATCAAGTAGGACCGAGTCACATTATAACATACTGGTACTCTTATCAAGTAGGACCCAGTCACATTATAACATACTGGTACTCTTATCAAGTAGGACCCAGTCACATTAAAACATACTGGTATTCTTATCAAGTAGGACCCAGTCACATTAAAACATACTGGTATTCTTATCAAGTAGGACCCAGTCACATTATAACATACTGGTACTCTTATCAAGTAGGACCCAGTCACATTATAACATACTGGTACTCTTATCAAGTAGGACCCAGTCACATTATAACATACTGGTACTCTTATCAAGTAGGACCTAGTCACATTATAACATACTGGTACTCTTATCAAGTAGGACCCAGTCACATTATAACATACTGGTACTCTTATCAAGTATAGGACCCCGTCACATTATAACATACTGGTACTCTTATCAAGCAGGACCCAGTCACATTATAACATACTGGTACTCTTATCAAGTAGGACCCAGTCACATTATAACATACTGGTATTCTTATCAAGCATGACCCAGTCACATTATAACATACTGGTACTCTTATCAAGTAGGACCCAGTCACATTATAACATACTGGTACTCTTATCAAGTAGGACCCAGTCACATTATAACATACTGGTACTCTTATCAAGCAGGACCCAGTCACATTATAACATACTGGTACTCTTATCAAGTAGGACCCAGTCACATTATAACATACTGGTACTCTTATCAAGTAGGACCCAGTCACATTATAACATACTGGTACTCTTATCAAGTAGGACCCAGTCACATTATAACATACTGGTATTCTTATCAAGCATGACCCAGTCACATTATAACATACTGGTACTCTTATCAAGTAGGACCCAGTCACATTATAACATACTGGTACTCTTATCAAGTAGGACCCAGTCACATTATAACATACTGGTACTCTTATCAAGCAGGACCCAGTCACATTATAACATACTGGTACTCTTATCAAGTAGGACCCAGTCACATTATAACATACTGGTACTCTTATCAAGTAGGACCCAGTCACATTATAACATACTGGTACTCTTATCAAGTAGGACCCAGTCACATTATAACATACTGGTACTCTTATCAAGTAGGACCCAGTCACATTATAACATACTGGTACTCTTATCAAGTAGGACCCAGTCACATTATAACATACTGGTACTCTTATCAAGTAGGACTCAGTCACATTATAACATACTGGTACTCTTATCAAGTAGGACCCAGTCACATTATAACATACTGGTACTCTTATCAAGTAGGACCCAGTCACATTATAACATACTGGTACTCTTATCAAGTATAGGACCCCGTCACATTATAACATACTGGTACTCTTATCAAGTAGGACCCAGTCACATTATAACATACTGGTATTCTTATCAAGCAGGACCCAGTCACATTATAACATACTGGTACTCTTATCAAGCAGGACCCAGTCACATTATAACATACTGGTACTCTTATCAAGTAGGACCCAGTCACATTATAACATACTGGTACTCTTATCAAGTAGGACCCAGTCACATTATAACATACTGGTACTCTTATCAAGTAGGACCCAGTCACATTATAACATACTGGTACTCTTATCAAGTAGGACCCAGTCACATTATAACATACTGGTACTCTTATCAAGTAGGACCCAGTCACATTATAACATACTGGTACTCTTATCAAGTAGGACTCAGTCACATTATAACATACTGGTACTCTTATCAAGTAGGACCCAGTCACATTATAACATACTGGTACTCTTATCAAGTAGGACCCAGTCACATTATAACATACTGGTACTCTTATCAAGTATAGGACCCCGTCACATTATAACATACTGGTACTCTTATCAAGTAGGACCCAGTCACATTATAACATACTGGTATTCTTATCAAGCAGGACCCAGTCACATTATAACATACTGGTACTTTTATCAAGCAGGACCCAGTCACATTATAACATACTGGTACTCTTATCAAGTAGGACCCAGTCACATTATAACATACTGGTACTCTTATCAAGTAGGACCCCGTCACATTATAACATACTGGTACTCTTATCAAGTAGGACCCAGTCACATTATAACATACTGGTACTCTTATCAAGTAGGACCCAGTCACATTATAACATACTGGTACTCTTATCAAGTAGGACCCAGTCACATTATAACATACTGGTACTCTTATCAAGTAGGACCCAGTCACATTATAACATACTGGTACTCTTATCAAGTAGGACCCAGTCACATTAAAACATACTGGTACTCTTATCAAGTAGGACCCAGTCACATTAAAACATACTGGTATTCTTATCAAGTAGGACCCAGTCACATTATAACATACTGGTACTCTTATCAAGTAGGACCCAGTCACATTATAACATACTGGTACTCTTATCAAGTAGGACCCAGTCACATTATAACATACTGGTACTCTTATCAAGTAGGACCCAGTCACATTATAACATACTGGTACTCTTATCAAGTAGAGACCCAGTCACATTATAACATACTGGTACTCTTATCAAGTAGGACCCCGTCACATTATAACATACTGGTACTCTTATCAAGTAGGACCCAGTCACATTATAACATACTGGTACTCTTATCAAGTAGGACCCCGTCACATTATAACATACTGGTACTCTTATCAAGCAGGACCCCGTCACATTATAACATACTGGTACTCTTATCAAGTAGGACCCAGTCACATTATAACATACTGTTACTCTTATCAAGCAGGACCCAGTCACATTATAACATACTGGTACTCTTATCAAGTAGGACCCAGTCACATTATAACATACTGGTACTCTTATCAAGTAGGACCCAGTTTGATTGATTGATTGATTGATTGAAAACTTTATTAACAGATTGCAGAATGGGTACAATACAGTACAGCTCAATACACACAATTGTTAAGGGGATGCAGACCAGAGAAAGACTTTCGTCTTGTTTACATCAGGGTCCCCCATTGTCACATTATAACATACTGGTACTCTTATCAAGTAGGACCCAGTCACATTATAACATACTGGTACTCTTATCAAGTATAGGACCCCGTCACATTATAACATACTGGTACTCTTATCAAGCAGGACCCAGTCACATTATAACATACTGGTACTCTTATCAAGTAGGACCCAGTCACATTATAACATACTGGTACTCTTATCAAGTAGGACCCAGTCACATTATAACATACTGGTACTCTTATCAAGTAGGACCCAGTCACATTATAACATACTGGTATTCTTATCAAGCATGACCCAGTCACATTATAACATACTGGTACTCTTATCAAGTAGGACCCAGTCACATTATAACATACTGGTACTCTTATCAAGTAGGACCCAGTCACATTATAACATACTGGTACTCTTATCAAGCAGGACCCAGTCACATTATAACATACTGGTACTCTTATCAAGTAGGACCCAGTCACATTATAACATACTGGTACTCTTATCAAGTAGGACCCAGTCACATTATAACATACTGGTACTCTTATCAAGTAGGACCCAGTCACATTATAACATACTGGTACTCTTATCAAGTAGGACCCAGTCACATTATAACATACTGGTACTCTTATCAAGTAGGACCCAGTCACATTATAACATACTGGTACTCTTATCAAGTAGGACTCAGTCACATTATAACATACTGGTACTCTTATCAAGTAGGACCCAGTCACATTATAACATACTGGTACTCTTATCAAGTAGGACCCAGTCACATTATAACATACTGGTACTCTTATCAAGTATAGGACCCCGTCACATTATAACATACTGGTACTCTTATCAAGTAGGACCCAGTCACATTATAACATACTGGTATTCTTATCAAGCAGGACCCAGTCACATTATAACATACTGGTACTCTTATCAAGCAGGACCCAGTCACATTATAACATACTGGTACTCTTATCAAGTAGGACCCAGTCACATTATAACATACTGGTACTCTTATCAAGTAGGACCCAGTCACATTATAACATACTGGTACTCTTATCAAGTAGGACCCAGTCACATTATAACATACTGGTACTCTTATCAAGTAGGACCCAGTCACATTATAACATACTGGTACTCTTATCAAGTATAGGACCCCGTCACATTATAACATACTGGTACTCTTATCAAGTAGGACCCAGTCACATTATAACATACTGGTATTCTTATCAAGCAGGACCCAGTCACATTATAACATACTGGTACTTTTATCAAGCAGGACCCAGTCACATTATAACATACTGGTACTCTTATCAAGTAGGACCCAGTCACATTATAACATACTGGTACTCTTATCAAGTAGGACCCCGTCACATTATAACATACTGGTACTCTTATCAAGTAGGACCCAGTCACATTATAACATACTGGTACTCTTATCAAGTAGGACCCAGTCACATTATAACATACTGGTACTCTTATCAAGTAGGACCCAGTCACATTATAACATACTGGTACTCTTATCAAGTAGGACCCAGTCACATTATAACATACTGGTACTCTTATCAAGTAGGACCCAGTCACATTAAAACATACTGGTACTCTTATCAAGTAGGACCCAGTCACATTAAAACATACTGGTATTCTTATCAAGTAGGACCCAGTCACATTATAACATACTGGTACTCTTATCAAGTAGGACCCAGTCACATTATAACATACTGGTACTCTTATCAAGTAGGACCCAGTCACATTATAACATACTGGTACTCTTATCAAGTAGGACCCAGTCACATTATAACATACTGGTACTCTTATCAAGTAGAGACCCAGTCACATTATAACATACTGGTACTCTTATCAAGTAGGACCCCGTCACATTATAACATACTGGTACTCTTATCAAGTAGGACCCAGTCACATTATAACATACTGGTACTCTTATCAAGTAGGACCCCGTCACATTATAACATACTGGTACTCTTATCAAGCAGGACCCCGTCACATTATAACATACTGGTACTCTTATCAAGTAGGACCCAGTCACATTATAACATACTGTTACTCTTATCAAGCAGGACCCAGTCACATTATAACATACTGGTACTCTTATCAAGTAGGACCCAGTCACATTATAACATACTGGTACTCTTATCAAGTAGGACCCAGTTTGATTGATTGATTGATTGATTGAAAACTTTATTAACAGATTGCAGAATGGGTACAATACAGTACAGCTCAATACACACAATTGTTAAGGGGATGCAGACCAGAGAAAGACTTTCGTCTTGTTTACATCAGGGTCCCCCATTGTCACATTATAACATACTGGTACTCTTATCAAGTAGGACCCAGTCACATTATAACATACTGGTACTCTTATCAAGTATAGGACCCCGTCACATTATAACATACTGGTACTCTTATCAAGCAGGACCCAGTCACATTATAACATACTGGTACTCTTATCAAGTAGGACCCAGTCACATTATAACATACTGGTACTCTTATCAAGTAGGACCCAGTCACATTATAACATACTGGTACTCTTATCAAGTAGGACCCAGTCACATTATAACATACTGGTATTCTTATCAAGCATGACCCAGTCACATTATAACATACTGGTACTCTTATCAAGTAGGACCCAGTCACATTATAACATACTGGTACTCTTATCAAGTAGGACCCAGTCACATTATAACATACTGGTACTCTTATCAAGCAGGACCCAGTCACATTATAACATACTGGTACTCTTATCAAGTAGGACCCAGTCACATTATAACATACTGGTACTCTTATCAAGTAGGACCCAGTCACATTATAACATACTGGTACTCTTATCAAGTAGGACCCAGTCACATTATAACATACTGGTACTCTTATCAAGTAGGACCCAGTCACATTATAACATACTGGTACTCTTATCAAGTAGGACCCAGTCACATTATAACATACTGGTACTCTTATCAAGTAGGACTCAGTCACATTATAACATACTGGTACTCTTATCAAGTAGGACCCAGTCACATTATAACATACTGGTACTCTTATCAAGTAGGACCCAGTCACATTATAACATACTGGTACTCTTATCAAGTATAGGACCCCGTCACATTATAACATACTGGTACTCTTATCAAGTAGGACCCAGTCACATTATAACATACTGGTATTCTTATCAAGCAGGACCCAGTCACATTATAACATACTGGTACTCTTATCAAGCAGGACCCAGTCACATTATAACATACTGGTACTCTTATCAAGTAGGACCCAGTCACATTATAACATACTGGTACTCTTATCAAGTAGGACCCAGTCACATTATAACATACTGGTACTCTTATCAAGTAGGACCCAGTCACATTATAACATACTGGTACTCTTATCAAGTAGGACCCAGTCACATTATAACATACTGGTACTCTTATCAAGTAGGACCCAGTCACATTATAACATACTGGTACTCTTATCAAGTAGGACTCAGTCACATTATAACATACTGGTACTCTTATCAAGTAGGACCCAGTCACATTATAACATACTGGTACTCTTATCAAGTAGGACCCAGTCACATTATAACATACTGGTACTCTTATCAAGTATAGGACCCCGTCACATTATAACATACTGGTACTCTTATCAAGTAGGACCCAGTCACATTATAACATACTGGTATTCTTATCAAGCAGGACCCAGTCACATTATAACATACTGGTACTTTTATCAAGCAGGACCCAGTCACATTATAACATACTGGTACTCTTATCAAGTAGGACCCAGTCACATTATAACATACTGGTACTCTTATCAAGTAGGACCCCGTCACATTATAACATACTGGTACTCTTATCAAGTAGGACCCAGTCACATTATAACATACTGGTACTCTTATCAAGTAGGACCCAGTCACATTATAACATACTGGTACTCTTATCAAGTAGGACCCAGTCACATTATAACATACTGGTACTCTTATCAAGTAGGACCCAGTCACATTATAACATACTGGTACTCTTATCAAGTAGGACCCAGTCACATTAAAACATACTGGTACTCTTATCAAGTAGGACCCAGTCACATTAAAACATACTGGTATTCTTATCAAGTAGGACCCAGTCACATTATAACATACTGGTACTCTTATCAAGTAGGACCCAGTCACATTATAACATACTGGTACTCTTATCAAGTAGGACCCAGTCACATTATAACATACTGGTACTCTTATCAAGTAGGACCCAGTCACATTATAACATACTGGTACTCTTATCAAGTAGAGACCCAGTCACATTATAACATACTGGTACTCTTATCAAGTAGGACCCCGTCACATTATAACATACTGGTACTCTTATCAAGTAGGACCCAGTCACATTATAACATACTGGTACTCTTATCAAGTAGGACCCCGTCACATTATAACATACTGGTACTCTTATCAAGCAGGACCCCGTCACATTATAACATACTGGTACTCTTATCAAGTAGGACCCAGTCACATTATAACATACTGTTACTCTTATCAAGCAGGACCCAGTCACATTATAACATACTGGTACTCTTATCAAGTAGGACCCAGTCACATTATAACATACTGGTACTCTTATCAAGTAGGACCCAGTTTGATTGATTGATTGATTGATTGAAAACTTTATTAACAGATTGCAGAATGGGTACAATACAGTACAGCTCAATACACACAATTGTTAAGGGGATGCAGACCAGAGAAAGACTTTCGTCTTGTTTACATCAGGGTCCCCCATTGTCACATTATAACATACTGGTACTCTTATCAAGTAGGACCCAGTCACATTATAACATAATGTTACTCTTATCAAGCAGGACCCAGTCACATTATAACATACTGGTACTCTTATCAAGTAGGACCCAGTCACATTATAACATACTGGTACTCTTATCAAGTAGGACCCAGTTTGATTGATTGATTGATTGATTGAAAACTTTATTAACAGATTGCAGAATGGGTACAATACAGTACAGCTCAATACACACAATTGTTAAGGGGATGCAGACCAGAGAAAGATTTTCGTCTTGTTTACATCAGGGTCCCCCATTGTCACATTATAACATACTGGTACTCTTATCAAGTAGGACCCAGTCACATTATAACATACTGGTACTCTTATCAAGTAGGACCCAGTCACATTATAACATACTGGTACTCTTATCAAGTAGGACCCCGTCACATTATAACATACTGGTACTCTTATCAAGTAGGACCCCGTCACATTATAACATACTGGTACTCTTATCAAGTAGGACCCAGTCACATTATAACATACTGGTACTCTTATCAAGTAGGACCCAGTCACATTATAACATACTGGTACTCTTATCAAGTAGGACCCAGTCACATTATAACATACTGGTACTCTTATCAAGTAGGACCCAGTCACATTATAACATACTGGTACTCTTATCAAGTAGGACCCAGTCACATTATAACATACTGGTACTCTTATCAAGTAGGACCCTGTCACATTATAACATACTGGTACTCTTATCAAGTAGGACCCAGTCACATTATAACATACTGGTACTCTTATCAAGTAGGACCCAGTCACATTATAACATACTGGTACTCTTATCAAGTAGGACCCAGTCACATTATAACATCCTGGTACTCTTATTAAGTAGAGACCCAGTCACATTATAACATACTGGTACTATCAAGTAGGACCCAGTCACATTATAACATACTGGTACTCTTATCAAGCAGGACCCCGTCACATTATAACATACTGGTACTCTTATCAAGTAGGACCCAGTCACATTATAACATACTGGAACTCTTATCAAGCAGGACCCAGTCACATTATAACATACTGGTACTCTTATCAAGTAGGACCCCGTCACATTATAACATACTTGTACTCTTATCAAGCAGGACCCCGTCACATTATAACATACTGGTACTCTTATCAAGTAGGACCCTGTCACATTATAACATACTGGTACTCTTATCAAGTAGGACCCCGTCACATTATAACATACTGGTACTCTTATCAAGTAGGACCCCGTCACATTATAACATACTGGTACTCTTATCAAGTAGGACCCAGTCACATTATAACATACTGGTACTCTTATCAAGTAGGACCCAGTCACATTATAACATACTGGTACTCTTATCAAGTAGGACCCAGTCACATTATAACATACTGGTACTCTTATCAAGTAGGACCCCATCACATTATAACATACTGGTACTCTTATCAAGTAGGACCCAGTCACATTATAACATACTGGTACTCTTATCAAGTAGGACCCAGTCACATTATAACATACTGGTACTCTTATCAAGTAGGACCCAGTCACATTATAACATACTGGTACTCTTATCAAGTAGGACCCAGTCACATTAAAACATACTGGTATTCTTATCAAGTAGGACCGAGTCACATTATAACATACTGGTACTCTTATCAAGTAGGACCCAGTCACATTATAACATACTGGTACTCTTATCAAGTAGGACCCAGTCACATTAAAACATACTGGTATTCTTATCAAGTAGGACCCAGTCACATTAAAACATACTGGTATTCTTATCAAGTAGGACCCAGTCACATTATAACATACTGGTACTCTTATCAAGTAGGACCCAGTCACATTATAACATACTGGTACTCTTATCAAGTAGGACCCAGTCACATTATAACATACTGGTACTCTTATCAAGTAGGACCTAGTCACATTATAACATACTGGTACTCTTATCAAGTAGGACCCAGTCACATTATAACATACTGGTACTCTTATCAAGTATAGGACCCCGTCACATTATAACATACTGGTACTCTTATCAAGCAGGACCCAGTCACATTATAACATACTGGTACTCTTATCAAGTAGGACCCAGTCACATTATAACATACTGGTATTCTTATCAAGCATGACCCAGTCACATTATAACATACTGGTACTCTTATCAAGTAGGACCCAGTCACATTATAACATACTGGTACTCTTATCAAGTAGGACCCAGTCACATTATAACATACTGGTACTCTTATCAAGTAGGACTCAGTCACATTATAACATACTGGTACTCTTATCAAGTAGGACCCAGTCACATTATAACATACTGGTACTCTTATCAAGTAGGACCCAGTCACATTATAACATACTGGTACTCTTATCAAGTATAGGACCCCGTCACATTATAACATACTGGTACTCTTATCAAGTAGGACCCAGTCACATTATAACATACTGGTATTCTTATCAAGCAGGACCCAGTCACATTATAACATACTGGTACTTTTATCAAGCAGGACCCAGTCACATTATAACATACTGGTACTCTTATCAAGTAGGACCCAGTCACATTATAACATACTGGTACTCTTATCAAGTAGGACCCCGTCACATTATAACATACTGGTACTCTTATCAAGTAGGACCCAGTCACATTATAACATACTGGTACTCTTATCAAGTAGGACCCAGTCACATTATAACATACTGGTACTCTTATCAAGTAGGACCCAGTCACATTATAACATACTGGTACTCTTATCAAGTAGGACCCAGTCACATTATAACATACTGGTACTCTTATCAAGTAGGACCCAGTCACATTAAAACATACTGGTACTCTTATCAAGTAGGACCCAGTCACATTAAAACATACTGGTATTCTTATCAAGTAGGACCCAGTCACATTATAACATACTGGTACTCTTATCAAGTAGGACCCAGTCACATTATAACATACTGGTACTCTTATCAAGTAGGACCCAGTCACATTATAACATACTGGTACTCTTATCAAGTAGGACCCCGTCACATTATAACATACTGGTACTCTTATCAAGTAGGACCCAGTCACATTATAACATACTGGTACTCTTATCAAGTAGGACCCAGTCACATTATAACATACTGGTACTCTTATCAAGTAGGACCCAGTCACATTATAACATACTGGTACTCTTATCAAGTAGGACGCAGTCACATTATAACATACTGGTATTCTTATCAAGTAGGACTCAGTCACATTATAACATACTGGTACTCTTATCAAGTAGGACCCAGTCACATTATAACATACTGGTACTCTTGTCAAGTAGGACCCAGTCACATTATAACATACTGGTACTCTTATCAAGTAGGACCCAGTCACATTATAACATACTGGTACTCTTATCAAGTAGGACCCAGTCACATTATAACATACTGGTACTCTTATCAAGTAGGACCCAGTCACATTATAACATACTGGTACTCTTATCAAGTAGGACCTAGTCACATTATAACATACTGGTACTCTTATCAAGTAGGACCCATTCACATTATAACATACTGGTACTCTTATCAAGTATAGGACCCCGTCACATTATAACATACTGGTACTCTTATCAAGCAGGACCCAGTCACATTATAACATACTGGTACTCTTATCAAGTAGGACCCAGTCACATTATAACATACTGGTATTCTTATCAAGCAGGACCCAGTCACATTATAACATACTGGTACTCTTATCAAGCAGGACCCAGTCACATTATAACATACTGGTACTCTTATCAAGTAGGACCCAGTCACATTATAACATACTGGTACTCTTATCAAGTAGGACCCCGTCACATTATAACATACTGGTACTCTTATCAAGTAGGACCCAGTCACATTATAACATACTGGTACTCTTATCAAGTAGGACCCTGTCACATTATAACATACTGGTACTCTTATCAAGTAGGACCCAGTCACATTATAACATACTGGTACTCTTATCAAGTAAGACCCAGTCACATTATAACATACTGGTACTCTTATCAAGTAGGACCCAGTCACATTATAACATACTGGTACTCTTATCAAGTAGGACCCAGTCACATTATAACATACTGGTACTCTTATCAAGTAGGACTCAGTCACATTATAACATACTGGTACTCTTATCAAGTAGGACCCAGTCACATTATAACATAGGCCTACTGGTACTCTTATCAAGTAGGACCCAGTCACATTATAACATACTGGTACTCTTATCAAGTAGGACCCAGTCACATTATAACATACTGGTACTCTTATCAAGTAGAGACCCAGTCACATTATAACATACTGGTACTCTTATCAAGTAGGACCCAGTCACATTATAACATACTGGTACTCTTATCAAGTAGAGACCCAGTCACATTATAACATACTGGTACTCTTATCAAGTAGGACCCCGTCACATTATAACATACTGGTACTCTTATCAAGTAGGACCCAGTCACATTATAACATACTGGTACTCTTATCAAGTAGGACCCAGTCACATTATAACATACTGGTACTCTTATCAAGTAGGACCCTGTCACATTATAACATACTGGTACTCTTATCAAGCAGGATCCCGTCACATTATAACATACTGGTACTCTTATCAAGTAGGACCCAGTCACATTATAACATACTGTTACTCTTATCAAGCAGGACCCAGTCACATTATAACATACTGGTACTCTTATCAAGTAGGACCCAGTCACATTATAACATACTGGTACTCTTATCAAGTAGGACCCAGTTTGATTGATTGATTGATTGATTGAAAACTTTATTAACAGATTGCAGAATGGGTACAATACAGTACAGCTCAATACACACAATTGTTAAGGGGATGCAGACCAGAGAAAGACTTTCGTCTTGTTTACATCAGGGTCCCCCATTGTCACATTATAACATACTGGTACTCTTATCAAGTAGGACCCAGTCACATTATAACATACTGTTACTCTTATCAAGCAGGACCCAGTCACATTATAACATACTGGTACTCTTATCAAGTAGGAACCAGTCACATTATAACATACTGGTACTCTTATCAAGTAGGACCCAGTTTGATTGATTGATTGATTGATTGAAAACTTTATTAACAGATTGCAGAATGGGTACAATACAGTACAGCTCAATACACACAATTGTTAAGGGGATGCAGACCAGAGAAAGACTTTCGTCTTGTTTACATCAGGGTCCCCCATTGTCACATTATAACATACTGGTACTCTTATCAAGTAGGACCCAGTCACATTATAACATACTGGTACTCTTATCAAGTAGGACCCAGTCACATTATAACATACTGGTACTCTTATCAAGTAGGACCCCGTCACATTATAACATACTGGTACTCTTATCAAGTAGGACCCCGTCACATTATAACATACTGGTACTCTTATCAAGTAGGACCCAGTCACATTATAACATACTGGTACTCTTATCAAGTAGGACCCAGTCACATTATAACATACTGGTACTCTTATCAAGTAGGACCCAGTCACATTATAACATACTGGTACTCTTATCAAGTAGGACCCAGTCACATTATAACATACTGGTACTCTTATCAAGTAGGACCCAGTCACATTATAACATACTGGTACTCTTATCAAGTAGGACCCCGTCACATTATAACATACTGGTACTCTTATCAAGTAGGACCCAGTCACATTATAACATACTGGTACTCTTATCAAGTAGGACCCAGTCACATTATAACATACTGGTACTCTTATCAAGTAGGACCCAGTCACATTATAACATCCTGGTACTCTTATTAAGTAGAGACCCAGTCACATTATAACATACTGGTACTATCAAGTAGGACCCAGTCACATTATAACATACTGGTACTCTTATCAAGTAGGACCCAGTCACATTATAACATACTGGTACTCTTATCAAGTAGGACCCAGTCACATTATAACATACTGGTACTCTTATCAAGTAGGACCCAGTCACATTATAACATACTGGTACTCTTATCAAGTAGGACCCCGTCACATTATAACATACTGGTACTCTTATCAAGCAGGACCCCGTCACATTATAACATACTGGTACTCTTATCAAGTAGGACCCAGTCACATTATAACATACTGGAACTCTTATCAAGGAGGACCCAGTCACATTATAACATACTGGTACTCTTATCAAGTAGGACCCCGTCACATTATAACATACTGGTACTCTTATCAAGCAGGACCCCGTCACATTATAACATACTGGTACTCTTATCAAGTAGGACCCTGTCACATTATAACATACTGGTACTCTTATCAAGTAGGACCCCGTCACATTATAACATACTGGTACTCTTATCAAGTAGGACCCCGTCACATTATAACATACTGGTACTCTTATCAAGTAGGACCCAGTCACATTATAACATACTGGTACTCTTATCAAGTAGGACCCAGTCACATTATAACATACTGGTACTCTTATCAAGTAGGACCCAGTCACATTATAACATACTGGTACTCTTATCAAGTAGGACCCCGTCACATTATAACATACTGGTACTCTTATCAAGTAGGACCCAGTCACATTATAACATACTGGTACTCTTATCAAGTAGGACCCAGTCACATTATAACATACTGGTACTCTTATCAAGTAGGACCCAGTCACATTATAACATACTGGTACTCTTATCAAGTAGGACCCAGTCACATTAAAACATACTGGTATTCTTATCAAGTAGGACCGAGTCACATTATAACATACTGGTACTCTTATCAAGTAGGACCCAGTCACATTATAACATACTGGTACTCTTATCAAGTAGGACCCAGTCACATTAAAACATACTGGTATTCTTATCAAGTAGGACCCAGTCACATTAAAACATACTGGTATTCTTATCAAGTAGGACCCAGTCACATTATAACATACTGGTACTCTTATCAAGTAGGACCCAGTCACATTATAACATACTGGTACTCTTATCAAGTAGGACCCCGTCACATTATAACATACTGGTACTCTTATCAAGTAGGACCCAGTCACATTATAACATACTGGTACTCTTATCAAGTAGGACCCAGTCACATTATAACATACTGGTACTCTTATCAAGTAGGACCCAGTCACATTATAACATACTGGTACTCTTATCAAGTAGGACCCAGTCACATTATAACATACTGGTACTCTTATCAAGTAGGACTCAGTCACATTATAACATACTGGTATTCTTATCAAGTAGGACTCAGTCACATTATAACATACTGGTACTCTTATCAAGTAGGACCCAGTCACATTTTAACATACTGGTACTCTTGTCAAGTAGGACCCAGTCACATTATAACATACTGGTACTCTTATCAAGTAGGACCCAGTCACATTATAACATACTGGTACTCTTATCAAGTAGGACCCAGTCACATTATAACATACTGGTACTCTTATCAAGTAGGACCCAGTCACATTATAACATACTGGTACTCTTATCAAGTAGGACCTAGTCACATTATAACATACTGGTACTCTTATCAAGTAGGACCCAGTCACATTATAACATACTGGTACTCTTATCAAGTATAGGACCCCGTCACATTATAACATACTGGTACTCTTATCAAGCAGGACCCAGTCACATTATAACATACTGGTACTCTTATCAAGTAGGACCCAGTCACATTATAACATACTGGTATTCTTATCAAGCAGGACCCAGTCACATTATAACATACTGGTACTCTTATCAAGCAGGACCCAGTCACATTATAACATACTGGTACTCTTATCAAGTAGGACCCAGTCACATTATAACATACTGGTACTCTTATCAAGTAGGACCCAGTCACATTATAACATACTGGTACTCTTATCAAGCAGGACCCAGTCACATTATAACATACTGGTACTCTTATCAAGTAGGACCCAGTCACATTATAACATACTGGTACTCTTATCAAGTAGGACCCAGTGGTAAACATGTAAAATAAAGTCTCAGCTCACTCTCTTGCTCTGGTTACTACAGACCGCGCTGCGCTTGACATTGAGCTCCAGCCTCTCTCCCACCGCTCCCCGCCGTGAATGACGTGAACCCGCGGCGTCTGCTAAACGAATTGGCGTTAATGCTAAAACCATGTCATAATAAAGATGTAAATGTAATAAAGCTCTGGGAGTGTTGGGATCAGTGGAGGAGCGGCTCAGACGCAGTGTTAACCTGAGTGTCCCACAGCCCAGAGGTGGACCGGCTGCGGAGTCACTTACAGCGCGGCAGCTCTGGGTAATGTACAGGTGCAACCTACAGTAGGTAGTCACACTGTCTGTGTGTGTGTGTGTGTGTGCGTGTCTCTCCACAGACCTTCTAATAGACAAGCCCCCAGTGGCGGTCTTAGCTTTCATCCCAGGGGAGACATCATTTCCCATTCTACTCGGGTCTTTTTTTTTTTCTTTTTTTTTTTGCTTTGCTTTTATTTCAGAGAGGATTTAAGCGGTGAGGCCAGGCCGTGCTGTACGGCGGCGCGGCGCGGCTCCACCTGCACCGAGTAATGGGAGCACAGGAGAACGTGTGGCGGAAGCGTCATTCCAGCCTAAACTGCACTTGAACCTTAAAAGGGACCTAGTGGTCATGAGGGAAACCAGACCGCGTGCGTTTTTTGCGACCGACACTAAAAATATTTAATAAGCTTATCCCCTTCAGGTGTACGCGGTCTTGCGCGTGAGAGAGGACGTCGAGAGCTGAACATTCTAGCGGTGATGTCACCATGGGCCAACTAGTCGTCGAAGGCTACAGAGTTCTATAATTCAGAGGAAAAACATACGTAAAATTATCATCATATTTAATCATTTTCTCCGGATATATTTATTTTGTGGCTCCGTTGTTGCCGGGCATCTGTGGTGTTGGGGGATTTCCCCCCCCCCCAATCAAAACAACCTCAGTGATCTGTGTCCTATCCTTCACTTTACTCCAGTGGTGGATAAAGTACTTCAGCCATACTTGAGAAAAAGCAACTAGATCTGACTCAGGTAAAAGGTTAAAGTCACCCATAAGAAAATCACTTAAGTAAAAGTCCTAAAGTAGTGCACATTAAATGTACTTGAGTATCAAACTTATTTATCAAAATGTACCAAGTATCAATGTAAGTATCAAAAGAGTAACAAAACAGACAGCAATCGTTTCTCCCTCCCTCCCTCAACTCCCTTCTCCTCCTACATGCCTGAAGACGAATCAAACATAACGTTTCAAAATAGCATGTATACAGTCAATGGCGGCCAGTGTCGGGGAAACAATTGCTTGACATAACTTGATGCACTAACAAAACAAACATATAATTATATTTTAAATGTTACTTCTCCTTTCGGACAAGTTATGTTTTTGTGGGGTTTTTTTATTGATTTTTGCTACCGGGCAGTCCGGTAGAGAGAGAGAGAGAGAGAGAAGGAATGGGAGATAGAGCGGGGAAGACATTCGGCAAAGATCACCGGGTCCGGGAGTCGAACCCGGGTCGGCCGTGTGGCACCGTGGTGCTGTATGCGGTGCGCCACTCGGGCGCCCAACATATAATTATATTTAATTTATATTCATATTCATTTATATACATTTATATTTCTTTCTTTCTTTCTTTCTTTCTTTCTTTCTTTCTTTCTTTCTTTCTTTCTTTCTTTCTTTCTTTCTTTCTTTCTTTCTTTCTTTCTTTCTTTCTTTCTTTCTTTCTTTCTTTCTTTCTTTCTTTCTTTCTTTCCTCTTTCTTTCTTTCTTTCTTTCTTTCTTTCTTTCTTTCTTTCTTTCTTTCTTTCTTTCTTTCTTTCTTTCTTTCTTTCTTTCTTTCTTTCTTTCTTTCTTTCTTTCTTTCTTTCTTTCTTTCTTTCTTTCTTTCTTTTTT
>NC_140167.1:121678977-121708977 GCF_963971535.1 Notolepis coatsorum
CATAAACAGCATCCCTGTATCATCAAATAACCGTGTGTGAGTGCCCCCTCTCTCTCTCTCTTCTCTCACTCTCTCTCTCTCTCTCTCTCTCTCTCTCGCTCTCTCTCTCTCTCTCTCTCTCTCTCTCTCTTCTCTCTCGTGTGCCTAAATAATGGTGCCATTTGTTCTCCTGCTACCACACTCTCTCACACACACACACACACACACACGCACACACACACACACACACACACACACAACACACACACACACACACACACACACACACACACACACACACACACACACACACACACACACACACACACACACACACACACACACACACACACACACACACACACACACACACACACACACACACACACACCACCCCTCAAGCTATAGAGGCAACAAAAACTGTTGCTCTGCTTTCCGTCGAGAAGGTAATTGTGTCCAGATGTTTCTCTAAACAAGCTGTGTGTGTGTGTGTGTGTGTGTGCGTGCAGGTGCGTGCGTGCGTGGGTGCGTGCATGCGCGCGTGTGTGTGTATGCATCTGCGTGTGTATAGTGTGTGTGTGTATAGTGTGTTTGTGTATGTTTGTGTGCTTAGCAGTGTATTTTATTTGAGGATGTTTGTACTGTATGCACAGCCTGAGACTGATGGAAATGGACATTATGAGTTAGAAGGCTCTGGTCTGTTTCTGTGTATGTATACTGTATACATATGTATGTTTTATTGTGTGTGTCTGTGTGTGTGTGTGTGTGTGTGTGTGTGTGTGTGTGTGTGTGTGTGTGTGTGTGTGTGTGTGTGTGTGTGTGTGTGTGAGAGAGAGAGAGAGAGAGAGAGAGAGAGAGAGAGAGAGAGAGAGAGAGAGAGAGAGAGAGAGGAGAGAGAGAGAGAGAGCACTGATCATATTGGTGGCTTTTTCTAATATTATCTGTCAATGAAGGACTTAGATCAGGGGTCTCAAACGTGTGGCCTGCGGGCCAATTGCGGCCGCTGGATGATATTTTGTGGCCCCTACTTGACATCAAAGTTTAGTGTTAATGCGGCCCGCGCGCAACTTTTTGCAGAGTCGTTGCGCGAGTTGGAAATTTTATTTATTTTATCACTTGTAGGCTACCATAGCGCAGGCTCATGACAGAAACGTGATTCCGGAGTGATACCAAGTGGAAGGAAAATATATGGCAGGCATCCTCAAAATTCTCCGCTATCTCCTCTGCAAGCAGTGCTCTGCATGTCCGGCTGCACTGCTCCACTGTCTGTGTCTGTCTATCCTGCTTTGGTCCAATCACATTCAGCGTCCCGTCAGCGTTTTTTTCCCCCCCACCCACAGTGAATCAGAGGCAGAGTAGGGCGGGTCTTCACGGAATGCGTGTCGTCTCTTTCAACGGGTCAGAGTCAGAGCGAGAGTTGACAGCGCATCTACAGGTAATCTAATCTGCAGGTACTGTAGTTTCGCCAGCAGGCAGCTAGTAGAAAAATATGGCATGTTCAAAGATGGCCAGTAAAAGAAAAGTCGACAGTGATAAATCGCTGCAATTCAAAGGTGAATGGACTGAAAAATATGTGTTCATCCTCCCAGCACCAAACCAATGTGCCTAATTATGCCAAGAAACGGTAGCTCTTGTGAAGAGTGGCAATTTGAAATGCCACTACGAAACAAAACACAGTTATTTTGATGCAACCTTTATTTTAAATGCAGTGCTAAGAACCACAAAAAGAAATGGAATGAAATCATCATATCAAGCTGCAAGCAGAATTATTGTTAAATCTATGTCACAACGAGAAAAAGCAACCAAGTCCTCACTCAGTGGCATGGGTGTTGGCTAAACACTCTGATGCATACATATAAAATAATGTATTTGATTTGATTGAAGTTTATTTCAAATATGCAACATAACAAACAAACATCAAGTACATATATAGCCGTTCAAATAATAAATGTATATAAAACATTTAAAATAACAAAGAACAAACAAAAAAGTCAAACAATCTTTTTTTTGTCATTTACATATTTGAAAAGGAATGGGCTCTCCTCCTCTACGATTAGTGTAAAATCACAGATCTCTGAATCCAGACAAGAAAATAAGCCTCTGCATAATCTTATACACAAGGAAGTTAAAGAATTATATTACCAAGGCTCAGCGACCTCATCTCTTCCTTCAGGTTAAAAGTCTTTAACCTGAAGACTTTTTCATGTTGCCGGCGGCCCCCTGCTGCAAATGCCTCATCATTGACTGGATGCCGGCCCTCCCACCCATGTGGTGCAGAACTCTAGGATCTATCATCTTGGCCACCTGCTGGTTGAGCTTGGCCATCTGAGAGGGGTTGACGTTCTTCGACAGGTCGCCTCCTTTGAACAGGCCCTTGATGCCTCCCATCTTCTTGACCATCTGGGCGAACTTGGTGTACTGGGTGAGCAGCTCCTGGACGTCCATGGTGGCCACGCCCGCTCCACGAGCCACTCTCGCGATCCGGTTGGGCTGTTTACTGAACTGTTTGGCTCCGTCTTTGTTGTCCAGTTCCTGGTTATTCATGCTATCCATGATAGTCATGAGTTTCTTCAGCCTGGCCATGGACTCCTGCTCGTTGTCTTTACTCGTGGAGCCAGTCCCAAAGCCTGGGATCATTCCCATGATCTGTCCGATCGGTCCCATCTTCATGATGGTCTGGAACTGCCCGTACATGTCTCTGAGTGTGAACTGACCATGTTTCAGTTTGTCAATCAACTCCTCATTGTCATCCAGCTTCAACTCGTTGAATTTGTCTATCAAACCTTCAAGGTCTCCCATACCCAGCAGTTTGCTGATGAAGGGCTGTGTCTTGAAGGGCTCAAAGTCACCAATGTGTTCTCCTGTACCGATGAAGATGATGGGACTCTTTGTGGCAGCCACAGCGCTGAGAGCTCCACCACCCTTAGCGTGTCCATCCAGCTTGGTGACGATGACGGACGCCACGTTGACCTTGTCCTTGAAGGCCTTGGCCTGGGCCTCGCAGGCCTGTCCGACGGAGGCGTCCATCACGTACACGATGTTGTCCGGTTGCACTGCGTTTGAAACCTGCAACATCTCCTCAAAGAGAGAGTCTTCTTGTTTGTGTCGGCCGCTGGTATCAACGATGATGATCTCGAAGTTCTCCGCTTTGAACTTCTCAACGCCCTCGGCTGCTACGACCACAGGGTCCATCTCTGTGTAACTGCCATAGAATGGAATTCTGGCTTTGGTAGCGTTCTGTTTCAACTGATCAAAAGCACCGGCTCTGAAAGTGTCGGCACATATCAAACAGGTTTTCCAGCCTTTTCTTCTGTAGTAATACGCCATCTTGGAACAGGTGGTGGTTTTCCCGCTGCCCTGCAGACCGACGAACATGAAGACGTTGTTCTTGCCTTTCGTCGGAATCCAGGCCTGGACACCGGGGTCCACCAGCTTGACCAGCTCCTTGAAGACGGCGTGCTGGATCATCCTCCTCTTGTTCAGGCCAGCCGCCATCTCCTCCAGGTCTATGGCTCCCTTGACATTCTCTCGGAGCTGTTTGACCAGTTTGACGTTGACGTCGGCTTCCAGGAGGGCGGCGCACACCTCCTTCAGCATGGCGTCCAGGACCTCCTCGTTGACGATGGTGGCATTGCTGAGAGATCTCAGCGCCGATGTGATCTTTCTTCCTAGGTCGGCTAACACCATCTTGACGGTCCAAATGGAACAGACTCAATCAGATGAAATAAGGGCCTCGAAGGCTTCAATACAGGCTTCAATCTATGTTGTTTAGTCTATCTGTTCAGAACTGCTCAGCACTGTTTCAAGATGCACACTGAGCTCTTATGAGAGAATTGTTGAATATATATAGATACCACAAATGTTCTAGAATGTTTGATTATGACATCATACTGTGTCATCACAAATGTGCTAGAATGTTTGATTATGACATCATACTGTGTCATCACAAATGTTCTAGAATGTTTGATTATGACATCGTACTGTGACATCACAAATGTTCTAGAATGTTCTATTATGACAAATAAGCCGGTTCAATGATTTTATCTAAATCCAATCAATATTCCTAATGCCGTTTCAATGTAAGGTTATAAAAATAAACATATAAACATTCATATAATACAATAACCTAAATATATAGCTTTGGCTCCTCTACACCCCTCAGCACAGCAACCAGAATAACTGAAATACTGGCTGGTGATTTGATTAAACAGCTTTGTGATAGAATTAAAAAAATGCACAGTGCATTTCCATAGCTGTGGATGAGTCCACTGACACCACTGAGAATGCTCAGTTGCTGGTGTTTGTGAGGTTTTATGATGAGGCAAAGGGGTAGTTTGTTGAAGATGTATTGCGCCTGACAAACCTCAGAGGACACACAAGGGGGGAAGACATAAGAGGAAGCGCTGCCAAGTCTGGCAGCAAGGAGTAGGTAAGAGAAGCCTATGTTCTGAAGAATCGTTCATGTTCTGAAGAACTGTTCATGTTCTAAAAGATTGTTGCTAAAGATTGAGAAGATTGGATCAGTTGTACTTTTTTTTGGAATACTTGAAACCCTTTTTTTTATATTTGATGCGGCCCAGCCTCACCCAGACTCTACCTCCAGCGGCCCCCAGGTAAATTGAGTTTGAGACCCCTGCTTTAAATAAACAACACACTGTAGCACCCACTTTACCACACTTTACACTTTATATTTATATTTTTGGTAAGGGAATTGCACATCTCTCATTCCTTATTTACATTTACATTTAGTCATTTAGCTGACGCTTTTATCCAAAGCGACTTACAAGTTCTGTACGACAAGCCATCAGGAAGGGCACAACTCTATCAGCTGAGCAACAATGTTCATCAAAGTGTTGAGTGCTACAGTGTAGGTTAGTTTATTAGGACAAGTGCATGACAGTACGGTTAGTTAGGGTTAGATTTTTTTTTTTTATTGTGTGTTTTTTTTAAATTCAGATAATGGTTGAAGAAGTGCGTCTTTAGTCGACGGCGAAAGATTGGACGTGATTCGGCTGTCCTAACTGGGGTGGGTAGTTCATTCCACCATTGTGGGGCAAGGACTGAGAATAGGCGACTTCTCTTTGATGACCCTCCCGGAGCTTGGATAGGAGTAGGTCTGAGGCGGCCAGAAGATGCAGAGCGTAGGGGTCTTGAGGGTGTGTAGTTAGAGACCATTGACCGGAGGTAGGCGGGAGCGGTTCCCTTTGCCGCACGGTATGCTAGGTCGAGGGCCTTGAAGCGGGTGCAATATTGCACCTTACCACCACAAGGTGGCACCACAAGTTAAGCTATACCACACCATTTTGTACCAGATGTACATACTGTATAGAGCTATACTGAACAATTGTTGTTTACACTTGTTTTTACTTGACTTCTTGACTTTCTATTTTATACTTATTATACTTATTTATACTATCTTGTTATTATCTAGCACACTCTCAGGAGCAAAACAGAAAGAAACATTTCATGCAAAGTATTCTGTATTTCTGTATGACAAATAATAAAGAAACTTGAACTTGAACTTGAAACTTGAACTTGTTATTTGTGACTTTGACTATACAGATTTTTTTGTATTTTATTTTTTTATTATTTTTTAAACAAACATATAAACAAACATGACAACACACGATTAGATATACAGCATTGTTAACAGTGCACATCAAATTAAATCACCGTTTAGATAAATGTCTTATACAAGATATGCCCCTAATACCTGCTATCTATTCCCCTACACACATATGCTCTTGCTCGCACCCCCCACCCTGGACCCCCCAATGGATAATCCATCCATTATCTTCGCTCCTAACCAGACACTACCATTATATGCTAGCTTTTATTCTCTCTACCACTTCTAACCACATTGTCAATTTGGATTCATTGAGACCCAAAATTCTTGCTGTAGATATTTCTAGATAAATCACATCGAGATATGTAAGAATCCAGACCTTTCGGCAATTTTTTTCCGGTTGAATCCGGTGATGCTATCAGTTTTTTAGCCACTGTAATACCAGATCAAACCAATCTCTTTAGCTGTATAGGTACTGCATACTCAAAAACATCATTCAGCAGTAATACAGAGGGGTGTACAGGTATATTCAGAATTAAGAGATTTGATAATTGCTGGGTCACTTCTTTCCAGAATATCTTAACTGGTGGGCAGTCCCAGTACATGTGCATAAATGTCCCCTCGTCCCCATTTGTACCCAGATTGTTATATATATGTGACTTTGACTATACAGATTGTTATTTGTGACTTTGACTATAGATTGTTATTTGTGACTTTGACTATACAGATTGTTATTTGTGACTTTGACTATACAGAATGTTATTTGTGACTTTGACTATACATAATTGTATTTGTGACTTTGACTATACAGATTGTTATTTGTGACTTTGACTATACAGAATGTTATTTGTGACTTTGACTATACAGATGGTTATTTGTGACTTTATCTATACAGATTGTTATTTGTGACTTTGACTATAGATTGTTATTTGTGACTTTGACTATACATAATGTTATTTGTGACTTTGACTATACAGAATGTTATTTGTGACTTTGACTATACAGAATGTTATTTGTGACTTTGACTATACAGAATGTTATTTGTGACTTTGACTATACAGAATGGTATTTGTGACTTTGACTATACAGATTGTTATTTGTGACTTTGACTTTACCGAATGGTATTTGTGATTTTGACTATACAGAATGTTATTTGTGACTTTGACTATACAGAATGTTATTTGTGACTTTGACTATACATAATTGTATTTGTGACTTTGACTATACAGAATGTTATTTGTGACTTTGACTATACAGATTGTTATTTGTGACTTTGACTTTACCGAATGGTATTTGTGATTTTGACTATACAGAATGTTATTTGTGACTTTGTCTACAGATTGTTATTTGTGACTTTGTCTATACAGATTGTTATTTGTGACTTTACCGAATGGTATTTGTGACTTTGACTATACAGAATGTTATTTGTGACTTTGACTTTACCAAATGGTATTTGTGACTTTGACTATACGAATGTTATTTGTGACTTTGACTATACAGATTGTTATTTGTGACTTTGACTATACAGAATGTTATTTGTGACTTTGACTATATAGAATTGTATTTGTGACTTTGACTATACAGATTGTTATTTGTGACTTTGTCTATACAGATTGTTATTTGTGACTTTGACTATACATAATGTTATTTGTGACTTTGACTATACAGATTGTTATTTGTGACTTTGACTATAGATTGTTATTTGTGACTTTGACTATACATAATGTTATTTGTGACTATGACTATACAGAATGTTATTTGTGACTTTATCTATACAGATTGTTATTTGTGACTTTATCTATACAGATTGTTATTTGTGACTTTGACTATAGATTGTTATTTGTGACTTTGACTATAGATTGTTATTTGTGACTTTGACTATACAGAATGTTCTTTGTGACTTTGACTATACAGATTGTTATTTGTGACTTTGACTATACAAAGTCAAAGTCACAGAGGGAGAACTTCTCTGTAGTTGCATGTGTGATGCCACTAATAGGTTGAACCTCTCAAGGTCCAATATGTGGTAACTTGACACCTTCATCTTCAGCTACACCGAAAGCTGAGTAGGTAATAATAATAATTACTATAATAATTATGTCTTGAAAGAACATAAGCTGCTGACTTGGAATTAATTATAAATGAGTGCTTGTTTTAATTAGCATATTCATAGAACCTTGCATCTCAATTATGATAAAGGTATAGAGATGCTGCTATTATGTTTTTAATCCTATATCTTGCACCATATTGTTTTGTTTTGTTGCTTTCATTGCTTTGCTATGTTTTTTTTTTTTTTTTAATCTTATACCTTGCCTCACACTATTTTGTTTTTATCAACTTGCTTGTGAAGCACTTTGGTGTCAGCTGCCGCTGCCTGGAAATGTGCTATACAAATAAAACTGACTTGACTTGACTAAGCATTTTTCAGTAGTTTATTGAACAATCTGGTGGAAAATACCCATTTATACAAATTGTTATTCAATATAGAACATGTTAAAGGAACATGCCAACTTTTAAAGAAATTAGCTTATTTGCCATCTACCCTTGAGTTAGACAAGCAGATACATACCCTTTTCTTCTCTGTGCATGCATAGGCTTAGGGAACAGCCGCTCCGTTAGCCTAGCTTAGCATCATTCACTGGAAGTAGGTGTGCCAGTGTAGCCTAGTTCCCAACAGTCATGAAATACACTCCAAATACAACTCCAAAACGTTCCTGTAAACATGTTGTGACCTGTGTATTTACCACGTGGAGAAATAAAAAAAGTAAAAACATTTATTTTCGTTTTCTAACCACATACCGTATTATACTCTGAACTATTTTTGGCCGAAACACTGCTGCCTGGGCGCAGTGATTTCATCACCTCAAAAGCCTTGTTTTTTTTGTTTTTTTTAATGGTACAAGTGGAAGTATTCATCTAGGAAATTAATTAAGTGAAAGTAAATAAGTTGCTTAACCTTGGTTTAGAGTTCCACACTTGTATTTTGTCACCTTGAGTCCAGTCATTCCACAAACACCGCAGGGCATCTGTATTTTCATCTGTATCATTTATTTCTAAAAACAGGTGGATCTCCATCTTTTGTAGCACGTAATAAGGCTGGTCAGTGTGTGTATGCGTGTGTGTCTTGTGTGCGACTGTGTTCACATGTTGTTGAAGCCCATCATTCCTTCTGCAACTGCCTCATCAATGACTGGAGGCCGGCCATCCCACCCATTTTGTGCAGAACTCCAGGATCCATTATCTTGGCCACCTCCTGGTAGAGCATGGCCATCTGAGAGGGGTTGACGTTCTTCGACATGTCGCCTCCTTTGAACAGGCCCTTGATGCCTCCCATCTTCTTGACCATGCGGGCGAACTTGGTGTACTGGGTGAGCAGCTCCTTGACATCCTTTGGGGCCACGCCCGCTCCACGAGCCACTCTCGTGATCCGGTTGGGCTGTTTACTGAACGGTTTGGCTCCATCTTGGTTGTCCAGTTCCTGGTCATTCATGCTATCCATGATAGTCATGAGTTTCTTCAGCTTGGCCGTGGACTCCTGCTCGTTGTCTTTACTCATGAAGTCAGTCCCAAAGCCTGGGATCATTCCCATGATCTGTCCGATCGGTCCCATCTTCATGATGTTCTGGAACTGCTTGTACATGTCTCTGAGTGTGAACTGACCATGTTTCAGTTTATCAATCAACTCGTTGTCATCCAGCTTCAACTCGTTGACTTTGTCTATCAAACCTTCAATGTCTCCCATACCCAGCAGTTTGCTGATGAAGCGCTGTGTCTTGAAGGGCTCAAAGTCACCAATGTGTTCTCCTGTACCGATGAAGATGACGGGACTCTTTGTGGCAGCCACAGCGCTGAGAGCTCCACCACCCTTAGCATGTCCATCCAGCTTGGTCACGATGACGGACACCACGTCCACCTTGTCCTTGAAGGCCTTGGCCTGGGCCTGGCAGGCCTGTCCGACGGAGGCGTCCATCACGTACACGATGTTGTCCGGTTGCACTGCGTTTGAAACCTGCAACATCTCCTCAAAGAGAGAGTCTTCTTGTTTGTGTCGGCCGCTGGTATCAACGATGATGATCTCGAAGTTCTCCGCTTTGAACTTCTCAACGCCCTCGGCTGCTACGACCACAGGGTTCATCTCTGTGTAACTGCCATAGAATGGAATTCTGGCTTTGGTAGCGTTCTGTTTCAACTGATCAAAAGCACCGGCTCTGAAAGTGTCGGCACATATCAAACAGGTTTTCCAGCCTTTTCTTCTGTAGTAATATGCCATCTTGGAACAGGTGGTGGTTTTCCCGCTGCCCTGCAGACCGACGAACATGAAGACGTTGTTCTTGCCTTTCGTCGGAGTCCAGGCCTGGACACCGGGGTCCACCAGCTTGACCAGCTCCTTGAAGACGGCGTGCTGGATCATCCTCCTCTTGTTCAGGCCAGCCGCCATCTCCTCCAGGTCTATGGCTCCCTTGACATTCTCTCTGAGCTGTTTGACCAGTTTGACGTTGACGTCGGCTTCCAGGAGGGCGGCGCACACCTCCTTCAGCATGGCGTCCAGGACCTCCTCGTTGATGATGGTGGCATTGCTGAGAGATCTCAGCGCCGATGTGATCTTTCTTCCTAGGTCGGCTAACACCATCTTGACGGTCCAAATGGAACAGACTCAATCAGATGAAATAAGGGCCTCGAAGGCTTAGGCCCCTGCGGTGGTCAGCTCTCCTCAGCTCACCGGGGTCAAGGGAGAGATCCGGGGGGGACTGCAACCGATGATTTCCTTTCCACAGCCAAACCAGTAGGCAAGGCACCCTGGTCTAGAAATACAGGCTTCAATCTATGTTGTTTAGTCTATCTGTTCAGTACTGCTCAGCACTGTTTCAAGATGCACACTGAGCTCTTCAGAGAGAATTGTTGAATATATATAGATACACAAATGTTCTAGAATGTTTGATTATGACATCGTACTGTGACATCACAAATGTGCTAGAATGTTTGATTATGACATCGTACTGTGTCATCACAAATGTTCTAGAATGTTTGATTATGACATCGTACTGTGACATCACAAATGTTCTAGAATGTTTGATTATGACATCGTACTGTGTCATCACAAATGTTCTAGAATGTTTGATTATGACATCATACTGTGACATCACAAATGTTCTAGAATGGTCTATTATGACAAATAAGACGGTTCAATGACTTTATCTAAATCCAATCACTATTCCTAATGCCGTTTCAATGTAAGGTTATAAAAATAAACATATAAACATATTATAATACAATAACCTAAATAATAGCTTTGGCTCCTCTACACCCCTCAGCACAGCAACCAGAATAACTGAAATACTGGCTGGTGATTTGATTAAACAGCTTTGTGATAGAATAAAAAAAATGCACAGTGCATTTCCATAGCTGTGGATGAGTCCACTGACACCACTGAGAATGCTCAGTTGCTGGTGTTTG
The DNA here is from genome assembly GCF_963971535.1 of Notolepis coatsorum. Classification (NCBI taxonomy): domain Eukaryota; kingdom Metazoa; phylum Chordata; class Actinopteri; order Aulopiformes; family Paralepididae; genus Notolepis; species Notolepis coatsorum. The sequence continues at coordinate 121,689,977 of NC_140167.1, forward strand.
TGAGGTTTTATGATGAGGCAAAGGGGTAGCTTGTTGAAGATATATTGCGCCTGACAAACCTCAGTGGACACACAAGGGGGGAAGACATAAGAGGAAGCGCTGCCAAGTCTCTGGCAGCAAGGAGTAGGTAAGAGAAGCCTATGTTCTGAAGAATCGTTCATGTTCTGAAGAACTGTTCATGTTCTGAAAGGTTGTTGCTAAATATTGAGAAGATTGGATCAGTTGTACTTTTTTTGGAATACTTGAAACCCCTTTTTTTTTTTTATATTTGATGCGTACCAGCCTCACCCAGACTCTACCTCCAGCGGCCCCCAGGTAAATTGAGTTTGAGACCCCAGACTTAGATGGTTTGGAAAATATTTGGTCTTCTAGTGGATGCTCTCTGCCCTCTGTAGAATTGTGGAGTGGCAATTTTTGTGCATGTATGTATTACAGTAGATTTACTTAATTGGTTGTGTTTGTCTGTTGATGTTAAACACTATTATCTTAGGCCTCAAGTTCTCTGCCCACTATTTGTATCCATCGATCTCTTCCTTTCTCTCCCCCCCTCTCACCTGCTTCACTTCCTCCCCGTCTCTCTATCCCCCCTCTCGCCCTCCTTATCTCTCTCCCTCTTCTCACCTGCTTCACTTCCTCACCATATCTCTACCTCCCCTCTCTCTCTTTATCTCCCTCTCCCTTCTGTTCTCTCTCTCTCACATCAATTTCTTCTCTGCATTTTTAGACTCAGTAACCACAGTATTGATACTAGCTGGGGACAGAATCACAGATTACCTGTCTGCAATGATAATAATAACGTTCTATAATAAATGATAATAATTCTTGCTAGCCTGATGCACCAGATGGTTGGTTACACAGAACCAACTGAGAAGTCATCCTTGGAAACCATTTGAAAAAAATAAAAATAAAACTTGGCAGGTGATTGGATGAACCATCTGTCTATCACAGGCTAACTTCAACCAATCAGATCAACAAACTATGACATAGTAGGAGAGCGCTGAAGAGGTATGCAGTTGGCATGTTGGTAGACGATTCTTGCCGTCTTACTTTGTGATAGGCTACAACACTGTATGATACCCTATTGTCTCACAGGGGGAAACGAGTTTGCTAGCCTGGTGCAGAAAACACAGTGCTATTCACACATATCAGTAAACAATGTCCGGACTCACTATTTCCATACCATTCTCATAGTTTATAAACCTATCCCTTACCGTAATCCTAATTGTAACCCTACTGGAGACTTCACGCCTAACCCTAACCTCGGACTAGAGAAAAAGAAAATACATATTTGTTTGTGATAATCATGCGCTATTACATCTTGGCCTCTGCGGCGAAATGTCATGAAAATAGGCCAACACTCCCAACTCTATCATCAGGCTGCGTACTGTTGGCTGTCTGGTGCTGTTGGCGTGTTTGATGACTTCTTTATATCAAAACAACTCACCCTAATTTGTGTGTGTGTGTGTGTGTGTGTGTGTGTGTGTGTGTGTGTGTGTGTGTGTGTGTGTGTGTGTGTGTGTGTGTGAGAGAGAGAGAGAGAGAGAGAGAGAGAGAGAGAGAGAGAGAGAGAGAGAGAGAGAGAGAGAGAGAGAGAGAGAGAGAGAGAGAGAGAGAGAGAGAGCACTGATCATATTGGTGGCTTTTTCTAATATTATCTGTCAATGAAGGACTTAGATCAGGGGTCTCAAACGTGTGGCCCGCGGGCCAATTGCGGCCCGCTGGATGATATTTTGTGGCCCCCTACTTGACATCAAAGTTTAGTGTTAATGCGGCCCGCGCGCAACTTTTTGCAGAGTCGTTGCGCGAGTTGGAAATTTTATTTATTTTATCACTTGTAGGCTACCATAGCGCAGGCTCATGACAGAAACGTGATTCCGGAGTGATACCAAGTGGAAGGAAAATATATGGCAGGCATCCTCAAAATTCTCCGCTATCTCCTCTGCAAGCAGTGCTCTGCATGTCCGGCTGCACTGCTCCACTGTCTGTGTCTGTCTATCCTGCTTTGGTCCAATCACATTCAGCGTCCCGTCAGCGTTTTTTTTCCCCCACCCACAGTGAATCAGAGGCAGAGTAGGGCGGGTCTTCACGGAATGCGTGTCGTCTCTTTCAACGGGTCAGAGTCAGAGCGAGAGTTGACAGCGCATCTACAGGTAGTCTAATCTGCAGGTACTGTAGTTTCGCCAGCAGGCAGCTAGTAGAAAAATATGGCATGTTCAAAGATGGCCAGTAAAAGAAAAGTCGACAGTGATAAATCGCTGCAATTCAAAGGTGAATGGACTGAAAAATATGTGTTCATCCTCCCAGCACCAAACCAATGTGCCTAATTATGCCAAGAAACGGTAGCTCTTGTGAAGAGTGGCAATTTGAAACGCCACTACGAAACAAAACACAGTTATTTTGATGCAACCTTTATTTTAAATGCAGTGCTAAGAACCACAAAAAGAAATGGAATGAAATCATCATATCAAGCTGCAAGCAGAATTATTGTTAAATCTATGTCACAACGAGAAAAAGCAACCAAGTCCTCACTCAGTGGCATGGGTGTTGGCTAAACACAAGAAGCCATTCTCTGATGCATACATATAAAATAATGTATTTGATTTGATTGAAGTTTATTTCAAATATGCAACATAACAAACAAACATCAAGTACATATATAGCCTTAAGCCGTTCAAATAATAAATGTATATAAAACATTTAAAATAACAAAGAACAAACAAAAAAGTCAAACAATCTTTTTTTTGTCATTTACATATTTGAAAAGGAATGGGCTCTCCTCCTCTACGATTAGTGTAAAATCACAGATCTCTGAATCCAGACAAGAAAATAAGCCTCTGCATAATCTTATACACAAGGAAGTTAAAGAATTATATTACCAAGGCTCAGCGACCTCATCTCTTCCTTCAGGTTAAAAGTCTTTATATTCAGTCCACACACAAGCTCTCCTTTCATTCGTTTCAAAACACTGCGACGGAGGTCTGGTCTGACCTTTAAACCCTGTCTTCCTTTAATTTTTTTTGCCGGCGGCCCCCTGCTGCAAATGCCTCATCATTGACTGGAGGCCGGCCGTCCCACCCATGTGGTGCAGAACTCTAGGATCTATCATCTTGGCCACCTGCTGGTTGAGCTTGGCCATCTGAGAGGGGTTGACGTTCTTCGACAGGTCGCCTCCTTTGAACAGGCCCTTGATGCCTCCCATCTTCTTGACCATCTGGGCGAACTTGGTGTACTGGGTGAGCAGCTCCTGGACGTCCATGGTGGCCACGCCCGCTCAACGAGCCACTCTCGCAATCCGGTTGGGCTGTTTACTGAACAGTTTGGCTCCGTCTTTGTTTTTCCAGTTCCTTGTTATTCATGCTATCCATGATAGTCATGAGTTTCTTCAGCCTGGCCATGGACTCCTGCTCGTTGTCTTTACTCCTGGAGTCAGTCCCAAAGCCTGGGATCATTCCCATGATCTGTCCGATCGGTCCCATCTTCATGATGTTCTGGAACTGCTCGTACATGTCTCTGAGTGTGAACTGACCATGTTTCAGTTTGTCAATCAACTCCTCGTTGTCATCCAGCTTCAACTCGTTGAATTTGTCTATCAAACCTTCAAGGTCTCCCATACCCAGCAGTTTGCTGATGAAGGGCTGTGTCTTGAAGGGCTCAAAGTCACCAATGTGTTCTCCTGTACCGATGAAGATGATGGGACTCTTTGTGGCAGCCACAGCGCTGAGAGCTCCACCACCCTTAGCGTGTCCATCCAGCTTGGCCACAATGACGGACACCACGTTGACCTTGTCCTTGAAGGCCTTGGCCTGGGCCTGGCAGGCCTGTCCGACGGAGGCGTCCATCACGTACACGATGTTGTCCGGTTGCACTGCGTTTGAAACCTGCAACATCTCCTCAAAGAGAGAGTCGTCTTGTTTGTGTCGGCCGCTGGTATCAACGATGATGATCTCGAAGTTCTCCGCTTTGAACTTCTCAACGCCCTCGGCTGCTACGACCACAGGGTCCATCTCTGTGTAACTGCCATAGAATGGAATTCTGGCTTTGGTAGCGTTCTGTTTCAACTGATCAAAAGCACCGGCTCTGAAAGTGTCAGCACATATCAAACAGGTTTTCCAGCCTTTTCTTCTGTAGTAATATGCCATCTTGGAACAGGTGGTGGTTTTCCCGCTGCCTTGCAGACCGACGAACATGAAGACGTTGTTCTTGCCTTTCGTCGGAGTCCAGGCCTGGACACCGGGGTCCACCAGCTTGACCAGCTCCTTGAAGACGGCGTGCTGGATCATCCTCCTCTTGTTCAGGCCAGCCGCCATCTCCTCCAGGTCTATGGCTCCCTTGACATTCTCTCGGAGCTGTTTGACCAGTTTGACGTTGACGTCGGCTTCCAGGAGGGCGGCGCACACCTCCTTCAGCATGGCGTCCAGGACCTCCTCGTTGATGATGGTGGCATTGCTGAGAGATCTCAGCGCCGATGTGATCTTTCTTCCTAGGTCGGCTAACACCATCTTGACGGTCCAAATGGAACAGACTCAATCAGATGAAATAAGGGCCTCGAAGGCTTAGGCCCCTGCGGTGGTCAGCTCTCCTCAGCTCACCGGGGTCAAGGGAGAGATCCGGGGGGGGGGACTGCAACCGATGATTTCCTTTCCACAGCCAAACCAGTAGGCAAGGCACCCTGGTCTAGAAATACAGGCTTCAATCTATGTTGTTTAGTCTATCTGTTCAGAACTGCTCAGCACTGTTTCAAGATGCACACTGAGCTCTTATGAGAGAATTGTTGAATATATATAGATACACAAATGTTCTAGAATGTTTGATTATGACATCATACTGTGACATCACAAATGTGCTAGAATGTTTGATTATGACATCATACTGTGTCATCACAAATGTTCTAGAATGTTTGATTATGACATCCTACTGTGACATCACAAATGTTCTAGAATGTTCTATTATGACAAATAAGCCGGTCTAAATACAATCAATATTCCTAATGCCGTTTCAATGTAAGGTTATAAAAATAAACATATAAACATTCATATAATACAATAACCTAAATATATAGCTTTGGCTCCTCTACACCCCTCAGCACAGCAACCAGAATAACTGAAATACTGGCTGGTGATTTGATTAAACAGCTTTGTGATAGAATAAAAAAAATGCACAGCGCATTTCCATAGATGTGGATGAGTCCACTGACACAACTGAGAATGCTCAGTTGCTGGTGATTGTGAGGTTTTATGATGAGGCAAAGGGTTAGTTTGTTGAAGATGTATTGCGCCTGACAAACCTCAGAGGACACACAAGGGGGGAAGACATAAGAGGAAGCGCTGCCAAGTCTCTGGCAGCAAGGAGTAGGTAAGAGAAGCCTATGTTTTGAAGAATCGTTCATGTTCTGAAGAACTGTTCATGTTCTAAAAGATTGTTGCTAAAGATTGAGAAGATTGGATCAATTGTACTTTTTTTTGGAATACTTGAAACCCTTTTTTTTTATATTTGATGTGGCCCAGCCTCACCCAGACTCTACCTCCAGCGGCCCCCAGGTAAATTGAGTTTGAGACCCCTGCTTTAAATAAACAACACAGCACCACTTTACCACACTTTACACTTTTACACTTTACACTTTATATTTATATTTTTGGTAAGGGAATTGCACATCTCTCATTCCTTATTCCTTATTGCACCTTACCACCACAAGGTGGCACCACAAGTTAAGCTATACCACACCATTTTGTACCAGATGTACATACTGTATAGAGCTATACTGAACAATTGTTGTTTACACTTGTTTTTACTTGACTTCTTGACTTTCTATTTTATACTTATTATACTTATTTATACTATCTTGTTATTATCTAGCACACTCTCAGGAGCAAAACAGAAAGAAACATTTCATGCAAAGTATTCTGTATTTCTGTATGACAAATAATAAAGAAACTTGAACTTGAACTTGAAACTTGAACTTGTTATTTGTGACTTTGACTATACAGATTTTTTTGTATTTTATTTTTTTATTATTTTTTAAACAAACATATAAACAAACATGACAACACACGATTAGATATACAGCATTGTTAACAGTGCACATCAAATTAAATCACCGTTTAGATAAATGTCTTATACAAGATATGCCCCTAATACCTGCTATCTATTCCCCTACACACATATGCTCTTGCTCGCACCCCCCACCCTGGACCCCCCAATGGATAATCCATCCATTATCTTCGCTCCTAACCAGACACTACCATTATATGCTAGCTTTTATTCTCTCTACCACTTCTAACCACATTGTCAATTTGGATTCATTGAGACCCAAAATTCTTGCTGTAGATATTTCTAGATAAATCACATCGAGATATGTAAGAATCCAGACCTTTCGGCAATTTTTTTCCGGTTGAATCCGGTGATGCTATCAGTTTTTTAGCCACTGTAATACCAGATAAAACCAATCTCTTTAGCTGTATAGGTACTGCATACTCAAAAACATCATTCAGCAGTAATACAGAGGGGTGTACAGGTATATTCAGAATTAAGAGATTTGATAATTGCTGGGTCACTTCTTTCCAGAATATCTTAACTGGTGGGCAGTCCCAGTACATGTGCATAAATGTCCCCTCGTCCCCATTTGTACCCAGATTGTTATATATATGTGACTTTGACTATACAGATTGTTATTTGTGACTTTGACTATAGATTGTTATTTGTGACTTTGACTATACAGATTGTTATTTGTGACTTTGACTATACAGAATGTTATTTGTGACTTTGACTATACATCATTGTATTTGTGACTTTGACTATACAGATTGTTATTTGTGACTTTGACTATACAGAATGTTATTTGTGACTTTGACTATACAGAATTGTATTTGTGACTTTGACTATACAGAATTGTATTTGTGACTTTGACTATACAGATTGTTATTTGTGACTTTATCTATACAGATTGTTATTTGTGACTTTGACTATAGATTGTTATTTGTGACTTTGACTATACATAATGTTATTTGTGACTTTGACTATACAGAATGTTATTTGTGACTTTGACTATACAGAATGTTATTTGTGACTTTGACTATACAGAATGTTATTTGTGACTTTGACTATACAGAATGTTATTTGTGACTTTGACTATACAGATTGTTATTTGTGACTTTGACTTTACCGAATGGTATTTGTGATTTTGACTATACAGAATGTTATTTGTGACTTTGACTATACAGAATGTTATTTGTGACTTTGTCTACAGATTGTTATTTGTGACTTTGTCTATACAGATTGTTATTTGTGACTTTACCGAATGGTATTTGTGACTTTGACTATACAGAATGTTATTTGTGACTTTGACTTTACCAAATGGTATTTGTGACTTTGACTATACGAATGTTATTTGTGACTTTGACTATACAGATTGTTATTTGTGACTTTGACTATACAGAATGTTATTTGTGACTTTGACTATATAGAATTGTATTTGTGACGTTGACTATACAGATTGTTATTTGTGACTTTGTCTATACAGATTGTTATTTGTGACTTTGACTATACATAATGTTATTTGTGACTTTGACTATACAGATTGTTATTTGTGACTTTGACTATAGATTGTTATTTGTGACTTTGACTATACATAATGTTATTTGTGACTATGACTATACAGAATGTTATTTGTGACTTTATCTATACAGATTGTTATTTGTGACTTTATCTATACAGATTGTTATTTGTGACTTTGACTATAGATTGTTATTTGTGACTTTGACTATACAGAATGTTCTTTGTGACTTTGACTATACAAGTTCAAGTTCAAGTTCTTTAATAGTTGTCATACAGAAGTACAGAATACTTTCATACAAAATGCTTCTTACTGTTACGCTCCAGAGACTGTGCTAGACAAGATAGTATCAAATAACATAATAACATAATATAGCATGAATTTAGAAGAAGAAAATGAGGTCACAGTGTTCGGTATAGACATATGTACAATGTTCTGAGTTACCATATAATATACAATACACAATACTATGCAGTGTACTAATGTACAGTACTATCTAGTGCAAAGCAGAAATGGGATGAGGTACAATTTTAGGTACAATTTACAGTAAGGTGTACGAGTTGTAGTGCAATCCTTCATCCATAAATATAAAGTGTGGGGAGTGGGTGCTACAGTGTGTTTGTTTAAAGTGGGTGTGTGCTATAAGTGTGTGGAGTGGGTGCTACAGTGTGTTTGTTTAAAGTGAGTGTGTGCGTGTGGATGTGTGTGCTATGTGCGTTTGGTGGTTGTTGTTGTGTAGTGTTCATTCATTGTTCGTTTAGCAGCCTGATGGCCTGGGGATAGAAGCTTCTTCTGAGTCTTTCTGTGCTCGCCTTGAGACTCCTGTATCGCTTGCCTGACCGCAGCAGTTCAAAGAGGCAGTTGTTCGGGTGACTGGCGTCTTTAATGATTCTCTTAGCCTTGCCCTTGCAACGCTTGTAGTAAATGTTCTGGAGGGTGGGGAGCCCCCCTCCAATTGTGCGTTCGGCTGAACGTGTCACTCTTTGTAGTCTGCTTTGGTCTTGTGCAGTGCTATTCCCAAACCAGGAGGTGATGTTGCCGGTCAAGATGCTCTCTATTGTACATGAGTAGAAGTTCTTAAGGATCTTCTGGCTGACTTGGAACTTCCTTAGGCGCCTGAGGAAGTAGAGGCGTTGTCGTGCCTTCTTCACAACACTGTTAATGTGTGTGGTCCATGTCAAGTCCTCGGATATGTAGGCTCCGAGGTACTTAAAGCTGTTGACTCTCTCAACCGGTGCCCCGTCGATGCTGTAGTCCTTGACCCCCGACCTCCTGAAGTCCACAATCATCTCCTTTGTTTTGCTGACGTTCAGGGAGAGGCTGTTTTCCTGGCACCATCCCGCCAGGACCTTGACCTCTTCCAGGTAGGCCCTCTCGTCGTTGGCAGAGATCAGGCCCACCACCACTGTGTCGTCAGCAAATTTGACGATTGTATTGCTACTCCGCTGAGCCACACAGTCGTGTGTGTACAGGGAGTAGAGGAGGGGACTCAGAACACAGCCCTGGGGGGCCCCTATGTTGAGGGTGATGGATGAGGAGGTGCAGTTGCCTGCTCTCACCACCTGGGGTCTGCCAGTCAGGAAGTCCAAGACCCACTGGCAGAGGTCATAGCCCAAGCCCAGGTCCCTGAGCTTGGCTATGAGTATGGAGGGGACTATGGTATTGAATGCCGAGCTGTAGTCGATGAATAGCATTCTCACATAGTTCCCCTGCCTCTTGTCCAGGTGTGATGCTGCTGTGTGCAGCACATGGGATATGGCGTCCTCCGTGGACCTGTTGGGGCGGTATGCAAATTGCAGGGGGTCCATGTTGATGGGGAGGGAGGAGCAGATGTAGCCCTTTACTAGCTTCTCGAAGCACTTCATGGCTATGGAGGTGAGAGCTACAGGGCGGTAGTCGTTGAGGCAAGCAGGCTTGGATTTTTTGGGTACAGGGATAATAGTGGACTTCTTCAGGCAGGTGGGGATGACAGCCTGTTCTAAGGACAGGTTAAATATGTCAGTGAATACTGGGGCCAGTTGGTCGGCACAGACTTTTAGGACGCGGCCGGGGATGCCGTCTGGACCTGCTGCCTTCCTGATATTCACTTTTTTAAAGGTCCGCCTCACCTCATGCTCTGTTACCCTGAACACTGCGCCTCCATCAGCAGCCGACCCCCCCCCTCCCCATTGCCGAGGCTTGTGAGCTGGTGTTGTTATTACCAGCATCAAACCTCGCATAGAAGGTATTGAGGTAATTTGCTAAGGAGATGTCACTGTTCAGTTTGAGGGAGGCGCCTTTGTAGTCTGTCATCGTTTTGAGCCCCTGCCACATAGCTCTAGAGTCAGCTTGTTCAAACTGGAGTTCAATTTTATCCCTGTAGCGTCGTTTGGCCTCTGACACTGTCCTCCTTACGTTGTATCGCGCCACCTTGTGGTCATTCATGTTGCCTGCCTCTAGGCCGTCGTTGTATGCTTTGGTGCGCTCTCTCAGAGCTTCACGGACGGATTTGTCTACCCAGGGTTTTTGATTTGGGTAAACTTTCATTTTGGTAGTGGGGATTGTTTCTTTCACCCTAGTACAAACATAGTCCAGCACTGTCTCCGTGTAGGCATTAATGTTATCTGTGTCGCGGAACACAATCCAGTCTGTGTGGTGAAACACTGACCGGATCGTCTCCTCTGACGTCACATCCCATTTCTGCACCTCTCGCGAGACTACGGGAGTACTTTTAATTCTCTGTCTGTACTTTGGTGAAAGAAAAATGGATGCGTGATCTGACTTGCCAAAGCCACTATCAGAATGTTATTTGTGACTTTGACTATACAAAGTCAAAGTCACAGAGGGAGAACTTCTCTGTAGTTGCATGTGTGATGCCACTAATAGGTTGAACCTCTCAAGGTCCAATATGTGGTAACTTGACACCTTTATCTTCAGCTACACCGAAAGCTGAGTAGGTAATAATAATAATAATTACTATAATAATTATGTCTTGAAAGAACATAAGCTGCTGACTTGGAATTAATTATAAATGGGTGCTTGTTTTAATTAGCATATTCATAGAACCTTGCATCTCAATTATGATAAAGGTATAGAGATGCTGCTATTATGTTTTTAATCCTATATCTTGCACCATATTGTTTTGTTTTGTTGCTTTCATTGCTTTGCTATGTTTTTTATTTTATTTTTTTAATCTTATACCTTGCCTCACACTATTTTGTTTTTATCAACTTGCTTGTGAAGCACTTTGGTGTCAGCTGCCGCTGCCTGGAAATGTGCTATACAAATAAAACTGACTTGACTTGACTAAGCATTTTTCAGTAGTTTATTGAACAATCTGGTGGAAAATACCCATTTATACAAATTGTTATTCAATATAGAACATGTTAAAGGAACATGCCAACTTTTAAAGAAATTAGCTTATTTGCCATCTACCCTTGAGTTAGACAAGCAGATACATACCCTTTTCTTCTCTGTGCATGCATAGGCTTAGGGAACAGCCGCTCCGTTAGCCTAGCTTAGCATCATTCACTGGAAGTAGGTGTGCCAGTGTAGCCTAGTTCCCAACAGTCATGAAATACACTCCAAATACAACTCCAAAACGTTCCTGTAAACATGTTGTGACCTGTGTATTTACCACGTGGAGAAATAAAAAAAGTAAAAACATTTATTTTCGTTTTCTAACCACATACCGTATTATACTCTGAACTATTTTTGGCCGAAACACTGCTGCCTGGGCGCAGTGATTTCATCACCTCAAAAGCCTTTTTTTTTTTTTTTTTTTTTATGGTACAAGTGGAAGTATTCATCTAGGAAATTAATTAAGTGAAAGTAAATAAGTTGCTTAACCTTGGTTTAGAGTTCCACACTTGTATTTTGTCACCTTGAGTCCAGTCATTCCACAAACACCGCAGGGCATCTGTATTTTCATCTGTATCATTTATTTCTAAAAACAGGTGGATCTCCATCTTTTGTAGCACGTAATAAGGCTGGTCAGTGTGTGTATGTCTCTGAGTGTGAACTGACCATGTTTCAGTTTATCAATCAACTCGTTGTCATCCAGCTTCAACTCGTTGACTTTGTCTATCAAACCTTCAATGTCTCCCATACCCAGCAGTTTGCTGATGAAGGGCTGTGTCTTAAAGGGCTCAAAGTCACCAATGTGTTCTCCTGTACCGATGAAGATGATGGGACTCTTTGTGGCAGCCACAGCGCTGAGAGCTCCACCACCCTTAGCGTGTCCATCCAGCTTGGTCACGATGACGGACACCACGTTGACCTTGTCCTTGAAGGCCTTGGCCTGGGCCTCGCAGGCCTGTCCGATGGAGGCGTCCATCACGTACACGATGTTGTCCGGTTGCACTGCGTTTGAAACCTCCAACATCTCCTCAAAGAGAGAGTCTTCTTGTTTGTGTCGGCCGCTGGTATCAACGATGATGATCTCGAAGTTCTCCGCTTTGAACTTCTCAACGCCCTCGGCTGCTACGACCACACGGTCCATCTCTGTGTAACTGCCATAGAATGGAATTCTGGCTTTGGTAGCGTTCTGTTTCAACTGATCAAAAGCACCGGCTCTGAAAGTGTCGGCACATATCAAACAGGTTTTCCAGCCTTTTCTTCTGTAGTAATATGCCATCTTGGAACAGGTGGTGGTTTTCCCGCTGCCCTGCAGACCGACGAACATGAAGACGTTGTTCTTGCCTTTGGTCGGAGTCCAGGCCTTGACACCGGGGTCCACCAGCTTGACCAGCTCCTTGAAGACGGCGTGCTGGATCATCCTCCTCTTGTTCAGGCCAGACGCCATCTCCTCCAGGTCTATGGCTCCCTATACATTCTCTCGGAGCTGTTTGACCAGTTTGATGTTGACGTCGGCTTCCAGGAGGGCGGTGCACACCTCCTTCAGCATGGCGTCCAGGACCTCCTCGTTGATGATGGTGGCATTGCTGAGAGATCTCAGCGCCGATGTGATCTTTCTTCCTAGGTCGGCTAACACCATCTTGACGGTCCAAATGGAACAGACTCAATCAGATGAAATAAGGGCCTTGAAGGCTTAGGCCCCTGCGGTGGTCAGCTCTCCTCAGCTCACCGGGGTCAAGGGAGAGATCCGGGGGGGGGGGGGACTGCAACCGATGATTTCCGTTCCACAGCCAAACGGTAGGCAAGGCACCCTGGTCTAGAAATACAGGCTTCAATCTATGTTGTTTAGTCTATCTGTTCAGAACTGCTCAGCACTGTTTCAAGATGCACACTGAGCTCTTATGAGAGAATTGTTGAATATATATAGATACACAAATGTTCTAGAATGTTTGATTATGACATCATACTGTGACATCACATATGTTCTAGAATGTTTGATTATGACATCGTACTGTGACATCACAAATGTGCTAGAATGTTTGATTATGACATCATACTGTGTCATCACAAATGTTCTAGAATGTTTGATTATGACATCCTACTGTGACATCACAAATGTTCTAGAATGTTCTATTATGACAAATAAGCCGGTTCAATGATTTTATCTAAATCCAATCAATATTCCTAATGCCGTTTCAATGTAAGGTTATAAAAATAAACATATAAACATTCATATAATACAATAACCTAAATATATAGCTTTGGCTCCTCTACACCCCTCAGCACAGCAACCAGAATAACTGAAATACTGGCTGGTGATTTGATTAAACAGCTTTGTGATAGAATAAAAAAAATGCACAGCGCATTTCCATAGATGTGGATGAGTCCACTGACACTGGTGTTTGTGAGGTTTTATGATGAGGCAAAGGGGTAGTTTGTTGAAGATGTATTGCGCCTGACAAACCTCAGTGGACACACAAGGGGGGAAGACATAAGAGGAAGCGCTGCCAAGTCTCTGGCAGCAAGGAGTAGGTAAGAGAAGCCTATGTTCTGAAGAATCGTTCATGTTCTGAAGAACTGTTCATGTTCTGAAAGGTTGTTGCTAAAGATTGAGAAGATTGGATCAGTTGTACTTTTTTTTGGAATACTTGAAACCCCTTTTTTTTAATATTTGATGCGTCCCAGCCTCACCCAGACTCTACCTCCAGCGGCCCCCAGGTAAATTGAGTTTGAGACCCCAGACTTAGATGGTTTGGAAAATATTTGGTCTTCTAGTGGATGCTCTCTGCCCTCTGTAGAATTGTGGAGTGGCAATTTTTGTGCATGTATGTATTACAGTAGATTTACTTAATTGGTTGTGTTTGTCTGTTGATGTTAAACACTATTATCTTAGGCCTCAAGTTCTCTGCCCACTATTTGTATCCATCGATCTCTTCCTTTCTCTCCCCCCCTCTCACCTGCTTCACTTCCTCCCCGTCTCTCTATCCCCCCTCTCGCCCTCCTTATCTCTCTCCCTCTTCTCACCTGCTTCACTTCCTCACCATATCTCTATCTCCCCTCTCTCTTTTTATCTCCCTCTCCCTTCTGTTCTCTCTCTCTCACATCAATTTCTTCTCTGCATTTTTAGACTCAGTAACCACAGTATTGATACTAGCTGGGGACAGAATCACAGATTACCTGTCTGCAATGATAATAATAACGTTCTATAATAAATGATAATAATTCTTGCTAGCCTGATGCACCATATTGTTGGTTACACAGAAGCAACTGAGAAGTCATCCTTGGAAACCATTTGAAAAAAAATAAAATAAAACTTGGCAGGTGATTGGATGAACCATCTGTCTATCACAGGCTAACTTCAACCAATCAGATCAACAAACTATGACATAGTAGGAGAGCGCTGAAGAGGTATGCAGTTAGCATGTTGGTAGACGATTCTTGCCGTCTTACTTTGTGATAGGCTACAACACTGTATGATACCCTATTGTCTCACAGGGGGAAACGAGTTTGCTAGCCTGGTGCAGAAAACACAGTGCTATTCACACATATCAGTAAACAATGTCCGAACTCACTATTTCCATACCATTCTCATAGTTTATAAACCTATCCCTTACCGTAATCCTAATTGTAACCCTACCGGAGACCTCACGCCTAACCCTAACCTCGGACTAGAGAAAAAGAAAATACATATTTGTTTGTGATAATCATGCGCTATTACATCTTGGCCTCTGCGGCGAAATGTCATGAAAATAGGCCAACACTCCCAACTCTATCATCAGGCTGCGTACTGTTGGCTGTCTGGTGCTGTTGGCGTGTTTGATGACTTCTTTATATCAAAACAACTCACCCTAATTTCCATGTCAATCATTTTCCAATTTCCTCCCTCCTTCCTTCCTCTCTTCCTCTATCTTTTTCTCTCCATCTGTCTCCCTCACCTCCTCCTCCCTCCTTTTCCCTCCCTCTCACATTCTCCCCTCTTCCCTCTCTCTCTTTACTTGCTCTCTCTCTCTCTCTCTCTCTCTCTCTCTCTCTCTCTCTCTCTCTCTCTCTCTCTCTCTCTCTCTCTCCCTCCCTCAGGGGGTTGGTAGTGTTATGGTGGGAACCAGAAGGAGCTCTGCTCTGCTCTCTTTAATGGCAAATGGGACTAAATTGTTGTCTTCCTGTAGTCCGCGCACACACACACACACACACACACACACACACACACACACACACACACACACACACACACACACACACACACACACACACACACACACACACACACACACACACACACAGAGAGAGAGAGAGAGAGAGAGAGAGAGAGAGAGAGAGAGAGAGAGAGAGAGAGAGAGAGAGAGAGAGAGAGAGAGAGAGAGAGAGAGAGAGAGAGAGAGAGAGAGAGAGAGAGAGAGAGAGAGAGAGAGAGAGAGAGAGAGAGAGAGAGAGAGAGAGAGAGAGAGAGATGAAATTAGGCTGTCAGCCTGAGGAGAACCACCGTTCCTTCATACCAACACGCTCCCTCTCTCTTTTTACCCCCCTCCCACACATACACATGCACACTCACACACACACACACACACACACACACACACACACACACACACACACACACACACACACACACACACACACACACACACACACACACACACACACACACACACACACACACACACACACACACACACACACACACACACACACACACACACACACACACACACACACACACACACACACACACACACACACACACACACACACACACACACACACCCAGCAGGCCCTGGTCCCTTTCACTTTCCTGTCTTTTATCCCCTTCTTTCAATGTGAAATAATAAAAGACGTGTGTACTGTATGTACTGTGTGTAATGTGTGTACTGTGTGTACTGTATGTACTGTATGCACTGTGTGTACATATGTACTGTGTGTACTGTGTGTACCATGTGTACTGTGTGTACTGTGTGTACTGTATGTACTGTATGCACTGTGTGTACCTATGTACTGTGTGTACTGTGTGTACCATGTGTACTGTGTGTACTGTATGTACTGTATGTACTGTATGCACTGTGTGTACCTATGTACTGTGTGTACTGTGTGTACCATGTGTACTGTGTGTACTGTGTGTACTGTATGTACTGTATGCACTGTGTGTACCTATGTACTGTGTGTACTGTGTGTACTGTGTGTACCATGTGTACTGTGTGTACTGTGTGTACTGTATGTACTGTATGCACTGTGTGTACCTATGTACTGTGTGTACTGTGTGTACCATGTGTAATGTGTGTACTGTGTGTACTGTATGTACTGTATGCACTGTGTGTACCTATGTACTGTGTGTACTGTGTGTACCATGTGTAATGTGTGTACTGTGTGTACTGTATGTACTGTATGCACTGTGTGTACCTATGTACTGTGTGTACTGTGTGTACCATGTGTACTGTGTGTACTGTGTGTACTGTATGTACTGTATGCACTGTGTGTACTGTGTGTACCATGTGTACTGTGTGTACTGTGTACTGTATGTACTGTATGCACTGTGTGTACTGTGTGTACCTATGTACTGTGTGTACTGTGTGTACCATGTGTACTGTGTGTACTGTGTGTACTGTGTGTACCATGGGTACTGTATCTACTATGTGTACTGTATGTACTGTATGTACTGTGTGTACTGTGTGTACTGCACATTTGAACCGATACGGTACCGGTACCTGTGAATCGATACCGGTACCCAACGGTACCTTTTTTCGGTACTTTAGTCTAAAAAAAAATGTATTTACCTACCTCAGTTGTGAAAAAAAAATCCTAACTTCAAATAACTACAATTTCGACCGTTTTCGGCTTGCCATTGCTCCAACTGCTTTGTTGTTGAATCAAGTCAAATCCTAGGTAAGCATATATTGTGCGTGTGAACGTTGACACGAAAAAAAAAAAAAAAAAAAAAAAAAAAGTAAATTGTTTTTTCTTTTTTCTGTATCTCACTTGAATCGATACTCGGTACTACGGTAGTACCGACGTGTTTCGGTTCGGTACCTCAAAATAACCGAATTCGGTACCCATCGCTAACTGTGTGTACTGTATGTACCATATGTACTGTGTACTGTATGCACTGTGTCTACTTTATGTATCCTGTCTTTGTCTGCTTTTTCCAAGTTTTTATACTTTTGTATTCAAACAATATTAACAGGTTACTTGCTTGCATGGGTCATGCATTCACATGTCTACTCCCTCTTTTACTCACTCGCTCACTCACTTGCTTACTCACTCACTCACTGGCTGATTGGATGACTTGCTGACTGGATGGTTGGCTGGCTGGTTGGATGGCTGTATGACTGGATGGTTGGCTGGCTGGTTGGATGGCTGTATGACTGGATGGATGGCTGGCTGGTTGGATGGCTGTATGACTGGATGGATGGCTGGCTGATTGGATGGCTGGCTGATTGGATGGTTGTATGACTGGATGGCTGTATGACTGGATGGCTGGCTGGTTGGATGGCTGGCTGGTTGGATGGCTGGCTGGCTGGCTGGCTAGTTGGATGGATGGCTGGCTGGTTGGATGGCTGTATGACTGGATGGCTGGTTGGTTGGATGGATGGCTGGCTGGTTGGATGGCTGTATGACTGGATGGATGGCTGGTTGGATGGCTGTATGACTGGATGGCTGTATGACTGGATGGCTGGCTGGTTGGATGGCTGTATGACTGGATGGTTGGTTGGTTGGATGGATGGCTGGCTGGTTGGATGGCTGTATGACTGGATGGCTGGCTGGTTGGATGGCTGTATGACTGGATGGCTGGTTGGTTGGATGGATGGCTGGCTGGTTGGATGGCTGTATGACTGGATGGCTGACTGGTTGGATGGCTGGCTGGTTGGATGGCTGTATGACTGGATGGCTGGTTGGTTGGATGGATGGCTGGCTGGTTGGATGACTGTATGACTGGATGGATGGCTGGTTGGATGGTTGGCTGGGTATATAAATGGATAGTTGATATTATGTATATGTATGCAAAGTGGGGAAACCCAGGGTTTGCTCAAGAAAACATTGCAAGATCAAGAGCTACACACACACACACACACACACACACACACACACACACACACACACACTTTACTCTCCCTCTTCTATCCTACCAGCTGTTTATATGCTTCCCCTCTGTTTGTATTATATTCATTTCTTCATTTCCCAGCAGTGTCTGCTACACCAGGTGTGTACAGTACTACACAATGACTAACATTCCATACTGGACTTCTATGCAAGTTTTGAAAAAAGAAATGTGTGTGTGTGTGTGTGTGTGTAGTGATTGAGGTGGAGAACCAGGCATGTCTCAGCATTAATCAGGCCTGACTGCTGAATGGCTGGCCTCTGTCTGAGCACATGCACAGCGCACAGACACACACACAGACACACACACACACAACACACACACACACACACACACACACACACACACACACACACACACACACACACACACACACACACACACACACACACACACACACACACACACACACACACACACACACACACACACACACACACACACTCTGTTAACCTAACCGGTTGTTTTTCACGACCGTAGTTTTCAGTTTTGAAATACACAGAGGTGAATTAGTCATTAGCTCATTGAAATGCGTCCATAGTGATCTACGAAAATAAAGATGGTGAAGTGAATTAGGCAAATCTGGGCATCCTTGATATGAAAAGGTTTGAGAACCAGCACTAAATCATATTATTTGTGTGAGCCTGTGGTCTCGTACTGTATGTGTCTCAGTCTGCTTCTCTCTGCCTCTCTCCTCTATTGGTACTTGCTACTAAGGCTGGTGAATCTGTACCTCAGCAGCTCCCTTCCACCTCCTCCATACTCCCAGAATCCTCTCTGGTGCTCCCTACGGGACCTCCAAACAAACACACGCTCAAACACTCACGTTGACTCACTGAAGGGTCAAAAGCTAAATGTGCTCAACTGCCTTCGGCTTGGCATAGCGGTGTGTGTGTGTTTTGTGTGTGCACGTTTTGTCTGTTTGTGCTCCAATAGACGTGCTTGAGCATAAAGAAGCAAGCTGGGCTGTCCAAATGTTTAACTCTGGAAGCTGCTTCAGTCACTGGGCTGTCTTTTCAGAACTACTTC
>NC_140167.1:121716477-121823977 GCF_963971535.1 Notolepis coatsorum
TTATATGTTATATTTATTTTAAGTAAAATAACATAAATATTGCCTGCCTCACTTTCCCAGGTACTTTCAGCTTGTTTTTCGTATTCTAACTTGTTCCTGTTGGTCACTAGGATGTCCACCACGGTAATGGTACCCAGCAGGCCTTCTACAGCGACCCCAACATTCTCTACCTGTCTCTTCATCGCTATGACGATGGAAACTTCTTCCCCGGCAGCGGGGCGCCGGATGAGGTAAGAAGCGCCATCTGTCTATTGTGTATGTGGTGTGTGTGTGTGTGTGTGTGTGTGTGTGTGTGTGTGTGTGTGTGTGTGTGTGTGTGTGTGTGTGTGTGTGTGTGTGTGTGTGTGTGTGTGTGTGTGTGTGTGTGTGTGTGTGTGTGTGTGTGTGTGTGTGTGTGTGTGTGTGTGTGTGTGTGTGTGTGTATTAGTGGATACTAGTGCTAGATACGAGCACGATCTGAACATCAAAGTCAATGAGTGATCATTCTCAGCTACTATGTCTAGCTTTAGCAAGTTCATGTTTGGATACAGACCAATATGAAGCACGTGCCTGTGTGGGAGCTTGCATTTGCATGCATGTATGTACAGTATGTATGGGTGTGTGTGTGTGTGTGTTGGCCCATCTCTGAGGGGGAGAGATTTGTTGCGGTCTGGAAGCCTGTGTGTGAGCTTCTGACAGGTAGGTGGCAGCAGTTCCAACAAGAGCTGCCAAGACTCTGTACATTAGCTCCAGTGCTCTCAGCTCAGCCACTCCAGCAGTGGAAGACATATAGTGTGGTCTGTGTACTGGTCAACTGTCTGTCTGTATTACAATCAAAGCACCACACACTCCTGAGAAGTGCCACAGAACAAGTGACACTTTTTGACAATGACATCCTGGGTCGTTCCTATATGACCAGTATAAATCTTTAAACTGAACTCTGGAAAGACAGCTCTATGATGGCTCTACTTATAAAAAAATGGAACTGAGCCTTTAAATGTCTCCATGGAAGGGGCCTGTCTGTGAAAAGCTGTGAAAAGGGAGTGAACCAGCGGAATGTGGGCCTCTGGAGAGGAGAGAGACAGAGACAGAGGAGAAAGAGCTGTGTAATGTTAACCCTTTCAGACGGGAAGGGTTGCTGGTTGAAAACCAGGGAGTCTTGAATCTATAGAGGGAGATCTTAAAAAAGAAACTATATAACAATTAAATGTTTAATGTGTACAGTAAAAGTTTTCATAAATGGCATGCTTATAATTAATAGGAATTAACTGTCATTAGAGAATAATACTAAAAGAATGATGGGTAAAAACTGCTTTCTGGAGGAGATCTTTTAGGAAGCTTGATAAGAAATCCTAGGGATGGCTTCGTGCCCGGTACCATGTCACGTGATCCCCACAGACAAAGCAGTTGTCTGTTCTGAAGGGATAAGGGACTTTCTGTTACTTAAAAACCACTAGGTAACGAGAAGTAACGTTAGTACCAAGAAGGAGGAGCTCATACGAATTACGTATTGTACTCTGGTTTGCTAAACAAAAGTGACAGCCTGTGACTTGACTGTGTTCAGACCAATCGGAAATATTGTAAGATGGATATAAAAGGGATGGTTGCCCTTTCAAGAGGGGGATTTTACACTGAGCTGGAGAGAGAAGAAGAATGGTGCTTAGAGACTTTTTTGAGAGATGAGAAGAATGCTGCCAGACACGGGGCACAAGCCGTGCAGAGATGAGATGTTTTGTTCTGTACATATTTTTACTGAAATGGACACTTTTCCACTTCAGTCCTCTCTTGTAACTAGCTTTTTCTAATTAAAATTACCTCTTTATAAATATCCTTTGTATCTTTTCTTCACTCTCAGACGGCCGGGTAAGCATTGAAATGTGTTCTGCATTTGTAACTTCACCCCATGCATTTTTGATTAATGATAAAAACGTTAGAAGTGTGGCTTTATCAAGTAAAGTAAAAGGAGACTTATGATTATGCATTAAGGACTAAAGGTGAATTCTGTATATTGAGATTATCAAGTAAAGCCATATAGTGATAATACGTGTAACGGATTAGGGAAATGGACCTCATCTAATTAAAGAGAGTCCGTCCCAGTGCAAATAGAATAAAAATATACCCCGCAACTCCATTTAATCAACTGTATTACTGGAGGGGACGGGGGGTTCCTGTGTGTGAGCCGAGGTCTGGTGAGTTTAAGCCCTGAACGTTATAGACAAATTGAGTCCTAGATGTCTCACGCTTCGCGGGACGCTGCTTGAAGCTGGGATTCGGACTAAAGAGTTATGGGATAATCAATCTGACCTCGGTTTACGACCGGTACTCAACATGGCGTCCCTGGGTGGGCATTTATACTAACCAAAATAGGTGCTAAACGGCCGAAGAAGACAGGACTACTGTCAAAAGCCTCTGGAGTGAAATTAAATCACAGATTTGGCTAAAATTAAAGTAGAAAGCTCTACTGGCGACTCGAGTGGAAGGCTCTACTCGGGGATATCACAAATGAATAGAAAGCTCTATCTTGGTGATTAAAGCAACGTTTACTCACAACTAAAGGGTAACATAATGTTTATAGAGCTCTGGGGGGAGTTACAAGTGCAGCATAATTTCGTGCTTTGCCCACAGGAAGCGAACTGGCCCTACCCAAGGCGAGGGCTCCCTAGCCCAAAGACACCGTTTGTAAGGAGGGGGAGCTGGATGTGAAGCGAAGTCAAAACGACCGTTCACAGAAAGGCGAGGGCTCCCTAGCCCAAAGACACTGTTTGTAAGGAGGGGGAGCTGGATGTGAAGCGAAGTCAAAACGACCGTTCACAGAAAGGCGAGGGCTCCCTAGCCCAAAGACACTGTTTGTAAGGAGGGGGAGCTGGATGTGAAGCGAAGCCAAAACGGCCGTTCACAGAAAGGCGAGGGCTCCCTAGCCCAAAGACACTGTTTGTAAGGAGGGGAGACTGGATGTGAAGCGAAGTCAAAACGACCGTTCACAGAAAGGCGAGGGCTCCCTAGCCCAAAGACACTGTTTGTAAGGAGGGGGAGCTGGATGTGAAGCGAAGTCAAAACGACCGTTCACAGAAAGGCGAGGGCTCCCTAGCCCAAAGACACTGTTTGTAAGGAGGGGGAGCTGGATGTGAAGCGAAGCCAAAACGGCCGTTCACAGAAAGGCGAGGGCTCCCTAGCCCAAAGACACTGTTTGTAAGGAGGGGAGACTGGATGTGAAGCGAAGCCAAAACGGCCGTTCACAGAAAGGCGAGGGCTCCCTAGCCCAAAGACACTGTTTGTAAGGAGGGGAGACTGGATGTGAAGCGAAGCCAAAACGGCCGTTCACAGAAAGGCGAGGGCTCCCTAGCCCAAAGACACTGTTTGTAAGGAGGGGAGACTGGATGTGAAGCGAAGCCAAAACGGCCGTTCACAGAAAGGCGAGGGCTCCCTAGCCCAAAGACACTGTTTGTAAGGAGGGGAGACTGGATGTGAAGCGAAGCCAAAACGGCCGTTCACAGAAAGGCGAGGGCTCCCTAGCCCAAAGACACTGTTTGTAAGGAGGGGAGACTGGATGTGAAGCGAAGCCAAAACGGCCGTTCACAGAAAGGCGAGGGCTCCCTAGCCCAAAGACACTGTTTGTAAGGAGGGGAGACTGGATGTGAAGCGAAGTCAAAACGACCCGTTCACAGAAAGGCGATGGCTCCCCTAGCCCAAAGATACTGTTTGTGAGGAGGGGAGACTACGTGACACGCAGCCAAGACGACCGTTCACTGAATGTTCCCTGGATGGCTACCTAGCCCGAGGCTACGTGACGCTAGCTAAAACGGCGTGTTCACTGGAACATGGGCTGACAAGCCAGGAGTGAACTGAATGCTAACTGGATGACAACCTCCAGCTCCAGGAGACGCTGAGGCAGCGGGAGCGGGAGCTCACGGCCCTGAAGGGGGCGCTGAAGGACGAGGTGGCCACGCACGACCGGGAGATCCGAGACCCTCAGGGAGCAGTACAGCACCGACATGGAGAGGCTGAGGAGCAGCATGGAGCAGGTGTCCCAGTCTCAGGCAGGTATCGAGGCAGAGCGGCAGCGTGTGAACACCTCGGTGCGCTCCCTGCAGCAGCAGCTAGAGGACTGCAGGGACGAGAGTGCCCACTGGATGGAGCAGTTCCACACCACCAGAGACGAACTGCGAAGCACCAAACAGGAGCTGCTGCAGTCTCGTCTGGAGAAGGAGGAGTTTGAGGAGGAGCTGAAGGAGCTGCAGGAGCGAGATCACTCCCTGCAGTGCATAAGCCCAGGACCACGTGGTCACGAGGAAGTGAGGCAAGCGAGAGCAACCTATATATCTCCCCGTGGTGAACACTCAGGGGTGAGAGTGACATCTACAAGGTCTCACAGACAATCACCAAACATAACAGTCACTAACCACCCAGTCTGGACCGATAACTCTGATACACCATGGTCAATCCTCACCTTCACTGGACCGTCACTGACGAACTATGGTAGATGGGAAACAAGCATGGTAACGGCAGGAGGCTCTTACTACCGAAACCTGAGGAAACAGGTAATGGAAAAAAGGACCAAAAAGCCCCTGAAACCAGGCAAGGCAGTAATCACAGAGTGTGATTATGAGGTGTTTCACGCGGAGAAAATTGTTCATGTGACACTAAGTCAAGACCAATACAAGGAGATAGAGTCCTCACACATAAACTGGGACAGACTGGTGTCCCGTATAAAGGAACTACTGCAGAAAAGGGAAATCTATGCTGGCCACGGTACTAAGGACATGCCCTACCGACTAGCCATAAACCTGATGTGGGGCAGGTCTCGAGGATATGGCCAAAGAGGCATATGGTTGGGGAAAGCCGTAATCAGCGCGATCTCAAGCCTAAGGAGTGCAGGGCACACGGAGATCCGTCTCATGATGGAACCTAGGGACCATGAGTCAATAACCCTGGCCGTGGATAGAGCCGGGGAGGGTGAGGAAGACGAGGACGATGAGCCTGCATTGGTACCTCTCACTCCCCCTCCGAACCCTAAGGGATCGGGACCCGTACCCAGGAAAGAAAGGTCCAACTCCCAGAACTCCTCCCGAGCAGCGGAGAGAGGGAGATCATCCACACCCAGGAGACCGACAGTACCGTTCGAACCTGAAAAGGCGGAACCTGCGCGATCTCAGGCCAGGAGTATCCATAGACTTCTAGGCCGTCCCCCGGACTCAGGGGACGACCCAGCAAGTAGCGAACAGGAGTATACTGATCTAAATCAGGACTCAGGAATGGAGGGAGACCGGGATAGGTCAAGCTCCAGAGCATCCTCCAAGTCTTCATCTCGATCAAGATCTAGGGAGAGAGTTCGGTACCCGAGGGGCGAACCTCCTAGACCTCGAAACAAGAGAGCGAAACCGGTCAAACTGAGACCTATAGGCAAGGGGCCTACTCTGAAAGGCACCACCTTTCAGTCACCCTCAGGCTTGACCTGGAGCTCAGGATTGGAGGACGTCTCCGAAGAGAGTGAAGGAGACTTGGAAGGAAAGGAAACAGGGGATATTATGCCAGCATATCCCGTGAGATGGGGAACGGCTCAGGCCTTAGCCCGGTCACCTCTGGCAGAAAAAGTGTTGTCTCACCCTGGGGTAACAGAACCATACAAGCATGCACACTTACATGCAGGCTATGACATACTACGTGAACAGGTGTACAAGCTAGACAGGGCCATGGCTGAAATAGCCAGGAGAGAAAGAAACTGGTTGAACGAGGCCCCGTCCATAAGCCCAATCCGAGCCCTGAGACACAGCACAGAGGAACACCGACCGGAAGTGAGCCCTCACTCCATACTAGCCCAATCTCCCGGAGACATTTACCGACCGAGAGGAAAGAGTTCACATACAGGCAGGAGTCTGCGTGACAGCACCCAATATGGAGAAAGCAACAAAGCACAAGAATTGTTAAGCAAAACCCAAGTGCTCAAAAAACTGGCCCCAGAAATGCTTCGAGGGGAGACCCAGGCTGCTTATATCCATAAGTGTGCTCAGATTTTCCATGGGTCACCTCTCTATGATGACCCGGAGGCCGCTCGCATTTTGAGACACCTCAAAGGACTGGAGGTCCCCGAAGGGGCTTCAATGGCCCAAATGATGGAAATGGAAGTAAGAATCCCCGGTCAAGATCCAGGGGAAAATATGGTGGAGAAACTAATCCCACAGGTGCGAGACGGGAGCTTGTCTCTCACTGTTGCAGCAGAATCAGTCATACGTGGAACGCCTAGGCGAAGATCAGGCTTACTGCTTGAAAAGCTATTCATCGGTGTACCAGGTGGTAACCGTCTTGCAGCCAAATGCGCAGCATGGTCCCGAGACCAGTTACGGACGGAATGCATGCTGTATGACCAAGTCAAAATGCTTTCTCAACACAAATACTGTAAAGATGTCCGTCTTTTCTCTAAACCAGAGTAGAGAGGACGAAAGAATTTGTAATCTATTTCATGCAAAGGGGATTTCCTGACAGCTACCATCTGGTAGGTTAGCACCTGTACCAACCATATCAGCTGCGTGAGATGTACACTCACCAGCGCCTATGGATAAAAATTGAGACTCTGCAAACTCTCATCAAGCTTAGCACCTTGACGCGGGGGGACAGAGCGAGCATCAGGGTCTCTATATCCGACGGGCCTATCAGATTTGTGGGGACTCGGAAGCTTCAGCATACAGGACGCTGTGGTGCTTGGGCGGCCGAGTCACTGGTTTATAGGTCTGTCAAAACGGATTGGAGGTTCTGGGGCTTAGAACATTCGTGAGTTGGGCTTTATGCTAATTGAATAGGTATCAAAAGCCGAAAGAATATGAACTGAAATAACTGCGGTCAGGGGCCTCTGGAGTAAAATTTATTACAGATTTGAGTTAAAACCTTACTCAAGTGTGATCTTATCAGCAAGCAATCCTCTCCAACCAAGACTCCTCCTAAGTGCTCGAGATCTGGAACAATGAGTGACGTAGAGGTCTGCAAAGCGCAGCAGACAGCCTAAGAGGTAAAAAATCTATCAGGAACAAGAGAGGGTTCATAAGGAACCACTTGAAGTGGCGTTTACTCGCGACTAATAGGGCTAGGGAGCCCTAAAGTCACTTGAACTTGAAGTAACTAAATGCTTACTTAAAGTCAGAACTTAAGTAGAAAAAACTCTACTTTGTGAATAGCAGGCTGAAATAGCCATTGCGAGCAGGCTGAAATAGCCATTGCGAATAGGAGCGAATAGCAGGCTAACTAGCCATTGCTAACAGGACGAGGCTACTCACATGATCGGACAGGTATATGATAACCTTGGACATGCCGGAAGCAGGAGGATGTTGGTATACCTGAGAACTAACAACATTCTCATACATAAAGCCAAACAAAGAGCAACAACAGTCCGAAAGATCTGTGAACAATGTGCGCTGGTAAGGGGGACGACAACATCAATCTGGGTGAATATTATGACAAGTCGGGGTTCAAATAGGAGCTTTGCCTATGTATGTGTTTGTGAGCGTGTGTGTATGTGTGTGTGTGTGTGTGTGTGTGTGTGTGTGTGTGTGTGTGTGTGTGTGTGTGTGTGTGTGTGTGTGTGTGTGTGTGTGTGTGTGTGTGTGTGTGTGCGTGTGCGTGTGCGTGTGTGCGCGTGTGTGTGTGAGTGTGTGTACGTGCGTGTGTCTGTGTCTGTGTCTGTCCATGTGCAAGTCAGACTGCATCTCTCCATGTGCATTCATCACTAACTTAGTCATGTGTATCTGTGTGTGTGTCTGTGTGTGTGTGTGTGCACGCATGCTGTAGGTGGGCAGTGGAGCAGGCGTGGGCTTCAATGTGAACATGGCCTTCACTGGAGGCCTGGACCCTCCTATGGGAGACACTGATTACATGGCTGCCTTCAGGTGAGAAGACACTTCACTGCTAATTTCACCCCAGAACAATGGAGGCTCAACTCCACCAGTCCACCCCCTCCTCCCAGTCACACAGGCCATTCAGGCCAGTCATCTGTTTTCCTGGAAGACAGGAAGAGTGAAAAGATGTGAGATGCTTGTTAAGCACTAATATACCTACTTTATATTTATAACTATTCTATACTTTCATAACCAAGAGATGGAGAGAAGTGTACCATAGCATTGATGTATAATATTGTACAAAACACCTTTTGATTCTGGTGCAACTCCTTTAGACTCTTGGTTTGGACTATAGGGCTGACCCCGATTAGTCGAATAGTCGACATCGAAAGGAGTCGTAGTTGACTGCCAACCTCTTAGTTGAATGCAAAAAAATTATAAAAAAAATAAAAAATTTAAATCTTTTATTCTTTCTAAAAGCAAAGAGGCCTAAAAGCGTGGCTAACACTAATGGCGCGCATACCAGAGAGGCTAACTGCCTAAGAAAACGGGCACAGAGGCACTGAAAGAGGATTTCACCTGTATAATGAATACACTAGACTAGACAAATATCAAGATGTATTCATCAGTGGACCAATTGCATGCTTTCGCAGAGGACAAGAAGCCTTCAGTCGACTCCTTCAGACAAAAGCACCCCCCACAGCCCAAATGGAATGATAAAAAAATAATAATAATAAATAGGATATATTTTTTTTATAATATATATATTTTTTTTGTAGTCGACTGCCAGTCGACTATCGGAAAATGTTGGCCAATCAAAGTCGACTATACAAATCCTTAGTCGGGGGCGCAGTGGGCAAGGCGCTTGCCTCTAACGCAGGAGACGCTGGGTTCGAGCCCAGCTCTCGGCGTTGCTACCGGCTGGCCGGTCGTTCATACTAACACAATTGGCAAGTGTTAGAGGGTGGGAAAGCCGGTGGGTGGGGATTGGACGTTGTGGACAGCGACTCCTACAGGTTGGTTTGGTGACGCCGGTACGGCAGAAGCAGGAAGTAGCGGGGGCAGCGTGAGCCTCCCACGCGTTACTCCTCGCCACTGAGAGTTCGAGCTGCTGCGGTGAAAAGATGCGACAGGCTGCCTCCTCGTGTACCGGAGGGGACACATGATGCAAGGCTTCTGTCCTCACTACAGCCGACCAGTGGGAGGCATAGTCTAGCAACGTTCAAGACAGGGGAGGGAAGAATTGGATACTACGAAATTGGGATGGGAGAAAAATAGAAAAATGGGGAGAAAAAGTGGATACAAAAAAACAAATCCTTAGTCGGGGACAGCCCTAGTTTGGACACGTCACTACTTTAACTCATTCAGCGCTGGAGGCCTAGAGCATCTTAGTTCCTATCACGCCAACGCTCTAAAAGATAGGAATAAGTGGCAGTTTTTGCAGGGCTATATATTCTATATTATAGCTATGGATACAATACTATGGCCATTTGACATCAACTATCTTATCGTTCAATACTATTTCCAAATCAAATGTATATAATAGGTATTATGTTTCATCATGAATTCATGAAAGGGGGGGGGGGGGTTTGAAGCTTTGATCGTCACCAACGGCATACGTTGTGGAGTAACGTTACACACACACATCAAGGTCAAATTCAAAGCAGGATTGATATCATTTAGTCCTTACCTTCACTAGGAGGTACCCCAAAAAGAATATTCCAATTATGTGATCGCGAGTCCAAGTACTGGTGTCCATCGTGTCGCCAACATAATCCACCACAACAGATGCATCGGAGGCATTTGACGCTTCTCAATGCGATCGGGATACCCGCTCGCCTCGCCTGACAAAGAAAAATGTGCCCGGAGACATTTGATCGTTGCACAGGCCAAGATATAAGGTTTCAAAGGGTGCTCGATACTGCCACCTGGGTGGATGCGGCCGGTATTGCACTTTGGCATTCTCAGGATGATTCCCCATGTTTACCCCGAGTCCATGTGCCAGTAATGAATGGAAATATAGAATAAAAGAAATAACGATGAAAACCTGACTATACAGGGCGGCTGGGTGGCGCAGCGGACATTGCGCTCGTCACCAACGCAAGAGACACCGGATTCGAATCCGGCTGTCGGCGTTGCCTCCGGCTTGGGCCAGTTGTCATACTAACTCAATTGACAGAGTTAGTGGCTGGAAGTCGATAGGTGGTAATCTGGACGTTGTGGACAGCGACTCCTACAGGTCGGTTGGGGGACGCCTGCACAGCAGAGGCAGGAAATGGCGGGGGTAGTGTGAGCCTCCCACACGTTACACCTCGCCAATGAGAGTCCGCGCTGGCAGGTGAAAAGATGTGACAGGCTGGCTCCTCGTGTATCGGAGGAGACACGTGATGCAAGGCTTCTATCCTCCCTACAACCGGCCAGTTGGGGGCATATGCGAGCAACGTTCAAGACAGGGGAGGGGAGAATTGGCACAGCGAAATTGGGATGGGAGAAAAAATAGAAAAAGAGGAGAAAAAGTGGATAAAAAAAGAAAACCTGTATAGTCGGGTCTGGCGCTGAACCGTCAGCGAGATAACCCGACTATCCTCGTGTCTGGCGTCCAAAGAGTTAATAAAGTTGTAGCTAAGGGGCTACACAACCCTGACTGTATTTAGATGTTTAGATTAAACCACTGCTAAAGAATGTTAATGGCCAGACAGTATGAGTACACAAAATGGCGGACACTCTATTAACGGCGTGGGGACAGGGATACAATTTGAACAAGCATTTTAATGTTAATAGTAAACATACATATTATATAACACAGCTCTCCTTTAATAATAGAATGTCAGTGCAACAACGTCAGAGGTAACGATAGTTCCTATACTACGGGTACCCGACCGGTGGAGCTCTGAATGGAGTGAGACGGAGCGAAGCGGCACAGGGAAAAGCAAGATGGTGGCTGGAGACGGTGGTCCTCTGGAGTTCCTACTTCCAGAGGGCTGCAGACACACTTAGGATAATCCGGTCGTCGCTGGGGAGGAAAGGGTCTCGTACGGACCGGTCCTTGTATTCCTAGTGCCCGATGGCAGGATTAATAGCTATTAGTCCGAAAGCCCGTTGGCATGGATGATAGCTAGTTAGCTCCGTTTGTACTTAAAGCTAACCCGCAGGAGGTCTTCAATGAGTAGTCCAGAACGTCGCTGGGTTCAACTATAAGTCTCTCCACGTTACTTCACTTACACAAGTCACTATACTGTGCCAATAAGGGCTCGACAATATTATGGTTGTATCTAAGTAGCCGTGCGGCTCTCTAATAACGATACGTTGCCTGGCCGTCCTGTTTACAACTGCGCCAAACGTTACTTCTCTCTCACTCTGTTAGTTTTCCTGTGGACTGAGCCTGTTCACCCATACAGATCAATACGCTCTCTCAATTGTCCGGGCATGTCTGAACATGTTCTGAAACATGTCTAGAGGGGCGCGCGCACTGGCGCCTACGGCGTTAAGAATGGGACATATACAAATAAGCGAATGATGAATCCTGTTAGGCAAACAGATGACGTGAAAATATATATCTTATATATATAAACAATATATAAGTTATACAAAATAATAAACACAGACTTTCAGTGTTAATCTGGACCTTCAGAACAGCCGCCCCCTAATTAGTCCGAACCTAATTAGCAAATAAAATTTGGGGCACAGATTAATATTAAGGGTCAAGTCAACTTCTCCATAATGGGCTGTGGGGAGTTGGAAGTAATCTATAAAGTCAGTGGGTTATCGTCGTCGTCAGGGGGGTCAGGGAACGCAGGAAGCTCTATCAACTTAGCTACTGGTCTGGTATAAGTCCGCCCTTGGACGATGACTTCTGCCGCTCTGACCTTCCCATCCGAACCATTGATCACTCTGCTCACACGGCCGGCTGGCCACGTAGCTCGGGGTAGTGACTGGTCTATGATCATCACGACGGTCCCCACGGTCAGGTTGTCCCTGTCTTTCACCCATTTCTGACGGGCTGGAAGGGAGGGTAAGTAGCGTAGGAGGAAGCGGGCCCAAGACTGGTCGGCCAGTACTTGGCTGTGTCTCCACATTCTCCGTCCGTTCCTCCCGTTCTGTCTGTACACCGTCTGAGAAAGGGCAGGGTCCGGCCGCCCCATCAAGAGGTAGTTTGGGGTGATGGGGTCGATGTCAGCTACGTCGCTTGGAACGTAGCCGAGGGGCTTGGAGTTCAGAACTCCCTCTTCTCGAGCCCTCAGGTAGGCCACTGATCCGTACGCCACTTCTGAGGCGTCGATGAAGACGTGCAAGTCGACCTCACAAGTCTCCAAGCGCACGGTAGGAGGGAAGTAGCTCTGCGGGATGGCCACCTCGTGGAGTAAGACAAGTTCATCCTCCCACTCTCTCCATGTGGTGGCTAGGTGCTCGGGTATGGGGTCATCCCAGCCCTGCTCCTTGGCCCACAGTTCTCTCACCAGCATCTTCGCCCGGGTGGTGTAGGGGAGAATACACCCCATTGGGTCGTACTGGCTGGCGAGTGTTCGGTACACACTCCGCCGAGTGGTCAGTCTAGTCGTGGACGTCTCCTGATCCATCCTCAGAGGTGTGTGTCGGTAATGAAGCGAGTCCGTCTGGAAGCAACCGGACGAGGCCCAGAGTCATCTCTTGCGCTTCGCTGGGGTGTGCGCCATCCAGGTCTCGCTGCTCGCGGCCTTAGTCTCTGGAGGGAGGTGCCGGAGAACTTGAGGGTCGCTACTGGCCCACTGTCGGAGGTCGAATCCACCTTTGGCTAACGAAGCCCGTAGCTTCAGTAGGATGCTCTCTGCTTCTTCTGGCGTGGATACGCTCTGTAGGCAGTTGTCCACGTAGAAACTTCGTTCAACGCTGTGTCGGACATCATCGTCGGCTCCGGGGTCTTCGGCCACGTGCTTCTGTAACGCGAACGTGGCGCAGCACGGGCTGCAGGTGGTGCCGAAGGGGAGTACCTCCCATTGGTATATCGAGGGTTGTTCGTCGTCGAGCCTCTCCCTCCACAGAAACCTCAGTAAAGGCTTGTCTTCCTCCATCAGTCGAACTTGTAGGAACATTCCCTTGATGTCGCCGCTGATGGCCACTTTGTCCTGACGAAAGCGTATCAGGACGCCGAGGAGGGAGGGTCCGAGTGTCGGGCCGGGCAGGAGTAGGTTATTCAGATTCTGCTGTCCAATCTGATAACTGCAATTGAACACGATGCGGTTCTTTCCGTTGTGGGTGACCTTGTGGTGGGGCACGTACCAGGACTCTGTCGTCCCTTCTGCCTCGTGGTCATCGATTTTCTTTATGTGGCCGGCTGTTACCAGCTTCTCGATCTCGGTGCGATAGATCGTTGCTTGGGGGGATCCTTGGCGAGGCGCCGCTCAGTGCTCTGTAGGTAGTGGTGCGTCGCTCCCTTAGGCACATGCAGAGTGGGCATCCCTTCCCGCCTCAAGAGTGGGGTTGCGCATCTTAGCACTCCGTCGACCTCGACCCTCGTAGTCTTCTGCTCTAGTAGAGCGATGGCATACTTGTCCTCTTTGGACCGAACCATCTTGCGTTCGTTCTTGAATGGCAGCGCGTCTAGTGTCCATAGCCTCTCAACGTGCTGTAGGAGAGTGTTGTCTGTGTCGCTCACCTTGGTGTAAAGGCAGTGTGTGGACATTGGTCGGCTGGAAGGCCCGGAGAGGGGGCCCTGGAGCGTCCACCCCAGTCGGGTCTTAACCGCGGCTGGGCATCCTCTGGGTCCGATGTGGACCGCATCAGTTGGGACAATGAGGTCCGCGTGGTCGGAGCCAATGAGTAAGGTCGGTGTAGCGCCGCTGATGAGCGGTATGGGCAGTTGGCGTAGGTGGTCGTACTTTTCCCTCAGCTGTGGGATGGGGTAATCGTAGCGTGACAAACCTATGTCGTAGCTCGTGAACGCCTTGCTGATGCTGTACCGCTTCTCAGGCTGGTCGATCGCTGCAATGGTGAACGAGACGTTCTCACCTTTGATTGTCTTTAAGTCTCGACGAATGGTACGGAGGGTCATGGTCTCCTCTGGGCCCCGCAGGTCCAACTGGGTCGCGGCGGAGGCGAGGAGGAGTGTCTTCTCCGACCCGTCGTCGAGGACGGCGTAGGTGTCGAGTACCTTGTCCCCGTGACTGAGGAGTACTCATACCACCTTGAGGAGCACCCTGGAGCTCCCACTTTTCGCGGGGTCGATGTAGAGTACTTCTGCTCTCGAGTTGCTTTGTGGGGCTGGGTTTCGCTTGTTGCTCTCGTGCAGTGCTTCGAGGTGAGCGCCGTCACACTTGCCACACTTCTTCTTAAGGCAGCTGCTGCCATGTGGCCGCGCGCGCAGCGGAAGCAGCGGCGGTTAGCTTTAATCCACTGACTTACTTCGACGGTGGTCAGTTTCTTGAATGCGTCGCACTGTGACAGCCAGTGTTCGTTGTCGCAGTATTGACATGCGATCTTCCATTTCTCCTTGGCGGGGGGGTTGTGACTCTTCTGTCGTGACACTGACTCGGCCTGGTGCATCACTGTGATGGGCCTGCTTTGGTCTTTAAAGGTCCCTCTTTAATGTTCGAGCCACCACATGCGAAGGTGTCAATTCTTAGGCTGCTAACCTCCCTGGCTAGGAAGTCCGCAAGATCCAGCAGTGACTGTTCTGGGCCATTCGGGTCACGGTAGTTTCGTTGCCGCCGAAAGCGTTCTTGGCGGAATGGGGGGAGCTTCTCCAATATGAGCTCCACGTTGGAGTTGGCGTACAACTCGTACATCCCCTTCTCTCGTTGGGACTCGAGCATCCCTACTAGGGACTGTACTTTGACGGATAGGTCGTCCAGGGCTCGGTTGTCTTTAGCCGGGGGGAGACGTTCGATCTCACGTATCTCCTGAATGACATAGTCCCATGTACGTCCGTAACGTCCGTCGAGGGCCGCCAGGGCGTCAGAATAGGGAGTCTGTGAATTAGAGTATGCCAGCGCAATGTTGTGAGCTCTAGTTACCTTGAGATGCTTAAGGAGAATGGCGTACTTGTATGACTCGTCTTGTACTCCTGACATAATTGTCTCTAGGCACATACGCAGCTCGGTATACTGCGCTCGGTCTTCTCTTGTGAAGTCTGAGAATGTGGGTGTCCCAATGTAGGGTGCCATGGATGGCTGTGACACCCTATACTATATTGGGACCGCTGTTGTTTAGTTTATACATTAATGATCTTCCAGCTGTATGCAATAAGTCTGACATCCAGATGTATGCAGATGATACGGTCATTTATGTCCATGCAGAAACCAAGCAGCAAGCTGCAAACAAGTTAACAGCGGTGTTGACATCGGTCACTGAATGGTTGACTAACTCATGTCTGCATTTAAACACCAAAAAGACTGTTTGCATGCTACGGGTACCCGACCGGTGGAGCTCTGAATGGAGTGAGACAGAGCGAAGCGGCACAGGGAAAAGCAAGATGGTGGCTGGAGACGGTGGTCCTCTGGAGTTCCTACTTCCAGAGGGCTGCAGACACACTTAGGATAATCCGGTCGTCGCTGGGGAGGAAAGGGTCTCGTACGGACCGGTCCTTGTATTCCTAGTGCCCGATGGCAGGATTAATAGCTATTAGTCCGAAAGCCCGTTGGCATGGATGATAGCTAGTTAGCTCCGTTTGTACTTAAAGCTAACCCTCAGGAGGTCTTCAATGAGTAGTTATGTCCAGAACGTCGCTGGGTTCAACTATAAGTCTCTCTACGTTACTTCACTTACACAAGTCACTATACTGTGCCAATAAGGGCTCGACAATATTATGGTTGTATCTAAGTAGCCGTGCGGCTCTCTAATAACGATACGTTGCCTGGCCGTCCTGTTTACAACTGCGCCAAACGTTACTTCTCTCTCACTCTGTTAGTTTTCCTGTGGACTGAGCCTGTTCACCCATACAGATCAATACGCTCTCTCAATTGTCCGGGCATGTCTGAACATGTTCTGAAACATGTCTAGAGGGGCGCGCGCACTGACGCCTACGGCGTTAAGAATGGGACATATACAAATAAGCGAATGATGAATCCTGTTAGGCAAACAGATGACGTGAAAATATATATCTTATATATATAAACAATATATAAGTTATACAAAATAATAAACGCAGACTTTCAGTGTTAATCTGGACCTTCAGAACAAAAGTCACAGCCATTATTCATAGCCACATGATCCATTAACAAAGAACAGTATCCTCTTGGTTCAGTAATGACCATTTTCATTGTCCCAACAACATTTCCCCCTGTAGCAATCAATCATATTATATCAATACTTAATTTCATCCGAAGAAAGCTGTTTTGTTTTTTTTTACTTTCACAATGTGCAGCGAATCTCACTTGACCTGGCTAAGCTTTAATCCATAGTATAGTGGCGTTGGTGATAGTTCCTTGTATCACAGAGCTGTGTGAGGTCATAATGTATGTTGCGCTGTAATCTGTGGCCTGGCCTGGCCCCTGGAGTCCCTGTCTGTCCCCGGGGCCCCATGCCAGGTCTGATTTCTATTACGTCTGCTGTCTGGGGCTATTTATAACCTCAAACACACAGACACACAGACACACAGACACACACACACACACACACACACACACACACACACACACACACACACACACACACACACACACACACACACACACACACACACACACACACACACACACACACACACACACACACACACACACACACACACACACACACACACACACACACACACACACACACACACACACACACACACACACACACACACACACACAATATACACGCACACAGGTGTGCGCTCAGACAGAGGCTCAAGCATACACATACAAGCATACCGAAACAGGCATGTGCTCACTCACAGATACGAGACACGCACACACACATCATCATCGTACACACAGTCCATAGACTACCAACATATGGCAAGGAACAGGTCTGGATCGGTTATAGCCGTCTTTGAAGATGTGTCTGTGTGTCCATCTGGCCTGAGCCAGACACGTCAAACCGACAGGCCAATGTCAGCTTGCCGTTGTCGGCACGCAACCCCCCGGAAGTACACCTTGCCCCACTAATGCAGCCCAGACACATCCGTACTCTCCTCCGCTCATCCCCCTCTCTCATCCCCCCTCTCTGCCCCTCTGATGTCCATGTGTTCTGCTGACAGATACATAAACTATATATGCCTTATTCACTTCATCGCCATCTTTGTTTTCGTAGATCACTATGAACGCCTTTCAGCTGACAATGGAAAGAAATCTCAGTCGGGGTAGTCATTAGTTTATAATTCCGATAGTGTGTTCTGACTGTTGTTTTCACTATTATGGTTCTTGAAGTGGCATTTTTAGAGTAAAGTTTTAACAGTGAAGTGGACGAGCGCTTCCACATCCGTAACCCTCATTGTATCGAACTCAAAATCAAAAGGGAATTAGGCGAATGTCACACTGTATATCATTATTTATGAGCAAATGCAGTGTGTCTCTCGCACAGCTTGGTATATACAGAACACTGTCAACAGTATATGCCTTCTCTGTACATGGGTATATGAAGAATTGGTATTTACAGAGAGACCACAACTAAAAGTATATATATAAAGAAGAAACTACTTGAACTACAAAAAACTCCTTGCTGTCGCAGCTTATATAACCAGCTTTTCTTTACATTACAAACCTGCACAAAGATTATTTACACCATCTCACACTACACGATCTTTCTTGTGAGAAAAATCTGAAAATGTAACTGGTTTGATATTATTGGAAGTGCCTAATGATTGATTGATTGATTGATTGATTGATTTTATTGGGTATAAACAAAAGTACAGAGAGTAGTAAATCCTACAGGATAACATGTAAAAGAGTACTTCTTTCCAGAGTTTTCCTCTATAGTGTAGGGAGAAACTTGAACCTGTTGTTGCAGACCTTCCCATGCTAAACAGTCCCATGCTAAACAGTCTACTGTCCCAGAAACATATTCTATTGTCTATTCTAGCAAAATCACGACTTTTGTTGTCTAATGTACAGTAGGCATAATTCTCAATGTATCAAACAAATGTCCTTGACATCAACTCTGTGATCTTCACAGCAGTACTGAGTCTGTAATAGAAGCTACAATAAAAAAAAACTACCACTGGCTCCACATAAAAATAATATCCACATGAATTAGTTTCTTCAGCAAAGTCCCAATAGTTGTCTGCATCGTCAATGATGAATAGAATGGGAAGGTATTGATCAAGAATCCATAACCGTAGCTCACGGTTATAGTTGTCATTTGAATGCAATTTCTATTGTCTGACCACGCCAGGAAGCAGTAGCCGTCAGATATGGATACTCCCAGGGAGGATTCTGCTTGCATTGTCATCCAGTGACTCAGACCACACCAGTAGGTGGTGAGGCTCCCATGGAGATCTGACTTCTAGTCCGGATGCAAGGTTAAGTGTGCATATGAGCCATGTAAAGGGATGGGGTGGATGAGCCAGAATGTAATGCAGACACAGATTTAAATAGATACAGCCACAGGAGACATTTAACAGACGTAACAGACATCTTTTAGCCCATGGATACTGAGCGATGTGGTCTCGTAAATTAACATCTTTATGGTCAGAACTCAAACATCATATTGGAATGATGAGTGTATCTGCTGCCATTTTGTCGGCACATATGTAGCTTTGTCTGTGGTAGATCAAAGTACAATTACTCATCACTGAACTCACTATTTTCTGTTTTGTCTCGGCAAGTCATAGGCTGTTTATAGCATGTAACCCCTGAGCCAAGCTATTGCCAGTTTAAAGATTGAGGATTATGGCCATAAAGAGATATCCAGGTCATACTTCATACAGTATATGTGTATATGTGTGTTTGTGTGTTTGTGTGCTTGTGTGTGCGTGTGTGTGTGTGTGTGTGTGTGTGTGTGTGTGTGTGTGTGTGTGTGTGTGTGTGTGTGTGTGTGTGTGTGTGTGTGTGTGTGTATTAGAGCTGTCAATCGATTCATTTATTTTTAACATGTTAATCTCATGATTTGCTTGTGTTAATTAAAGAAATTAAATGTAAAAAAATTCATCTGTAGGGGCTGCAGTATAAAGAAATACATGAAAAAATTGTTTGGGAAAGTAATCATACTTCAAGTCTGCAATAATGTTGAATGATGATCCATGTTGTGAATAAACGAGTCATCTGGTGTAACAATATCTTTGTTGGCAGACGGATCCTTCGACAATCGCTGTTAACATTACTGCTACCCAGCATAATTAGTAAGCATAGCGTAGTGTAACGTCGACCTGTGTAATGTTACTTAATACTTACTGTCGCTTTGTTGGGAAAGACATCACTGCGTAGTTTATACAACTTGGTTTAATCCAAAAAGTATTATATTATTGTAATATGAAATAAGACATTCAGGGAATGTCGGGTCGCACGTTATTCTCCCTTGTCTGCGAGTGATCCAGGAACGTAAACACGTGGCTGGATGTCAGCGCTATGGGAGGCGGTTGGGGTCAAAAAGGGTAATGCGATTAATTGCGTAAACCTTTTTTTACACGTTAACGTTTTCAAATGAATCCGAAAAATGGCCACGTTATTATTATATAATACTGTATGTATATGTTTGTTTGTAGGTCTGCTTGTTTTTTTTTATCGATCAACAATCGATGAAGATGTATCATAACGTTGGCGTTATGGTAGAGAGTTTGGGGGATGGAAACAGAGGATGTGATGTTTTTTTTGCACCTCAGACCCCGTCCTCATCAATCCCTGCAGCTCCCTGGACACATGTGATGATGAACAGGCCCCAGAGGAGAACATCAACCCTTTATCACAGCTCATACATCTGACACAGACACACCCATGCTGCTGTGGGTATAGTCACGCATGCACACCGTGCTGTAATGAACAAACACATATTCATATAGAAAACCTTAATAGACGTTGAGAAGCATGCGTGTAGTAGGCGCACACCCACATGCAGCTTTCAAAGCGTACCGTACGTACACACGCCTAAGCCAACACAGATGGACACGTGTGCACACACACTTATGCACAAAAATGTATGTGCACATACACACGCACACACGTACATGCAGTGCCTAGTCATTATGCATTCACACATTCACACACACATACGTCCTCATGCACATAGCTTGAAATCACATCACTGCTTACAGATGCATAAGCATATTGTACACAGACAGACACGTGCATTAACAGGGCTATGCTACAATCTCTCTCTCTCCCCCTCCTCTCTCTCCCTCTCTATCTCCCTTCTCTCTCTCCCCTTCTCTCTCGCCCCCCCCCTCTCTCTCTCTCTCTGCCCCAAGCCTACACTTTATCCCTCTGTTGCGGCCCTTGTGTGTGTGTGTGTGTGTGTGTGTGTGTGTGTGTGTGTGTGTGTGTGTGTGTGTGTGTGTGTGTGTGTGTGTGTGTGTGTGTGTGTGTGTGTGTGTGTGTGTGTGTGTGTGTGTGTGTGTGTGTTTGTGTGTGAGGGGATGCATGCCTTGTGGCCAGCACCTTCTCACTTCACCACAGGCCCGTGCCACGTTGCATTTGCAGGGGATCAAGCCTGAGCCCCAGAAAGAAGGGAGAAAAAAGATAAGAAAATTGTCCCTAATGAAAACCAGAAGCACCGTCTTCTCTCTCTCTCTCTCTCTCTCTCTCTCTCTCTCTCTCTCTCTCTCTCTCTCTCTCTCTCTCTCTCTCTCTCTCTCTCTCTCTCTCTCTCTCTCTCTCTCTCTCTCTCTCTCTCTCTCTCTGTCTTGCTCACTCGCTCACTCGTTCCCTCTTTTGCCATGAACTTGGAAAGAGAGAGAATTAAACTTAATTCAAACCAGCTCTCTGCAGCGCCAGATGACAAAGCTTTGAAGGTGTGTGTGTGTGTGTGTGTGTGTGTGTGTCTGTGTCTGTGTGTCTGTATGTGTTTGACTTTCTCTCTCTCTCTCTCTCTCTCTCTCTCTCCTCTCTCTCTCTCTCTCTCTCTCTCTCTCTCTCTCTCTCTCTCTCTGTCCATCTCTCTCTCTCTCTCCTGCTCTCCCATGCTTTGTGAATGGTTGTGGAAAGCCTCAGAGCACTTGCAATAGTTGACCTTTTTCTTGCCATGTTCGGTGAGCGATACACGTCCTAACAGAGGGATCTATATTTGTTTCAAACGGGCCTTGGCACGCCCTTTATGGAGTGTATGAATCTCTTCCCAGGGCAGGACCTACTTCCAGCCTCTTGGCAAGAGAAATCTAGTAATTAGCTGATAAAGGTAATGATGAAGATGAACCCCTGGTAAATGGCAACAGATGGAGCTCTCCCCCTGGCTCTTGTCAGCACGACTATGGTCA
Source organism: Notolepis coatsorum (assembly GCF_963971535.1). Taxonomy (NCBI): domain Eukaryota; kingdom Metazoa; phylum Chordata; class Actinopteri; order Aulopiformes; family Paralepididae; genus Notolepis; species Notolepis coatsorum. The sequence continues at coordinate 121,737,586 of NC_140167.1, forward strand.
GTCCCAAGCTTGTATGTACTGTATGTGTACTTGCACATGTATATAGTGTATATGTTTTGCGTGTTATTGTTTTCACGGGTGTAGGTCATGGTATCAGTCATGCTGCAGGCCTTTTAAAAGGGCAGGCATAAACCATCAAGCTCATTATCTTATGTCTTTGTATTGAAATATTTAGGCGTATCGACATAAACATTTTAGATTCGATTTGGATTGAGATACACCTGATGAGGCCGCCGGCAACTAAAAGTTTAGACTCCCGGCCCCCCCCCCCCCCTCCATTCCAACACCATTCCAAGAGACCTCCTGTCTCTCTACATCCACCCCCTGACTAAACCTGTCTCTACCTTTCCATCTCCTCTCCAAACTTTGGCCTAAAGTTGAAGCAACACAACCTGACTTGTCAGGGGAAAAGAGCAAGAAAAACATGGTGGATCTCAGGGTGGCGGATCATCCTCCTTATCTGTGAGAAATGCTAAAGCAGCTGGAATACCCCCCCACCCCCGCCCCTGCCCCCGCCCCCCCGCCAAGATCAGAGGAGGAATATTTGACTGGGAATGGAGAAATCCAAAGCAGGGTGCTTTCAGTGATCTTTGTGAGCTTTATCTGGGGAGTGCACTAAGGCAGAGATAGTGGTCGTTACTATCTTGGCAGAGAGTGGTGTGTGTGTGTGTGTGTGTGTGTGTGTGTGTGTGTGTGTGTGTGTGTGTGTGTGTGTGTGTGTGTGTGTGTGTGTGTGTGTGTGTGTGTGTGGTGTGTGTGTGTGTGTGTGTGTGTGTGTGTGTGTGTGTGTGTGTGTGTGTGTGTGTGTGTGTGTGTGTGTGTGTGTGTGTGTGTGTGTGTGTGTGTGTGTGTGTGTGTGTGTGTGTGTGTGTGTGTGTGTGTGTGTGTGTGTGTGTGTGTGTGTGTGTGTGTGTGTGTGTGTGTGTGTGTGTGTGTGTGTGTGTGTGTGTGTGTGTGTGTGTGTGTGTGTGTGTGTGTGTGTGTGTGTGTGTGTGTGTGTGTGTGTGTGTGTGTGTGTGTGTGTGTGTGTGTGTGTGTGTGTGTGTGTGTGTGTGTGTGTGTGTGTGTTGTGTGTGTGTGTGTGTGTGTGTGTGTGTGTGTGTGTGTGTGTGTGTGTGTGTGTGTGTGTGTGTGTGTGTGGTGTGTGTGTGTGTGTGTGTGTGTGTGTGTGTGTGTGTGTGTGTGTGTGTGTGGTGTGTGTGTGTGTGTGTGTGTGTGTGTGTGTGTGTGTGTGTGTGTGTGTGGTGTGTGTGTGTGTGGTGTGTGTGTGTGTGTGTGTGTGTGTGTGTGTGTGTGTGTGTGTGTGTGTGTGTGTGTGTGTGTGTGTGTGTGTGTGTGTGTGTGTGTGTGTGTGTGTGTGTGTGTGTGTGTGTGTGTGTGCGCGCGCGCGTGCGTGCGTGCGTGCGTGCGTGCGTGCGTGCGTGCGTGCGTGCGTGCGTGCGTGCGTGCGTGCGTGTGTGTGTGTGTGTGTGTGTGTGTGTGTGTGTGTGTGTGTGTGTGTGTGTGCAGAGAGTGAGACCTGTAAGACATTCTGTATAACTTATTCTATACTTAAAATCGCAGCTGAGTAAAGTATTTCCCTCAACCCTAAAGTACAGTGGGTATATTCCTCTATCATCTGTTGTTTCCGAGGGGTTTTCATGAAAATCTTTGTTTTGATACTCGTAGGCACTACTATTTTATTCAGTATCAGTACATCATTGTAAATTCAATGTCCATAACTTGGCAGGATTACTGCAGAAACATGTTGAGACTGATGAGGATGAAAGACAACGAGTCCATCGATGTCCTCTACTTTGTACTGATATCGTTTGTGACCGATCATTATGATGAGTCTGAAAGGGTTCTATTTGTTGCAAGACTGGAGTATTTGGAGGAGAAACTACAGCAACGCAAAGAGCTAAGAGACTGGGCAAGTATTGCGGAAGCACTACTGATGATGGAACTCACATTACTGACTTTTTTTTGCTGCTTTTTTTGCGGCTGTGCCTACTTTTGGGGAAGACATACACACACTGTTCCTATTGAGAAACTGTCGGCAAAATGTTTACATTGTTTGAAAAGTTTGTTTTGTTAGTGCATAATGATAAGTCAAGCAATTACTTTCCAACACTGGCCACCATTGAGTGTTCACGCCATTGTGAAAAGTTAGGTTTGATCCATTTTCAGGCGTGTCTACAGTATGTTAGCTGCAGGATATTTCCTCATTTCCCTACCTGAACATTTAGTATTACTCTTATGAATCTCCAAGTGACATGAAACTAAGAGGTAATGTCTATTTCTGGGCAACGATGGTCTTCAGTGTGATTTATATTATTTGTGTTTCGTCCTAAAGTTGTAGTGTATGAACAAACACCTTCCAATCCCTGTTTATTCCCAGAGTTATTTTCCCCCAAAAGGGGCGTGGTGTGACAAAAATAGAGGTGTGGCATCAAAATTCAGTGCAAATGACGTATATCCGGTCTGATGTATAATCAACATCATCCTCATCCTCAGACACTTCCTCCTGAATTTCAGTCTCAGCCTGTCCTTCATTCCGACAGCCATCAGACTTTACAATGCATCACTGTGCCTCACTGCATCACTGAGCACAGGGTGACAGTTACCATGTTCCTGGACTTTTACTTAGAAACAACACTGTGCAATATTACACTTACCGTACACTTACTGTAGACTTCTGTATATTTTTACTGTATATTTTTTACTGTATATTTTATTCTATTCTTATTCTTAGGCAATTTGTTTTGTTATTCTTATTCGTGACTTTGTTCTGTCTAAATGTTTAATGTGAGCGATTTGTAGTGTCAAATTTCCCTCGGGATAATTAAAGTATTTCTATTCTATTCTATTCTATTCTATTCTATTCTATTCTATTCTATTCTATTCTATTCTATTCTATTCTATTCTATTCTCTATGCTTTATGATCAATGGCCTCATAGACAGTCAATGAAATCTGTAATGTTGTTCATGCCACGCCCTCACAAGATGATACTGAGCTTCTCTACGAGAAAGAAACAAGTTCCTGTGATGATCATGATATTATGAAGGGGAGAGTTGAGTGTGGGGGAGTGGTAACAGAACAAGGGGTGTTCTTTTTGAGTGTGAGATAGAGGGAGACAGAGAGATGGAGAGATAAAGAGAGATGGTGAGAGAGATAGTGAGTGAGTTGAGTGTGTTTGTGTGTGTGTGTGTGTGTGTGTGTGTGTGTGTGTGTGTGTGTGTGTGTGTGTGTGTGTGTGTGTGTGTGTGTGTGTGTGTGTGTGTGTGTGTGTGTGTGTGTGTGTGTGTGTGTGTGCGTGCGTGTGAGTCAGTGTCCATATTCTCCAAGAAAAATGTAGTTCCGGTGGGGGGAGGGGTGCCAGAGGGATTGGGAGTACAAGTCCATACTGCAAGAAAATAATTTTTCCAAGGAGGAAGGGGAGGGGTGGGGTGTCTTGACTCAAAGATGAATCTAGTTTGAGTCAAATTTGATCCACAGAACTACCCATAACTGCCGCATGCCATTCTATCAACAGCCAATATTTTCTGCCAGGTCATATTTGACCTGGCAGAGACCTTCAGAATTTAATACAATGGTGACCATTGATTTTGTTGTGTTTACAGTATATAGCTGTTTTTGAGGATATCATGAAGCTTTGTTAACAAAAATATACAGTATTTATTACATTTGACCCTACCACAACAAAAGGGTTGGTCCACATTCCATCAACAACTCTCAACTCTCCATACCCAGAAGCCAGCAAACTGAGACTCAAATTTGTGACGTTGTCAGGTATGAAGTGTTGGAGCTGCTCAGAATAAGAGCGTCCAATCAACTGATTTAAATGTAACTTCGATTTCATTCGAAATCCATTCATCCTTTTTATCATTCACTGAATCATTCATTGCCAGGTTCTATTACCACCTTCCTCTCCATCTTCCTCTTCGTATGACGTTTCCCACTGAGCTCGTTCCAGAGCTATGCTGCTGACACACTGTGATGCACACGCTCCCTGTGTATCTTAGCTGTCTTGAGGTACCGTAAAACCTCCTAATACTACCTCCTCCCTCTCCCTCTCCCTCTGGGGGTGGCAGCCTCAGACAGCTGTGTGTGTGTATGTGTGTGTGTTGGGGGTGGTGGTGCTGGGGGGGTGTGGTGGTCCCAGTTGAGGACTATAATTTGGCGGCGAGCAAGAGATGGAACAAGTGGGGCCTCAGGAGCTCCGGGGCACACTGCCCGCCCACAGCCAGTGCACCAGTCCCGTGTTCCTGAGGTTGGCAAAGTATAGGGGACCTACGACGGAGCTCTGCGGCACTCCGTCACTCACGCACCGCACCAAAACACTGCATACCCAAATATCCCAGCCCGAAAAAAACACTGCGTAAAGTGTAAGATCCCACATCTGCTCTCCGAGAGCCACTCGTTCTGCCATTCAGGGAAGTCTCTTGCCATAATTACACTGCCTGTCACGCTAACTGATACCACTGTGCAAAAATTGCATTTACATTCACCTCAGTACTCCAATATTAACCTGATTAAGACAATATTCTGAATGAGTGATGAATAATAAATGGCCACGTAAACGTAATTTCCTGATTACATTATTCTGTTTAAGGTCTTAATCATATTAAGCATATTCTAGTTAAAACATGTATTCAGATTTGTGTCTGATTATTATAGACATTTTAGACATACATCTTAATCAGACTATGACTCAGTTGGAGTCTTTGCCGCATTTAAAGTAATTAATTGTGCTACATTGCATTAAAATGGGAATATGAATTGGACAGTTCTATAAGCAACTCATGTAAACAACCTAATCTGAATATGTTCTTATTTGGAATAAGGTCAATAATTGGAATATTGCAGTGCATGTTGTCCTTACCGTATGGTTTTTATAATTATCATTATTTTTGTATCCATAGGGTATTATAATGATATTCATAATGTATCATTGTAATATCAATGTGGTTCTTAACATATATTTACATTATATTTGTAATATAAATTTATGTTTATATTTATATTTGTCGCTAACAACACCAAATTAAATCTGACATAATTTCAAATCTGTTTCATGAATAGACACCTGCTATTAGAGGTTAGAATAGCTCTCACACATGTACAACACATCATGCTTCATTATAGCTGTAAGCCTAGTTTTCAATTTGAATTTCAATGCATTGAGCAAAATGCCACAGTACCATGCTTTTCTTATCAAGGTGCTGAGCCATGTTCTTCGAAAACAAAAGCAGGACCAATGTAACGTTCTGGGTTTCTATCCTCTCTCAGGAGTGGAAACCCTACTGCCATTCTGGAGTACTTCACCCTGTTCTCTGCAATTAGCTCTGATTGACTGTCACCTGTGGGTTGTTGTCACTAATTACTGTGTGAGGTTTGCTGGGATTTAGCCTTTATAGTAATCCCTTGTTTCTCTGTCTGTTGTCGGATCTTCAACAGAACTACTGCGAGCAGTCGGCCACGGACAAGAAGTGGGACCTCTTGTCATTGTTGTTATTATTTAGTGTTCTTCTTATCCGTCTTGTGTACGGTTCTCTTTCCCTTAAATACCTCTCAGTTGTAGCCTGGCTACTTATTATTTATCGTTACAGTATCTTGCTCTAGTGTTTTCTGATAATAAAAGAAACACATATTTCGAGAAGAGCAACCCCATCTCCGCCTCCTTATTACCTTCTACTATTGGACTCAACTTCCTACCTTGAATCGTAACAGAAGATCCGACCACAATGAGTTCCACAGAAGGATTCCGGGAGGAACTGGAGGCCCAAAGAGAACAACTGAGGGTCATCACCAATCGCCAGCTGGAAGTAGGCATCGAACTGGGTCGTCTGGGAGACCTATCCACTGAGTCTCAAGAAGCAGTAGCCGCGACTACATCCACAGACGATTCAGCGTTAGCTGCGGCTAACCATGCTCTCACTACAGCAGCCGTTGCGGTAACAGCGATTGGAGCCGCGTCTGGAGCCCCATCTGCCGGCGGGGAGGATGGGCAGGTACGTCCATTTGGCCGTGAATAGGTTCGAGAACCACGTCTGTCACCACCAGATCGTTATGGAGGAGCTCCGGAAGGTTGTCGGGAGTTTGTCACCTAGTGCTCTCTTGTGTTTCAATTAGAACCTCGTACTTTCCCTACTGACATATCTAAAGTTGCATATATAATCACTCTCCTTACAGGTCGTACTCTCTCTTGGGCCACAGCGGAGTGGGAAAGTGGGTCGGCGATCTGCCACAGCGCGGCTGCCTTCACCCGAGGTAGTCGCTCTGTGGCAGATTACGCAATCGACTTCCACATTGTGGCTCGGGAGGCGGCCTGGCAGGAAATACCCTGTTGTGTGGTGTTTGTGCAAGGTCTTTCAGGGCGGATGCAGGATGAGCTAGCTTCACGGGAGCTACCCGAACAACTGGATGACATCATCAACTTGGCTATACGAATGGACAATCGACATCGGGAGAGGGGACGCGAGAGGGAGGCTTTGTCACAGGTACTCTTCCGCCCTTCTTCCGGTGTCGAATCAGCTATGCAATACACAAGAGAGAGCCTGGGTGATGAACCAATGCAACTGGGGGCTCTGCGCCTGTCGGACGCAGAGAGACAGGCGGATCGACCAGAAGCGTTGTTTCCGTTGCGGTCGTGCTGGACATCGCTTCAGTAGCTGTGCTGGATTGTCGGGAAACGGGGTGGCTCGCTAAACTTGGGGGGAGTTATAGCAGGTGGGCATTTTACCTCTGCTACTGATGAGTCACACACTTTTTTTAATGTCACTGTTGGGTGGGGGAATTCTCTCAAGAAGACCAGGGCATTAATTGATTCGGGGGCGGCGGGTAATTTAATTCACGTGGGATTAGCACACAAGTGGGGGGTCCCTCTAGAAACGCTGGAGGTACCTATACCGGTACAGTCATTGGACGGTCGACCACTGGGTAGTGGGCTCATTACCCAGTGCACGGCGCAGCTGCGTCTCCAGGTGGCCGGGAGTGAGTGGGAATGGTTCAAATTGTATGTTGTCATGTCTCCCCATTCTGCCATTGTCTTAGGTCATCCGTGGCCAGCAGAGCATAACCCTTGTATTAATTGGGCTACGGGTGAACTTTCTATGGGGAACGGCGTTAAGTCGGTTTCCGGCGAGGGTTCACCCGCCCCTTTTTCTTCTTCTCTTTTGTCTCCCTTGTCTCCCTCCAGGATGGTGGTAAGCGTTGCAGACTCTGTCCCATCTCCTAATCCCGATTTAGCAGGTGTTCCTGAGATTTATTGGGACCTGGCGGAGGTCTTTAGTAAGACTTGTGCGAAAGCACTACCGCCTCATAGATCTTACGACTGCCCCATTAATCTTCTTCCTGGTACCTCTCTACCCCATGGCCGTATGTTTTCTCGCTCTCGCCCTGAGACAGTGTCCATGAATACCTATATTCAGGATGCACTGGCCGCGGGGCTTATTCGTCCGTCCACATACCCTGCAGGCGCTGGGTTCTTTTTTGTAGCAAAAAAGGATTGTAGCCAGCGGCCGTGCATTGATTATAGGGGGTTGAACGACGTTTCCATCAAGAACCGTTACCCCTTGCCTCTCATGGACACCGCCTTTGAGTGTCTACAGGGGGCGCAGGTCTTCTCTAAGCTTGATTTACGTAATGCCTACAACCTGGTCAAGATTAGAGAGGGAGACGAGTGGAACACTGCATTTAATACACCCAACGGGCATTATGAGTACTTTGTTATGCCCTTCGGTTTAGCTAATGCTCCGGCAGTTTTTCAAGCCCTAGTCAACGACGTGCTGCAGGATTTAATCGGGGTGTCAGTCTTCGTTTACTTAGATGACATCCTAATTTTTTCCCGCAATATGGTGCAACACCAACAGCACGTTCGTCAGGTTCCCCAGCGTCTCCTCCACCATCAGCTGTTTGTGAAAGCAGAGAAGTGTGTGTTTCACACCGACACCGTTTCTTTTCTGGGGTTTGTATTGACTAAGGGCGATCTACGCATGGATCCGGCCAAGGTGAGTGCTGTACTGGACTGGCCACGCCCTTCATCGATCAAGGAGTTACAACGTTTTTTGGGCTTTGCACATTTTTACAGGCATTTTATTCGCAACTTTAGCGCCTTAGCCACTCCTCTGACAGCTCTCACTAAGACCTCTCTCCCTGGCTTTGAATGGTCGCCTTGGGCAGAGTCAGCCTTTTGCAACCTCAAACGTAGGTTTACCTCTGCCCCTGTACTGAGCCGCCATGATTCGGAGGCTCCATTTATTGTGGAGGTGGATGCGTCCAATATCGCGGTGGGGGGGGGGTGATCTCTCAGAGATGCTTAAAGGACGGGAAAGTGCATCCTTGCGCTTTTTTTCCGCGCCGGCTGTCTTCGGCCGAGCGCAACTACGACGTGGTTAATCGGGAGTTGTTGGCAATCAAATTGGCACTGGAGGAATGGAGACATTGGTTGGAGGGTGCGGCACACCCTTTCATTGTTTGGACTGATCATAAGAACTTGGCTTACATCCAGGGGGCTAAACGCCTTAACGCTCGCCAGGCCAGGTGGGCGTTATTCTTCACTCGATTTTGATTTTCCATCTCCTACCGGCCCGGTTCCAAGAACGTCAAGCCTGACGCTCTGTCACACCAGTTTGACCCCCCGGACCGGGAGGAGAAGCCCCATCCTAATATTCCACAGGCCCTTATTTTGTCTCCCGTGTCATGGGGCATAGATAGGGTGGTAAGATCGGCTCTGGCACAAGGCGGATGAATGTGCCCAAGGCTGCGCGTTTTCGACTGCTGCAGTGGGCACATACCGCCTCCCTCACCGGCCACCCTGGGGCCTCCAGAACCCTGGAGTTTATCCGTAGGAGGTTCTGGTGGCCTACAGAGGAGGGGGATACGCGTTCCTTTGTGGCGGCCTTTCCGGTGTGCGCGCGTAGTAAGACCTCTCGCCGTGCACCGGCGGGTCTCCTTTGCCCGCTTCCTATTCCCAAACGTCCCTGGTCGTACATATCCCTGGATTTTATTTCTGGCCTTCCCCCGTCAGATGGGTTCACTACCATTTTGGTGGTAGTGGATCGCTTTTCAAAGGCGGCCCACTTCATTCCCCTTCCCAAACTTCCCTCGGCTCGAGAGACGGCTGACCTGGTGGTGCAGCACGTCTTTCGGGTCCACAGGCTTCCAGTGGATATTGTGTCTGACCGGGGCCCTCAGTTTGCCTCCAGGTTCTGGAACGCATTTGCCTCCAGCCTCTGCGCCTCCGTCAGCCTGTCGTCTGGGTTCCCCCGCAGTCCAACGGGCAGACGGAGCGCATCAACCAGGATCTGGATGGTGTTCTGAGGTGCTACGTTGCCGGTAGTCCGGCGACGTCGAGTAGGAGGCTGGCGTGGGCAGAGTACGTGCATAATACCCTCCTCTCCTCCTCTACAGGTATGTCTCCCTTTCAGTGGTTTTCAACCTCCCCTTTTTCCCAAACAGGAGCAGGAGGCTGAGGTGCCGTCGGTCCAGGCCCACGTGGCTCGCTGTCGCGGGACGTGGAACCGGGTTTGGACGGCGCTACAGAAGGCTTCTGTTAGGGCTCAGCGGCAGGCTAACCGCAAGTGTCATCCGGCTCTGGTTTTCCGTCCTGGGCAGCGGGTTTGGCTTTCCACCCATGATCTCCCTCTCCAGGTGGAATCCAGGAAGCTGGCCCCTCGCTTTTTAGGACCCTTTAAAGTGGTTCGTCGGGTGAACCCTGTGGCTTACAGGTTGCTGCTTCCAGCTTCCATGCTGGTTCATCCGACGTCCCACGTGTCCCTGTTGAAACCATTCCTCTCATCGCCCTTGTCCCCGCCACTTCCCGCGGTTCCTCCGCCCCGCATCCTTGACGGTCAAACTGTCTACACGGTGCGGAGGATCCTGGGTTGTAGGCGGAGGGGTTGGGGGTTTCAGTTCTTGGTGGATTGGGAGGGGTACGGGGTAGAAGAGCATTCCTGGGTGCCTCAAAGGGATATCCTAGATCACAGCCTTATTGACGAATTTTCGTCGGTTGCATCCCGAGGCCCCTAGGTGAACGTCAGGTGCCGTTCGTCGGGGGGAGGTACTGTAACATTCTGGGTTTCTATCCTCTCTCAGGAGTGGAAACCCTACTGCCATTCTGGAGTACTTCACCCTGTTCTCTGCAATTAGCTCTTATTGACTGTCACCTGTGGGTTGATCTTCAACAGAACTACTGCGAGCAGTCGGCCACGGACAAGAAGTGGGACCTCTTGTCATTGTTGTTATTATTTAGTGTTCTTCTTATCCGTCTTGTGTACGGTTCTCTTTCCCTTAAATACCTCTCAGTTGTAGCCTGGCTACTTATTCTTTATCGTTACAGTATCTTGCTCTAGTGTTTTCTGATAATAAAAGAAACACATATTTTGAGAAGAGCAACCCCATCTCCGCCTCCTTATTACCTTCTACTATTGGACTCAACTTCCTACCTTGAATCGTAACAGACCAAGACTGTTGTGCTGTTACTATCAGAACCCAGGCATCCCAGGTTCATCATGGACTTCAAATACTCACACAAAACTCATCATAGTGTTACACATAATACTTACACAAAACTCATCATAGTGTTACACATAATACTTACACAAAACTCATCATAGTGTTACACATAATACTTACACACAACTCGTCATAGTGTTACACATAATACTAACACACAACTCGTCATAGTGTTACACATAATACTAACACACAACTCGTCATAGTGTTACACATAATACTAACACACAACTCGTCATAGTGTTACACATAATACTAACACACAACTCGTCATAGTGTTACACATAATACTAACACACAACTCGTCATAGTGTTACACATAATACTAACACACAACTCGTCATAGTGTTACACATAATACTAACACACAACTCGTCATAGTGTTACACATAATATTAACACACAACTCGTCATAGTGTTACACATAATACTAACACACAACTCGTCATAGTGTTACACATAATACTAACACACAACTCGTCATAGTGTTACACATAATACTAACACACAACTCGTCATAGTGTTACACATAATATTAACACACAACTCGTCATAGTGTTACACATAATACTAACACACAACTTGGCATAGTGTTACACATAATAAGTTTAATAACACACAACTCATCATAGTGTTACACATAATACTTACACACAACTTGTCATAGTGTTACACAAAATACCCACATGCAACTTCACATAATTGTGACACTAAGGAGATTTACCACACACTGTACACTTAACTCATATCTAACAATGGAGATTCAAAAGCATAAACTGTAGTGAGACACAGCATGCCGCCATTGACTCGATCTGTGTATGTGATGCATAACCCACACATAAACACAAGCACACGCACTCTCTTACATACATAACCCACAAGCACATGCTCTCTGTTACACCAATGCAGCTGGCTCAGAAATATCTATTTTCTCCCCGCCAGCTGCTTGTAAGATGGATGGTTCACTCGAAGTCTCCCCTCGCCACACCCATCCAGTATTATAATTATTCTCCATAATTAACACAAACACACTGTCCTATCTGTCCTCCCATTTCATCTGAAGGATCCATATCTTCTCCCACCCTGCCTCCAAGTGGCCTGTGTCCTCCCTTGGAGTGTGTGTGGTTGATTTACACCCGTACTGGAACCTACCACACAGAGGAGTGCAGAGAGAATTAAAATGACAGAGTAGATTGTAATTTGTTGTTGGCAATTGATTAAAAGCTCCAGATAGACACGCCGTATTTGGAATTCATCAAAAGAGTAACACAATAAATCCCTGGGACTTCCTGTGCATGCAGCCATGTTTTTGCGAAATTGGATCGTTCATTATCCAGATAAGATATCTGGTTTAATGCCGTCTTTGTGTGTCTGTGTGTGTTTTCTCTGTATGCCCTTGCTCTCCTTTCAAGTCACTTCTTGATTCTTCCCATCTGTCCCGCTGTATGTTTCACTTCCATTGCATTGAGTTACAGGCTGTGGAAACATGGCACTTCCAAAATCTTGTTTATATTCCCTTATGATAGATTGCAATGTACGTATCTTGAAATCATATCACTCTCCAGAATCTCTGCTACAAATCTTCCCTGGCTTATCGGGTTCAGTGGTTTTGATTGTGTTTGGAGTGGTTTTACTTGTAATTTTAAATCCAAGGGAATATAGTTGATGTGTATTAGGTCCATAAACTCTGGTTCTGCTATTAGCCCAGACAGTCATTCTCACATTCAGCAGCCAAGAAAATCCATTGCAATAATATTGGTCAGAAAGTCTGGCCACATAATAAGCCTGCGTGGCACAAACATGGACACACTTCCCATACGAACATCATCCCTAATAAAACCTATAGTATTCCTGTTTTTTTTCTTTTCTATAGTTTATTTCATACACGATAGAGATTTACCACAGACATACTTTAGTAATATTCACTATTTCTGTAGTGGAATATTATAGAAACGCATGATGAATCACTATGGAATTCCTGTGGTTTTATCATAGAAATGCTATAGTAGTTCTATAGTAATTGGTGAATGGGGGGGGGGGGGGGGCACAGGAATACACACTCTCACACACACACACACACACACACACACACACACACACACACACACACACACACACACACACACACACACACACACACACACACACACACACACACACACACACACACACACACACACACACACACACACACACACACACAGCCATAGTATTTTTATTTAAGTATGACAGACCCCCTAAGGTTTGAATGTTGCCTAATCTGTTGGAGATTATCATGTAGCATATCCCATACTACAGCATACAGTATGGTTTGTAGGATTCTGTGTGTTCTTGACGTGGTGATAGTATTATGGCTGTTTGGTCAGTGACAGCGTGGTACAGGATGGAATCAGGTTCCTTCTCCAGCACCCAGTGTTGCATGATGACAGAGAAACCACACCTCACATACTGTACCTCTAGAACCCAATGTTCTTGTCTCGGTACACATCAAGGGACAGTTTGGATTATTTCTTCTGTTAGCTTGTTGTCATAATGGTCTCTGAAGCCATTTGAAGGATTCAATTTGCATGTGAGATATACACCATTTGTGTATGGTGTATTATATCCACCACCCTAACAAAATAGTGTGGAATTTAGTGGCCAACTGGGGACCTGTTTGCATCCTCATTTATGATTTATGATTATCATCTAAAAAAAAATTATTCTGAATAATGAATTTCTACGAATATTTGTTCAAGATCATTCACTTTTAAGTCCCGGTTCTGGGGACAGTCCCTTTTTTAATCCAACCAAGTTATGTCCAGAATGACGTGTTACATGTTGTAAACAACCTCAACCTCTCATTTCACTCTGTACTCTTGTGACACAGGAGTTAAACTTATGATGCACAATAATGATCTGCACAGTGGATTTACAAGCTCTCAATCCTTAAACTTTTTTCCCTTTCTTTATTATTTTTTTTTACTTACTAATAGACTATCTTTTCTCCTTGGCCCCTTCTAGGACGGTGGTCATGCCCATCGCCAACGAGTTCGCCCCAGACGTGGTGCTCGTGTCGTCGGGCTTTGACGCCGTGGAGGGCCACGCTTCGCCGCTGGGAGGCTACATACTCACAGCCAAATGTAAGACCCACCTCCTGGACGGACTGACTCACGTACATATGTGTGTGATGCGTCTGCAATTGTTGTCAAAATAATCTTTATTTGCTTTTCTGTGAAGGAGCAGGGGTTGAGGGGCGGTTTGGAGGAGGTAGGAGAACAATTTAGAGCTAGTCGGGTATTGTTTTTTTTTTAAGCCTCATCTCTGTATTACTCTTTTCTCTCTCCGCCTCCTGAGTCCATATTAACACATTTGCCTCCGGTTTGTGCTTGAAGCCGTACCAGAAAGACCAGGATGTAAACACACACGGGGCACTCATTCTCACACAAAAACATACACACATATATTATGTATACCCACCCTCCCTGATACAAGTACTGTACCACTCCCCCCCGTTGATCAACTACCTGCCCTGCCAGTCAAGCCATGCACTCCTACGCGTAAAGAGCTCTCGTGGAACGATCCTAATCTCCATCAGAAGAAGGATCACATTTATAGGAATGTTTAGGTCCATGCTAAGTGTGTAGTAAATAGAGCTAAGAAGTGCCTGCAGATCTGCGGGATAGGAGGGGGGTCACTGACATCCGAGCTCAGTGAGAGCGTGGCTCTGAAGGGTCCTTCAAGTAGGACGTGAGACCTCCGCAGATGCTCTCTGAAAACCTGTCATGTCCAGTGGTTTCAGAGGCAGAACAGTGAGCTTGCCGCTCTGTGAGCTTAGTTTCCGATCGGCAGCCCGCCTAGCAGGAGAGGAATACAGAGGAAAATTTGCTTAGTGCAAGTAGCCAATTTTCCAGATTTTCCTGAATTGTACGAACACGTTGCCAAACAAAATGGGCATTCCAGTTGTGTTTAAACAATGCGAAGATTAGCTCCTTAGTTATTAGTCATCTCTCTAGTCCTCTCTTAAAAACCCTGCTTATTTAGGACTTTCACAATATCTGGCCAAATCAGATTTGTGTTGTTCCCACTGGGACCAGCCATACTGAAAATGTATGCATGCATTGGACGCATTGGGTAACAGTGTCCACCAAGTGATATATGTTACGTTACTAAACCACATAAAAAAATACAATTATAATAATTGTGGCAAGTTAGCATATCTTAGCCATTTCCACAGATCAAACAGTACCTCAGTCTGACTAATGTCTCTGGAATACAATGTCCAGAGATACAGACAAGCAGACAAGCAGACACACACACACACACGTGCGCACGCACGCACGCACGCACGCACGCACGCACACACGCACGCACGCACGCACGCACGCACGCACGCACGCACGCACACACACACACACACACACACACACACACACACACACACACACATACACACACACACACACACACACACACACACACACACACACACACACACACACACACACAAAGAGACACACACATACCTAGCCTTTTCTCTCCCTCTGTCCTCTTTGGCTGATGTATGTAGAACAAGACATTGGCGTGCCAGCAAAAAGCTTTTGTGAAAGCCTACTGAGAGCCAGGGGGTTCTGGGTAGAGAGGGGGTGCGGAGGTTTAACTGGGATTGGGGGAAGAGGGGATATGGGTAAGCGGAGGATAGGAGAAAGTGGTATGGCTAGATGCATATATTAACCCCCCACCCCCCCTCCTCTTGAAAAAGAAAAGATCAAAGACAATGACGGAGCCAAAATTCAAAGCCGTATTTATTAAAATTAAACCTGGCTCATATTATGGTGTTTTAGGCCTCCAGAAAAATCCCAGTTGCCTTCCTCTCTCCTTCTTTCCTAACAGAAAATATGATGCAATAGCCCCTTGTTTCATTCTCCCCCCACACACACACACACCCCGTTCCCTCTTTCTTTTCCTTTGATCACCATCCAAGTAGAGACTGAACACGGTACTAACCTCCTTCCCTCATTTCTCCCCATTTCTCTCTCGCTCTCTGCTGTCATTTCCTGTGTGTCCAGGCTTTGGCTACCTGACCAGGCAGCTGATGGGGCTGGCAGGAGGCCGTCTCGTGCTGGCCCTGGAGGGGGGTCATGACCTGACAGCCATCTGTGACGCCTCCGAAGCCTGTGTCTCTGCCCTCCTAGGCAACGAGGTATTATGAGAGTTCAGATGGGGGTGGGGGTGGGGGGGCGCATGGAAGGGTAGAGGGATGGAGGGAGGCAGGTGGGGCAGGACAGCAGATTAATTGTCACCGGAGTCATCATTTTGGCAAGAGGTCCAACTTCCTGCGCAGATTCTAGATAACTGTGGACAAGAATGCTAAATGATTTAATAATTTCCAGGTTAGGGTTAACAAGCATTGCAAAACCCAAAGCATGAGAATGTTTGAAGAAGCCAAGTGGGAGTATTAGGAAAATTTGCCTCTACAGTCAAAAGGTGCGATAAATCTACAAAACAACAAGATGTTGAGTAGAGGTCCTTGCAGTACAACCAGCGCGTTGCTGCGTATCAGCCTAGCGTTAAAATGCAAGAGAGACTTAGCGCTCAACTGGGACTAAACAAAGTGTGAAGGTCTGGAAGAGAATTAAACTTTAAAATGGAAAATGTGTAGAAACCTTGGCTCAGTCATTCACACACACACATACACACGCACACGCACACACACACACATACACACCCAGTCACACACCCACGCTCACACACACACACACACACACACACACACATTGTGTGCTTGCCATTTTTACACAAAGAAAAAAGTGGTTTCATAACATTATCTTGGCAAACGTATTACCGAGGTTAATATACTAGATTCTCCCCTCTGTTGCAGAATTTAAAACCTTGATCTCCAACCATTGTCAATTAAGTTGTACGTGTTTTAATTGATTTGTTATCCTTATTTTTATCTAGCCTTGTTGCCTTATTGTTATGATTTTATAAGCTGTGTGATTTTATATGCCTTTTTTTCTTATTTCTGTATGTACACTCGACTTGACTGTAAATGAGGGAAACCGCAGTTGCCTTTCGAGTTTAAATAAAGGAATGAAATGAAATGAAATTTGGCAACTACATTTAAGCTTTACAGCTTACTTACCTTCATCATGGAACCTCCGTTGTAGAAAAAGGCAGCAGACCTTTAACAGTAACGTTAGTGACTGCCCTGTGGCATTCATCTGGCTTTTTTTTCATGGACAAGTTTCTTTTCCCTGCCAGTTTGAGTGGATTGACACTTGGCATTGTCTTCTCACCAGGGTGGACAGGGGCAGAGACTAAGAAATATAACTGAGCTGTTTAGCTAGCCGACAAAGCTAACCTATATGTTAGTTCAAGTTGATCAGTTACTGTTAATCTTAATTTCAGCTTTTGATTTTGCTATCTATAGCCATAAGCTAAAGCTACAAACAAACAATATCTAACGTTACGTTACACATGGGTCCCAGTTTAAGTCACCGCACCTACCTATTACAGTAACGTTAACTTACTTAACGTTAACAATTCCAGTCATAGCGCTATCCTCAGTAATCTCGGATGAGGGAGAATCCGGTGGTGGAGATTTTGAAAGAGGCCATGTAACGACGTTAGACAAACTTGAATTAGAGGAAGATGTCTTATTCTTGCAGTCGAACACAGAGCAGCTTTCTGCTCTTAAATTTATTCCATACACATCCATCAGTTGTTTCATGTCGGTCTTGGCAACAATGTCATTTTTGCATATATTGCATTGCACACTATTGGCATCGAGCCTGATCAAATGTAGCCACACTTTTGATCTCTTTGACATTTCCACCTATGTTACGCACACTGTAGCCTCTAATAACACACACACACGTGAGCTGCGAGCCCTGTCTCTGTGGGAGTAACATAGTGTTTTTCCGTCCTGCATGCCTTTACAACATGTAACGTTAGACAGCCAATCACCAGCATTATAAGATCTTGGTACACGCATGCAGCATGCTTATAGGCTCACTGACACCGATGAGATTTACTACTCCTTAGGTATCGAAATTTGGTACCTGACGACTGGCATTTTTCAATACTCTAGTATCGAAACAATTGGTCTGTGCCATTAAAGTATCAAAGTTGTTCGTCCAATCCGGTCAAAAAGTGCTAAGAGCTTCTGTCCAGAAAGAAAACACTCAACAAAGTAAGGAAAGGAAGTGAGATATAGGGGAAAAGCAATATTCAGACAGAGACCTTGTTCTTTCCTCCTTCCATACTCCCCCTCACCTCAGCCAAAACCATCTTCTCTCCATCCACTCTCACCCTGTCCCCACAGAGAGGAAGTCACACCACACGCACGCACGCACGCACGCACGCACGCACGCACGCACGCACGCACGCACGCACACACACACACAGAGAGAGACGTCAGGCAGAAGAATTCCAGGCAGAAAGTTAATTGTGGGAGTGTGTAGGCCGGGCCCGGAATTGAACAAACTCTGTGCTCTGTGATTCATGGCACACAACAGGGGAACACATCCGAAAAACCACCCACCATTTTGTTCCTGCTAATGGGAGACGCTGGACTGCTTTCTTGGCAGTGTTTCTACTGTCTCATTCTCAGCCCTCAGATTCGGGGTCCAAGATAACTGTTGGGCTTGGGAACTACTGTAGCTGAGGCACAGAATGGACGGTGTGGCAGCTTTAGGCAAAGTGAGGAGGGCCCTCAAATTACGTGTGCATGTGTGTGTATGTGGGTGTGGGATGTGTGTGTGCGTACATACATGCATGTGAAGAATGTTTTTTAGAAAAGTGTCCAGTTTAGTTTATTGCCATTTGCACACGCACATGAAAATTAATACACGTACGTAAAAAGGTTCCGAAAGACCTCAACAAAATCCAGTGCTAAACGGGACAACGCCTGCTGTTGTTTCCAACGCAACTACCTCCCGCCATGAAGCTTGCGCTCCGTGGCCGAAAAAGGCTGGTATTCATTAATGATCCTTCTGCAGGTTCACCTACGGAAACCTTGTTACCGATTACTTCCTCGGCGGGGAGCTAACTACGGCTCCCCGGTAGCTACGGTAAGTCTGTTGAGGCTTCTCGCAAGAAGATCAATGGCGGCATTGCCTGAAGTAAAAAACGAATAAACGCTTGCCGATTGGTGGTAACAGCAGAGGCGGGTGCAAGCGGTGTGACGTAATTGGCAGAATCGCCTGTCAATCAAAATAGAGCTCTGGTTGAGAAATAGTATCCCGCTGCAGCCCGGCAGACCATACTGGTTGAGCCGAGCGCCTGACGCGCCGCTTCACATCACCTCAACCCGTGCGCATCCTTTATTTTTTTTTCACTGAACGTTCGAACCTATTAATTAAAGTCCGAATGTCAGCGTAAACGAACGAACGTTCGGGCTCAGCCTTATTGTCTTGTCTGGGCAGAGAAGCTAGTCATGGTGTAAGACCACAGATCCTTGATGAGCTGTAAGTCTTAGGTTTCCCGTAGGACAACTGACTCATATTTCCTCTAGGACAACTGACTCAGATTATTGCACCAATTCATTTTACTTTACTACTTTAATTTTTAATGGTTATAGCCTTTTCTTTTAGAGGTAGAATCTGTAATGTCGTCAAACGGTGACCATACTTTCTTTAGCCTGGTGTGTGGCTTGCATTCTGCTACACTATCCCATGCGGCACGGTGGTGTAGTGGTTAACACTGTCGCCTCACAGCAAGAAGGTCCAGAGTTCGATTCCCGCTTGGGGACCAGGTTTCCATGATGCCAGGTACTCAGGTGGGGTATCTCCCAGGCCTTTCTGTGTGGAGTTTGCATGTTCTCCCCGTGCTCGCAAGGGTTTCCCCCCTGATAAGATAAACCCAATGGAAAAACATGCACAACAGATCGCTAACGCTGTGGCGTCCTTGACGAAGACGGACAGGAGCACTTGGATTGGTCCCCGGGGCGCGGCTCATGTTGCCGCCCTATCTGCTCCCGGCTGCCCATGGGGGGAAGGACAACGGGATGGGAAAAGTGCAGAGAGACATTTCATCGGCGACTCAGTGCATGTGTGTGTGTCTTCCTGTGGGTCGCCCATCTCGCGTGTGTGTGTGTTAAACTGCATGACAAATAAAGACTTCTAGTCTAACAATTATTATTATATTATATTATTATATATTATTATGTGACAACAGATCCACATACATGTGTTTCTATTATAGATGAGCTGTAAACCCCTCCTCAGTCGTGTAAGAACAGGATTAGATTTTACAGCTGTTTGATAACATTCCTCGCGTGGCTGCGTGCATGCTCTAAGCGTTGGCAGCTATTAAAGTCCAACTAGAGGTCCTCCTTGCCTGAGCATGCTGTCTACAGATGTGGAACAGCTTCAGTGTGACGTGGGGGGGGGGGGGCGTGGTGGATTGTCTGGGACTAGAGCCGTGTCTCCACCTAGTGGATAATGGATATGTGTTGTAATTACCAACATTTATCAGAACCTCCTTCGCCCTCATGTGTCTAGTAGCATTTTAAACCTGGTTGTGTCAAGCATACTGCAATTATGTTTATCACATTTCACATTAGTCTGGTCCATTTTATTTATGGTTTGCATGTAGAAATTGTAATTCATACACTGTTCACCTGATTTTGTAAATACCCTAACATTTATGAAATTCTGCACTTAAAGCACATTTTGATTGTTTAATTTCAAGTCCATTATGGCGGTGGTGTACAGAGCCAAAATTGCGAACATTTTGTCCGTTTATGGACCTGACTGTAGTTGTAAGAAAAGTGTGGATGAATTTCCACCACTGAAAAATCTACCTTTGTACAATGCACTGCTTTTATTTTTAGCAACTGTACGGTCCATTATCAAGTAGATTTAAAATATTTAAAACCTTTTTTCAGGCTACAAGCTTATGACCATGCATTAACATTCTCTTTCCATGCAGATCTGAGCGGCCTTCCTTCCCCTCAGAAGTACAATGAGTTGGAGCTTCCTGACCCGTCTGCTGGACGAGATCTCCAACCACTCCACCTTTGTCGGTAAGGTTTGGCTCACCCTCCTCATCGTCTTCCGCATCGTGCTGACGGCCGTCGGGGGAGAGTCCATCTACTACGATGAACAGAGTAAATTTGTCTGCAACACGCAGCAGCCCGGTTGCGAGAACGTGTGCTACGACGCCTTCGCCCCACTCTCCCACATCCGCTTCTGGGTGTTCCAGGTGATTATGATCACCACCCCCACCATCATGTACCTGGGATTCGCCATGCACAAGATTGCCCGCATGGATGACTCAGAGTACCGGCCACGCAAGAAGATGCCCATGGTCAGCCGGGGCACCAACCGCGACTACGAGGAGGCGGAGGACAACGGTGAGGAGGACCCAATGATCCTGGAGGAGATCGAGCCGGAGAAGAAGGAGGAGAAGTCGGACAAGCCCAGCAAGAAGCATGACGGCCGGCGGCGCATCAAGCGCGACGGCCTCATGAAGGTGTACGTGTTCCAGCTCCTGTCACGTGCCACCTTCGAGGCGGCCTTCCTGTTCGGCCAGTATGTGCTGTATGGCCTGGAGGTGGCTCCGTCGTACGTATGCACCCGGTCGCCCTGCCCGCACACGGTGGACTGCTTTGTCTCCCGCCCCACTGAGAAGACCATCTTCCTGCTCATCATGTATGGCGTCAGCGCCCTGTGTCTGTTCTTCACCTTCCTGGAGATCCTCCACCTCGGCTACAGCGGAATCCGCGACTGCTTCTGCACCCCGCGGTCGCGGCCCCCTACCCCCCGCCACTCGGCCCTGACCAGCCAGAGGCCTTCCCTCTGCGGCCAGCCCTCTGCCCCCCCGGGCTACCACACGGCTCTGAAGAAGGACCCGTCGGGGAAAATGGCCTTCAGGGACAACCTCGCAGACTCCGGCCGAGAGTCGTTTGGGGATGAGGCCTCGTCGCGGGAGCTGGAGAGGCTTCGGCGACACCTGAAACTGGCCCAGCAGCATCTGGACCTGGCCTACCAGAATGAGGTCAGCAGCCCGTCGCGCAGCAGTAGCCCAGAGTCCAACGGCACGGCTGTGGAGCAGAACAGGCTCAACTTTGCCCAGGAGAAGCAGAGCAGCACATGCGATAAAGGTGAGAATTCTGCCTCTTCCTCACATAACTTTCTACTAGGGCTGTCAAAATTGGCCAAAAATGACATTGGAATTAGGACAGAGTAAAATCTATCTTCATTTGAATTATCGATTAATAATCCCAAGAGATCGATCTTAAAATAAAAGTGTGTGTATATATTAAATTTTTCATCCCCCATTTTAGTTGTTATGGCAATTCCTTTCCTGGCCATTGCGTGCATTGCCCCACTGTGTCTGCGGGTCGGCAATTAAATTTGGCCTCGGGATAGGAATTTTCCATTGGTTCTCCCAGCCCACATGACTATTTCTAGCATTTCCATTGGCTATAGTGACGGATATAATCATATAGATAATGACTGGAAATACAACAAATCTACGAAACCACATACTGAGACATCACCAAGACGTGACATATGCAAAAGCCAATGTTCCAATAAAAGGTACATTCATGCAACAGCTTGAGAGTAAATTCTTAATGTAAACATTGATATTTTTAGAGGGTTCCTTGAACCATTGAATCGGATTGATCAGAAATCTAATCTAATCGGGACCTTGTGAATCGGAATCGAATCATTTTGGGAAATCAGTGGCGATACCCTGCCCTAATTCGAATACTCCTTCTTAAAAAAACACATGGGTGCCAACTATGGATGTCCGATATTATCGGCCTACCGATATTGGCATTAAAATGTGATATCGGAAAATATCGTTATCGGTTTTCAATTTTTTTTTAACATTTATCTACCCAGGCAAGCAAGTAAGAACTAATTCTGATTTTATTTATTGTCAAAAGTATGCATAATGTTGTGTTAATTCCATGACAAGAGATATGTAATGTTAATTACCTGAAATTAAGGGACCCTGCATGTATCGGTTGATATCGGTATCGGAAATTAAGAGTTGGACAATATCGGTGTATCGGTAAAAAAGCCAATATCGAACATCCCTAGTGCCAACCCTTGGAATATCTATTGTTGTGGATTATGTCCACAAGAGGGCAAACCAATACAACGGGAGACATAACTAGTAGGCTATAGGTCATTTATTTAAACAAAATAAATATCAACATACCTACACCAGCATACAAATAAATGAATGTATTATCTCAATCTCTCAGAAGGGTCCGTCTCTCGGAGCAAGATCAAATAAATGAAAGTGTACGGTATATAGAATGGACATGTATACACAGCAGCGCGCCTCCAAAAAAGCCGTGATAAACGTGAAACAATATATTTACCTTGACATGAAACGTATGATGCTTCTGTCAATTAATTATTCAATACCTGTTCAGTAAGCCTACAGTAGCCTATATACTTTCATGTTTTGTTTAAATAAAATTAAGGCACACAATTCCTAGAATGTGACTAAACAAAGTCGTTTTGCCCTGAGGGATTATTTACAATAAAGTAGGGATGCCCCGATCACGTTTTTTGCCACCGATCACCAAACGCCTCGGCCGATACCGATCGTTTTTGATATTTTTTTTTAATAATTTTATATAAATAATTTTATTAAATTTTTTATAAAATATATATATTATATAATTAGACTTGTACTTGTATTATCTGCGAGACATCGCCACCACGCAACAAGTAAAAATGCTCGCTATCTGCAAACAGCTCCACTGTCTGTGTGTACTCGAGTAGCCTCCAGCTACGGCCAGGATTCTCCGGCACTGCAGCTGGACCCTAGTATTGGTATAAATCACATTCAGCCAGCCCTCAGCTCGAATACGCATCGAATCAATGTTATAAGACATTGATATCAGGAGCTATCTGTAGCTACTGCTAGCCGGCTAGATAACGTTAAGACAACGCCTCAGTGAACTATTTAGTTTAGAGTTAACGTGAGCTAACGTGAGCTACCGAGTCAACGGAGGTAACTTATCACATTAATATATGTAGTCTTAGGAATAAGACACATGAGCTGGCTCTCTTCTTACAGGCTAATAGGATACATATTCTTGCTGTGTCAGAAACGCATTTGGATGACTCTATATGTAACTCTAGTATGGCTATAGATGGTTTTACTTTATATAGAAAGGACAGGAACCGATTTGGGGGAGGAGTGGGATTATATATATGTGATCTATTTCCGGTAAAACTACGAAATGACATTGACATCAGTGATATTGAGGCCATCTGGTTGCAGGTACAGCTGCCACACCTAAAGCCCATATTGGTTGGTTGCTGTTATAGGCCCCCTAGCTCGGATAGCCGTTACTTCAATAGATTGTGTGATATGTTGGATAGGGTTACTGAAGAAGACTGTGAATTGTATTTATTGGGAGATATAAATGTTGATTGGCTCTCAGATAATTGTTATCTGAGTACCAAGCTTAAATCCATTACAAACACCTGTGGATTATTTCAAATTATGTCTCTACCTACAAGGATATCTGTTAATTGTCATGGAATCACCACTTCCAAATGTATAGACCATATCTATACTAATAATCCTGAAATGTGTTCCATACCTGTGTCTATCCCAGTTGGCTTCAGTGATCATAATATTATTGCTGTTTCCAGGAGAACCAAACTACCAAAGGGCAGGGCTAAAATTGTACTTACAAGATCCTATAAAAAATTTAGTGAGGAGGCTTTTCTTGATGATCTTGGTTCAGTTCAGTGGAAGGATGTGAGGTCTGTAGATGATGCTGAGGTAGCTCTAAATATATTTATGGATTATTTAATGACAATTGTGAACAAACATGCCCCTTTAAAAAAGTTCACTGTCAAAGCGAAATGTGCTCCTTGGATTGATAACTCTTTAAAGGAATTAATGTTGCAAAGAGATGAGGCCAAGAAGATTTCGTTTTTATCAGGTCTAATTGAAGATAGAAATCATTACTGTAAATTAAGAAACCAGGTTACTAAAATTAACAGATTAAGTAAGAGAACCTATTATAAGCAGAAAATCTCAGAAAGCAGTAGGGACAGTAAAAAACTCTGGAATGTACTGAATGAAATCATGGGTAAAAAATCTGCCCTGGCTTCGTTTGTGGAATCAGAAGGTGGTATTTATCTGACTAAGCCTCTTCACATTGCTGATTATTTTAATGACTATTTTGTAAACAAGGTGTCCAAGCTTAGGCAGGGAATGGATAATACTGTCAATAACAACTCTGATGTGTTGATAAAAGAACACATTATGAAGGATAAAAACTGTGTCTTTGAATTCCAACAGGTGGATATTGTGACTGTGGATAGGCTATTGCGCTCTCTACCAGTCTCTAAATCCACTGGTAATGACCACCTGGATAGCAAATTGTTGAGAATAGCTGTGTCTCATATCTCTGCACCAATCTGTCACATTTTTAATAGGTGTTTAATCAGTGGCATGTGTCCTTTGTTATGGAAGGAGGGAAAGATCATTCCACTTCCTAAAGATGCTAAATTACCTTTTGGAGGTCCCAACAGTAGGCCTATTAGCATTTTACCCGTTCTCAGTAAATTACTGGAAAAAATTGTGTCTGAGCAAGTCCAGGCCTACTTTTCAGCTAATGACATAACAACTGTACACCAACATGCATACAGGGCAGGTCATTCGACCAGTACTGCTTTGACACAAATGTCTGATAGTTGGCTTTCAGCTATCGATAGTTCAATGCTGGTGGGTGCTATTATGTTAGACTTCAGTGCCGCATTTGATGTGATTGATCACAATCTTTTAATACAAAAACTCATTTGCTATGGTTTTAATAACTCAGCAATTTTATTTTTTAGGAGTTATTTGTCCTCGAGGTCTCAGAGGGTCTATTTTAATGGTGCTTTGTCAGGCAGTAGAGGGTTAGAATGCGGTGTCCCACAGGGGAGTTGCCTGGGGCCCCTCTTATTTTCTATTTTTACTAATGATATGCCTTTTTCTATTCATCAGGCTAGTCTGACTTTATATGCTGATGATTCAACCCTTTATTATGCTGCAGCTACAAACTCTGAGCTCAATCAGGTTTTGGCTGGTGAATTGGACATTTTATATGACTGGATAAAAACAAATAAGCTGGTGCTTAACATATCAAAAACTGTTTGTATGCTTTTTGGGACCAATCAAAGATTGGCACGTAAACCTACATTGGTTCTACAAATTGCAGATCAACCTATACATCAGGTTGAAAAAACTAAGCTTCTAGGCCTTTGGCTTGATAGTACTTTATCATGGTCTGATCACATAAACAAAACTGTTTTTAAAATGGGTAGAGCTATTGCTACTGCCAGGAAATGTGCACCATTCCTTCCATTTGCACTGTTTAATCAGATTGTTTGTGCTTTGGTTTTGTGCCACTTGGATTACTGTTCTGTAGTGTGGGCTTCTGCTTCAAAGCAGTCCCTAAATAGGTTACAAGTGGTACAAAATAAGGCAGCAAGACTCATTCTTGGTTGTTCATATAGGACTAGTGTTGTTCAAATGCATGAACGTCTTAGTTGGAGGAGTGTTGAGAAAAGACTTTCTGCCAACCTTTTAATTTGTTTTCATAAAGTGATCACAACCCACAGTCCTAAATATATCACGGATAAAATAATTTACGCCTCAAATGTGCACATGCATTTTACCAGAGGGGCAAGTAGAGGGCAGATTATTCTACCCCATACAAACACTAACAGTATGCAAAGAACAGTTTTATATAGGGCTATTAGGGCATGGAATTATCTTCCAAGTGACATACGTGACATAAGAGGTGTAGCAAGCTTCAAAAATAAATTAAAATCTTACATGTAGCCAATATTGACAATGCTGAGATATGCAATATGTTACCGTTGATGTACATATTTAGATATAATTTGTGTTATAGTTTGTGTGTTAATGTTGTTGTGGTTCCTTGGTTGGTACGTCTTGCTATGTTGTGTTTCCTTATTTGGTATGTCTTGCTATGTTTTAATTGTATTATGTTTTAATTGCAATGTATATGTTGTAATGTTTTAATGTTGTCTTGGACCCCAGGAAGACTAGTTGACGTCTCGGCGTCAGCTAATGGGGATCCTTTGCTAATAAACAATAATAAACAATCATGCACTCGACTATTGCTGGAGCATTTGTTGATATCAGCAGCTATCAGTAGCTAGCCAGCTAGATGAATGAATGAATGAATGAAAACTTTATTTAACAGATTGCAGAATGGGTACAATACAGTACGGCTCAATACATACAATTGTTAAGGGGATGCAGACCTGAGAAAGACGTTTGTCTTGTTTCCATCAGGGTCCCCCATTTTCAATTCATATAGACATATATGACATACATGACATACAGATAGTCAGTACTGCTACATCTATACATTTATGACATACCAGATTTGCAAATACAGTACTGTTTGTGATACAGAAGGAGTCAAGAAAAGGGAGTATATACATTTGACGTAGAAACTGTACATTGGAGGTTGGGTGGGGGGGGTTGGGTACATTGGGATATTGACAACCATACTGGGTAATTTACATTGGAGGTGGTTGGGGGGGGGGGGGGGCGGGGGGCATACTGTATAAACAAGTAACACTGTACATTGAGGGGGGGGGGGGAGGAGACACTGTCCAAACAAACACAATTGTACATTGAACTATTGACAAAACCATACTAGGTAAATGACTGTACATTGGAGGGGGTTGGAACGTTAGACAATGCCTCATGTAGTCACTGGGTCATTTAGTTTAAACAGTAACGTTAGCTCGGTAGGTACTGGTAGCCAACGCTAACTCACGTCGCATCATGCACCAGACTATAGTAGACTGTGAGGCTCTTGTTTACATGAGTGCGGGAGGGGCTGGAGAGGAGGAGGCGCCGTACACTGCAGGCAGCTGTGTGTCTGAGAGAGAAGTCAGCAGTGACTGTGAGATCTCCGCTAAGAATTGGATCATGTTTTTCGATCGGTTTTGACGACCGGCGAAAATAAAGCATTATCACCCATCGCATATTTATACTGATTATCGGCCGATAACGATCGGTGGCCGATCGATCGGGGCATCCCTACAATAAAGTGCTTTAAAAAAGTTAGGGTGCTTAAATTCTTGACGCTATAACGCTCAAAACGCTAGCGTTAGCACGTACCACACAGAAAGATACATGTAATGTAGCTGACTTAAGGTTAACTGGCTCAGCATAAATCCGTATTTCCAAACGGGGCTTTGCAAATCACTCTCTCCGGAGCCGAGTTGGGATCTGAAGAACTCTGCCATCATCACGAATTGGAAGTGCCGTAATTCTAACCCTTCCAGAAGCTTTGTGGTCCGGTCTTGAACTTTCCATAAATGTGTCTCCATAAATCCATTTAGTTAGATCCAGCACTGAATGTATCTTTTTTTTATCCACTTTTTCTCCTTATTTTCTATTTTTCTCCCATCCCAATTTCGTGTATCCAATTCTCCCCTCCCCTGTCTTGAACGTTGCTTGACTATGCCCCCCACTGGTCGGTTGTAGAGAGGATGGAAGCCTTGCATCACGTGTTCCCTCCAGCACACGAGGAGGCAGCCTGTCACATCTTTTCGCCTGCCAGCGCGGACTCTCATTGGCGAGGTGTAACGCATGGAAGGCTCACACTACCCTCGCCACTTCCTGTCTCTGCTGTGCAGGCGTCTCCCAACCGACCTGTAGGGGTCGCTGTCCACAACGTCCAATCCCCACCCATCCAATTCCATCCGCTGACTCTGCCAAATGAGCCAGTACGACGGCCGGCCCAAGCCGAAGGCAATGCTGAGACTGGGATTCGATACCGGAGTCTCTTGCATTGGTGACGAGCGCAATCTCCGCTACGCCACCCAGCCGCCCTCAGCACTGAATGTATCCTTTTGATGACAACAACTATTAGCCGTTAGCTATTTCCTGGTTGATTCCGGACATGATGTCACACGAATGCCAGGCTGCTCAGCCAATAGACAATACATTTTATTAGTGTGACCGCGGCTTTTGTAAGGTGCACGTAAAGGGCGCAACTTTTTTCTTAAATTTTTACAATCGAATGTGTTTTTCCAAATATAGAATATTCGTTGACAGCCCTACTTTCTACCCAAATAGAAGTTTGGTGAGAAAGCTCCCCTCTTTAGTTATCTTGGTTAAATTCTTCTGTTTTATTTTACGAGTAATTACCACCGCTTATTAGGGATGGGCGATATAACGATAACTATAATTATCGCGATATATTTTAATCGATATAAAAAAATGTGTGACCTGCAACAGGGCAGTTTAAGGGGCCTTTCTCACTCACCTATTGGGATCGAATCAGCGCTCCCGGGGACGGGGGGGGGAGTGTTCTCACTCAGACGGACACACCCCTTTTGGGATCGAACCGGCGCTGATTCGTTTTACCCCCCGCTGAACCTGGGACAGTTGGATTAGGTGGTTTCGGATGCGGGCCAGTGGGAGCGGGGGGCGTGACACACACACAACGTCGTTACTGTAATGCTTTTCATGCTTGCTTGAATTATGGGCAGATAAAACCACACAGCAACAACTGGACAATACCCACAAAAACGATATTTATGGGCAATTTGAGAGTTCACAGCTCAGTGGATGAAAACATGAAGCCACGTTACAAACAGCACTTCCCTGGCTCGCATTAGGCCTGGCAATTTTGTTTGCCATGCTATGATACATTGGTTTCTTGTTCAATGCATTTATTTCTATTAGACCAGTGGTGCCCAACCAGTCGGCTGTGGTCGACCAGTAGATCAATGACATGGAATATAATTGCCACGAGCGATGAGATAATGTGCTGAACAGGCTAAGCTAACTAGCGTTAGCCGTTAGCTTAGCGTTTGCCACAATGCTATACTGTTATACTGGCATATTGCATTCACGTTAGCATGTAAGCTAACAAAATCAGCGCAGACGAGACTAAACTCAGCTTTTGGTGTTCAATTGTGTTGATGTTAGTTTTGTTTCATCAACCGTTTTGTTTATTGCA
Organism: Notolepis coatsorum; assembly: GCF_963971535.1. NCBI lineage: Eukaryota > Metazoa > Chordata > Actinopteri > Aulopiformes > Paralepididae > Notolepis > Notolepis coatsorum. The sequence goes on from NC_140167.1 coordinate 121,767,061, forward strand.
CGTTCTTTGCTGAAAAATAAGTGCTACAGGCTATACTAGACTAGGCTAAGCTAACTAGCGTTAGCCGTTAGCTTAGCGTTAGCCCTGGGAAACGCTCAAAAGCGAACTCTACAACACCATCCATTCGTGATAAAATGGGGTGGGTTATATTTAGTGATGCACCGATGTGAAAATGTTGGCCGATACCGATAACCGATATTAATATTGCTGTTCTGGCCGATACCGATATTTACCGATGTCGATATCTCTGTATAGAAAACACTTTTTTATGATAATCAAATAAAGAGCTATTTTCCAAAACGCATAATTTTTTTACTTTTGTAACTTATTTTCAGAAATGACTGATATTTTGAAACTATTTAAGGTCAAAACATGTAAAAAGAAAGAATTTTTTTTTTTTTTTTTTTTTTTTTTTTTTTAATATCGGCCCTATCTTGATATCGGTCCGATACCGATGTGTAAAAAAACGGCCATATCGGCCGATATTATATCGGCGGCCGATATATCGTGCATCACTAGTTATATTGACAAGGCTTGACAACAGAGGTTCAAATATAACTTCATATTTATTGGTTAGTTGTTCATTTTATATCAGCATCCAGTCTCCGCCGTCGTGTTAAGACATTTCCTGTTTACATTTTCGAACGTGACATCATCGCCTACGGCAAGCGTACACGCTCAAAAGGCAAACCGTAAACGGAACCCGGAGCGAACCAAGACGTGTACACAAACTAGAGGGGGGAGAGGGAGGGGGGAAGTTCGCATCAGATCTTGGAACGGGCTAGAATGGAATGGAAACGAGTAGGTGAGTGAGAAAGGCCCCTAAAACCAGAGACAGTGGACAGACTTGTCTTTCTTGCCTGCAACTTAAAGTAATGGCTTTGCTTGTCCAAATGACAATACTGACCAAATTGAGATTTATTTTTCTCTTGTCCATTTATTTAGTTTGCTTTCTAATTTAAAATACAGTTTGAAACAGTCTGTACAAAGTAGGCTATGTGTGCTAGCAGAGCTAGTCTCGTCACGAGTCACGGTGCACATGTGCAGTGGTTTGTCCACCAAAAAAGCGCCAAAAGATAGAAAAGAAACTAGCAGAGCCAGAACTGTTCAACTCCCCTGGAGCCACAGCCAGCAGAGAAGCCGGTTTACTTTTGCTTTCAAACCAGCTGCAGCCTGAGAACTGGAGTGTGAGGGGATGTAACACTAAAGATGGCGGCAACGACAAAGAATTGTTGCAAAATGAACATAAATCTGTTTAAAATCGATATCGAGTGATATGATATTGTTATCGATATCGATATCATTTTTGGCCATATTGCCCAGCCCTACCGCTTATCCTCAAGCATAATTTCTGATTCTTTTTTTGTGTTCTCTAATGTGTCAAACCAGCCCTCTTTTCTTGATCCTCAAATCACAACTGTTGCTTCCCTTGGACAAAGTTTGTGGAAGAGGGAACTGGTTGTATTAACTCAAACGCCACCCCGTTAATATCACTTCTCTATCTCTCTCTCTCTCTGCAGGTCTCCGAGCATAGGTGCTCCTCATCCTAGCAGACACTAGGGATTGCGTTTCACATCAGGGACAGTGAGTGGGCATAAGGGAAAATGGAGAGACTTGTTTGTGTGATGCGTGTTTGTAGATTCACTGGTGGAGGAAGAATCTGCCTCAAGCCTTTCAGTATTATGGTCAGTGATCATCAAACACTAGATGAAATTCCCCCAAAAAACAGAGCAGTGATCTCTACCAAACGGCTGCATATGACCTGCCATCCAGTGATACTTGACATGACCCACTAGCCCGTCTGAAGATCCATCCAGTGGTACTTGACCCACTAGCCTGTCTGAAGATCCATCCAGTGATACTTGACCCACTAGCCCGTCTGAAGATCCATCCAGTGGTACTTGACCCACTAGCCCGTCTGAAGATCCATCCAGTGGTACTTGACCCACTAGCCCGTATGTAGATCCATCCAGTGGTACTTGACCCACTAGCCCGTCTGAAGATCCATCCAGTGGTACTTGACCCACTAGCCCGTCTGAAGATCCATCCAGTGGTACTTGACCCACTAGCCCGTCTGAAGATCCATCCAGTGGTACTTGACCCACTAGCCCGTCTGAAGATCCATCCAGTGATACTTGACTCACTAGCCCGTCTGAAGATCCATCCAGTGGTACTTGACCCACTAGCCCGTCTGAAGATATCAAAGTGCTCAAAAACTGTTGTTGCGCAACAAAACCTCTTGCAGCTGTGCTGTTTTTTCTTCTCAGGGCAGCTGTGCTGTTTATTCCCCTCTTTGTTGTTTTTGAAGCATAGGATTTATTAGTGGTTCCATTTTTCTGTGTTTTTGTCATCTCTGTTGCAATTTTAGAGGGGTGCATCTCAAGTTTGCCTTGGACCTAAACTGGTGTTTACATTTTCAGCCATTCCAATAAGGTGAAGGCAGCCTAAAGCGTAGTGCAAAAAGAAAAGGTCAGACTGTTAAGGTTTGTTTAATTTTTGGTAGGAAGTGAACCACAGTTTAGTCTGTGCTTGTAGATAATCCAGTTCATATTATGAACTGGTAGGATAATGGACAAGGCACCACTCTTAGAGGAGGAGCAAAATAGGTACTGGAGTCGGCTTAGGCTGACAAACGGATTTTGGGGATGTTGAATTTCATGCAAAGCATACCTTGCAGGTGACATTTTCAGTTTGGACTACGTCATCTACTTTTAGTTGACGATTTTGGCTTCATAGCCAGATACTTTCTTTTAAATGTTCTTCCCCAAGTCTGTTGACGAGTATGGTAACTGGAAGTCTCTTGTGGAGCCTTTGTCCAAAGGAACAAAACAAAAAACAAAAACCTGGATAATGCTTGAATAAATGTAAATTGTGACCGTCGTATACTGTTTAAATATGACTTTTTATTTTCTTCTATTTTTGTATTAGTTTTGAGTACATTGAAAATTACATTTTGTCACTATGGTCACTATTTCTGTTAGGAGTTTGAAAAGAATGAACGTGTTGCTGTTCATCAGCAGTTCCTCCGTCACCAGGAACTCCAACCCTAAAATAGAACTATTATACTCTACAGTTCAGTTTCGATTTGTTAATATAAAAGATATGTTCCTAAGCTGAATACCGGAGATGAGGCTAGTGATGATATCCATTGACTAATCCTCCATAGATTCCATATATGAACATTTTCTGAATAGTTCTGTTCCATAGATGGAAGTCTTGATGACATCACAAATTTAAGTCTGATTCCCAGGGAGACTGCTGGCTGTGTTTATAGACATTGATGTAACTGTCCCAATAACGGCACAATGTACATTCGATTAGAATTTTCCCTTAAGTGAGCTGTTGGTTTCTGTGAAAATTCAAATGAGGCGCTTTAAAGGTTGCATATTATACTCGCTAATATAAGTCTCTGAGGTTCCCGAAACAAGTTTTTTGTGTGTGCTGAAGATACCACTCGATTATGCCTTCTATCAGCCACTATACCCCCACTGTTTTAGTCCTTTGTCTGGATGGGCTGTTATCCGATTTCTGTAGCCTTAAATGCAAATTAGCCATGTTTTTCCCACACCGCACTTAGCAACTGCTGGGCTTCCGGCTCCCACAATTCAGATCAAATCGTCAAACTAGGAGTTTCAGATCAAGATCCAGCTATTTCATATCCCATTTCCTGTGTAAAATGTTGTCGATGGAATTTTGTAAACTGTTTATGTGGAAAAAGTGTGTTTACAGGCCAGCCACCATCTTGAAAAACTGACATGCAAATCAGAGACCGTCCTCGCCATTTGATGTAGGACTGAGAGGCAAATCTGAATGAATCTGTACATCTAGAGGCAAAGTTTCTGAATATGGGCTGTGTGCAAAATATGCCTGGGTTGTTTTATTTAACCCGTTTGTGTTAGTCGGACCGTCAGAGACTCTAATGTGTGTGCACAAGCACTGAAAAAGTGAGCTTTTCATATGTGACCTTTTTAATGCTTGAAATAATTGAACTGTGGTTCATAACCGGTTTGATAATCTGTTGTGTTCCACTTACAGTGTCAATGAAGATCATAAATGTGTCCTTTTTGATGGGATGATGCATTGCCTTGAGAACTCCATAGTATGATGCCATCATTTGCATTCTACCGTACCTGCAGTGCCATGAGTGCCAACTGTCTCAAGTAATTTCAAATTTGTAGTAGCTTTTCATACTTTTTATACTATTGGTATCTATACTATTTTTGTGGTTCGTTTTTCAAATAAACTTTTCAACAAATATTACTTGTGAAGTGGTTTCTGGTTTGACACTTTTCGAGTCATTGGCATGCCATCGGTCCATCCTTAGTATTTGGCTACGTTACATCGTCACCACGGACATCTTAGTAGGCAAACGGGTGAATGTAATCAAACCGCATGTGATTAAAAGCTAATTATCTATCTCATGACATTGTTAAATTTGGTAGGACTGGCATGACATGTCATACTATGAACAGGCCAGGGATGAAACTGGTGGTGGAAGCTCAAAAGTACATGTAATTGCTAATATTACTGAGCTTGCGCCATTCAGTTCGAACTGACAGCTGTGCTGCAAAAATGTCTCCAGAACCTGCGGTGTGGCCTCCCTAACTCAAATACCAAGAGGGGCACATTGCCCTGGAGATCGCTGTTTGACAGCATAAATAATTTGTGTTTTTTTCCTCCCCTATTGGATAAAACGGAATGTTGTCTACAAATGAAACGAATTACAGGTAAAGTAGCCCACTGATTTATTTGATCAGAGCTTGATATCCGATAACTGCACCACATATTACACATGAGAAAACACAAGCATAACTTTAAGTTAATTGGAATTGTTATATAACAGCAATTTAGAGAAAACAATCTGAAAAGAATCATGCAATGTGTGCCATTATTGAATCACTTGGCTTGTTTCTTGACAGTGAATTCAATCAATCTCCCACTAGTCTCTAGAGTGTATGACGGCTCCCCCAGATTTTAAGAGTATACGTCCATGTTGGGACTTTAGTCGAAGTGCATGGACTTATAATTTGCTCTCCATTGTTATGGTTTCTACCGATTTTCTGTTCTTTAGCTTATTTTTAGTTTTTAGGAAGCAATAAGACATAAAGACAGCCCCTAGGGTGGCTGCAATAAGTACCGCAAATAAGCTGTACAGTCCAGCCTCCGCATCATTGGGTGAGAGATCCATACCCAAGAAGCTCACAAAGTTATTCAAGGTAGGTGATGTGGTGGGCGCAGTAGTATGTGATGTGGTGGGCGCAGTAGTAGGTGATGTGGTGGGCACAGTAGTAGGTGATGTGGTGGGCGCAGTAGTAGGTGATGTGGTGGGCGCAGTAGTAGGTGATGTGGTGGGCGCAGTAGTTCCTGCAATAAGAAAAGGGATATAATTAACATTTGAATAGATGGTAGGTGTGAACTATGAGCTTTAACTTTGTATAGTATGTCAGTTTACAATCTCTGAATACAAGTGTTCACATGTAAGATGTCTCCCTGTTTTGTAAAATAGATTTTGAACATATTCTCTACAATAATGGAACCCTTGCAATGAAGAACCATATCACTTCGTTTTGCAATTTTCTGGACAGTATGTATTTGCTGTTGTGAGGTCAATCTAAATCACTTGGAATGTGATGTATCACAAGAAAATAATTCAACCTCTACTGTCTTTAACTTTGAATGAACGCCAACACACCTAACTTTCCAACCTTAGAAAACCATAACGTTTGCAAACATTGTTCCTCTGAAAGCTTCAAACAAGAGTTATACAGTTCTTCATCTTAGGTACTCGGCTGATAACGTGCATTTTGGATGTGGCCCAATGACAGCAGCCGTCTCCTATAAGCTGTGAGGCATCGTTATACCTTCAGGTTCAGGGTTCAGACACGGGTGGGGTCCTAATGCCGGGTCTGGGAAACCGTTGCAGGTGATGATGGTGGCGTAGCGGGCAGCAGAGTTCTTGGCTACACGGGGAAGGTTAGGGTCTGAGCGATTGATGTAGAAAAGGCCAAATCTCTCTGAAAACCCAGTGGCCCACTCTAGGTTGTCCATCAATGACCAACCCGTGTATCCAAAAACATTGACATCATCTAGTAAGTAAGCTGTGACAAGAAAACAAACAGCATCACCAATGTTACCTCACAAGTGATTAACATATGGTTACATTTAAATTGTTATTTGTAGGCTACTCATTGTTACTGTATATACTCCTTGTATGTTGTAGTAAATTGCAATACAGGGACTGTATTTTGGTTTTAACAAGATCACAGAATATATGTTGTCCGTTATCTTAGCCTACTGTTGTTGCAAATTGTCTTTCACATTTGTTCCAGCATGTACTACTCTGTGTATATTCAAGTAGTTCAAGGACAACCTCATACACTCACCCATCTAACCTCACTCAACAGTGACCCCAGCAGGAAAACAGGGCTCAACCATATTTTCTGAGTTAACTGGTGCCATTATAACAGGTGGTTACTAGCTACTGGCAGTCACTTCGCACTGGGCGCTTGTCTTCTGACCAACCGCGAACCCTCCGCTCACTAGCACCACGTGAACACGACAGTGAACTGAAAATGGGGGACCCTGATGTAAACAAGACAAACGTCTTTCTCTGGTCTGCATCCCCTTAACAATTGTGTGTATTGAGCTGTACTGTATTGTACCCATTCTGCAATCTGTTAAATAAAGTTTTCATTCATTCATTCATTCATTCATTCATTCATTCATTCATTCATTCATTCATTCATTCATTCATTCAGTCTAATACCACAGTCTTAACTAATCCGCCACCTGAAAAGGATCCAACTCAGGAAGCAGATATTTATTTTAGGAGTGAGTTTATGCCAAGGGGTAGGGGTGTAAAGTACTTGAGTAATTGTACTTTGTAGGGCTGTCTTAAATACTTCGAAGCTTCGAAGCTTCGTTCGATGGCACAAGCTTCGAACATTTAAAAAAAAATCGAAGTTTAAAAGTTTTATTTTTTTTAACTTCAATTTTTTTTCTGTTCGAAGCTTGTGCCATCGAAATAACGTGTATCCATTCAACTAGCTGCTGTACTGCTATGGTAGCTAGCCTAGCCGCAATGCTATGGCCGATCACATTCACGTTAGCATGTAAGCTAACAACAAGAGCTTTACTGTAGGTTTAGTCTCTCGCTTTTTGAGAGACATAAACTCTCTGCTCTTGGTGGTACATTGTGTTGATGACTCTGCACCCCCCCTTAACAACTGTTTGCATTGAGCCGTATTGTATTGTACCCATTCTGCAATGTTAAATAACGTTTATCCATTCAACTAGCTGCTGTACTGCTATGGTAGCTAGTGATAAGGCATATTCTTTTATTGACCTTGAAAGATGAGGAGAGGGTGTTAGCAATCACATATTTATTACAGAGTGAATATTCAATATTACAGAGTATTTACACAAACAGCTGAGAGTGGAGAGCTCAACTTAGCTTTGGTGAAGGCCGAGCAGAACTCTCCTGGTCTGAATCAGATTGTCATTTTTATAGTCAGCTGGTTGGTGTTCTGAGCGAATGAGGTGCCTTTCTTCCAAATTAGCATGAAGAAAGGTTCTGGACTTTAAACAATGTCTATATAAGGTAAACAGTTGAAATGACAAGGGTCTAGAATTACATCTGTCTCCTGGTAGTTTCAGACAGCTGGGGTCATGGTGACACATAGGCCTGTTTTAATACCATATCATAATACACATTTTAATGGTACACACATTTGTAGATATCTTATGGTTCTTACAATAGATAAATGGATTGATTCATAGGTATTATACATTATTCTAGATCCTGACAATGCTCCCTTTCAGTGGTCAGCCAAAACCGTCACCTCATCAGTTCTTGGGGCTGTGTGGCTTTTTACCAACAGCTGCACTGACCCTTCCGGTAAATAATAGATTGTGACACCTCAGTTTGGCCACAGAATAGGAAGACATGAATACATGTATCTATGGACATAAATAAATTGATTTTATCCCACAATCCCCCCTTTCACATCATTAATGATGTGAACAACCTAAAGATATAAAACAAAATGACCAAAACTCTCAGAACACCAACCATAATGATATGGAAAAAAAACCTCCAACCCTTTGTATGAGCGCGAAAACCCCTGCGACCAGTCGTTACTTTTGCAGGGGAAACTCTTACTCACCATCCCACTGGCCTTAGCGATCGTATTCCTCAGAATACACAAAGGGTGAGACTGCATAAGCAGTAGAACATAAGGCATAAACTGAACAATAAGAGCATCAATAGTACACAATAAGAGCATCAATAGTACAGTTGTATAACACATCCATAATACAAGGAAATAAACACTGGCTCTATAAATCATCAAGGAAAAGGGAATGGAAAAACGGGGACCCTCATAGTTATGTATTGAAATAAAATACCACCCCCCTTTTGCGTGGTGAATCAAAATATAGCAATGACAATCAATATGAGGAGAACTTTCATTCACTCAAAAATTCCTTTCATTTTACCAGTAGGGCAAGCCTGGGGTGGAAAAATGTTCCGGAGTCTTTATTGACTTCCCATCTGGTTCACTTTCATACTTTTCATACTCACTTTCAATCGATGTAAACCTTTGTATGCAACAGTGATATCTGTTTCCAAATTTAAATGAAAAGGCATAAATAGACTACATCTGCTTACCTATGTACTGATAATATAACGTATATAACTCATATCATAACTGGTTGCGTCAGTTTAATTCATATAACATATCAAACCTTATATCGGATTCCAGGGGCAGAGAAATTTTTATAAATGAAATAAATCCTATGATCTCCTTCTTGTTATAGTATAGTCTTCTGCTGTTGATAACATATATACTGTATGTAACTCCTGCAATGTAGTTGAGGGTCCAAGGGTCACGGGTGATGAAGGGTCCAAGGGTCACTGGAGACGTCCACGAGTGAAGAGTAGTCCGCGGTTTGTGTGATCCACGGTGGTGAAGCCTCCCTCGGATGGGGAGTGGCAGGGGCACAGGCCTCATATCCAGCCTCGGTGATGATCTGATGAGCCTCAGGTGTGTAGGTTGACCAGGTAGATGGCGTGGAGAAGGAGGGACAGGAAGCTGCCCATATAAGGGCGTGGAGACTGCTGCCAGACAGGGGAGAGAGAGAGGGAGAGAGCCTGGCTGTGGCTGTAACATGTATCGGATTCTTCTCCCTCCGGTGAGCCAAATGTTCTAGATGTGTGATGACACTAGCAATGGAGCAACCAAACGTTTCTTGGTCCTTTTCCTCTGGGCAGGTAGTGACTCCTCAGCTAATTTGATTATATTCTAGAACCATTCAGGATTGACCTCTGAACTTGTTCATTATTTTGTTGAGTACTAAACCAACCTATAAGTCTAGTAAATATAGTGAAGTATAGCCACCATTAATTAGGAACTATTTCCCATAAAGTCTCCTATTGTGGCATTCTCTGTCTATATATTCTTAATTTTCTAAATTCTAATTTAGTATCTGTCCCTGGAATCCCCCCCCCCCTTTAAATTTACCTTAAATTTACTCCCACTGAAAACAGTAACCCGAGAATTTAATCTAAACTGCGCGGTAACGGAACAACCATGTCAAATTATTATTGTTAATATTATTCTAATCGCTCTCCTACATTCCATCTCTTTTTCCAATGATGTAATCAAATTGAACCTATAAACAAATGTAAAAAGGTGCTACAAAGGTTTCTATATTCCTACAATACTCTCCTCACACTCTTTACTTCCAAGCTTCCTCAATTTTTCAAAAGCAGAAGGAACAAAACAGATACACATTGAAACACTTATTAATGACTCACTTAAAGAAACAAACAGACAGACAAACAGAGCACAATAAAGTAATTCAGGGTTTACCCCCCCCTCGTGACGACCCCACCATTCAAACCTAGCAAATGAAAGACACCCAAGCCACTCACTCACTCCAAACCATCCCCGTGGTTCCATCCCACTCCAAATGTATTGTCCCTCCAAGCATCGCAACACCGGCCCCAATCAAAACAACTTAATTTTGGCCAAAATTAGGTAATATCAATTATTTTATCTGTCTTCTAATTTGTATCGGAACCAAGTCTTAAGATATGGAATTATAGGACAGGATGATAGGATGCACTTTTTGATTGATTACTCGATCCATGAAAAACCTAAATTCAACTGCAGTATACCTTTTCCCCAAAAGAGAGTGACATCGATCGTGCCATGACTACCAGAATGGTCTAATCTAAAGGAGACCAGGTCCCTGGACACTGGTCAGCTGCTGCTGTCAACCAGTCTTAAACACAAACACCTATGCTAATGTTGACTTACAGTATTTACCCCCTAATCAGAACCCCTCTTTTACCCTGTTGTTTTATGAACAATTGGACCAGTATAGGTAAGTTAGGATGGGCCAGTATAGGTAGGAGAGTTTTTGATGAACCAGTACAGGTAGGTTAGTTTGGATCTTTTCCGGCCAGAATAGAGGCTAAACACGCCCCTTTAACTTGAATTTGGTTGCCGGCGGCCATCTTTTCACCAGAAAATCCTAGCTCCACTGTAGTCATTGCGTTGAATTTTTGGACTCGTCCAGACAAAACGTCTTGATAATTGTTCCCTTGAAAGGAAGTTCGTTTTTTGGTAGAAAGAAAATGTTGAACCAAAACGGTACTGTCTGACAACATAACGCGTCCATCCCTGACATGGTTTGAACACGCAGGGCAAGAGAGAGAGAGAGGCAGGACAACAATTGACTACTTCCATTGTAGTCCATCATATTAATACATCTCTTATCAATAGTCCCCCAGAGCTGTCATTCCGTGTCAACCAGGTTGAACACTTCATAATGAGATTTAACTATGCAAAGAATGACAGCATCTAATCAGTACAACAGCCGTCAATATATAAATTATGATGTAAATCACTTATCCGCAATGCACTACTTACTCACAGTTGATCTAAAAATATACTCAATTACTTTCTGTCACTCAATTGTCACCCACTCATCCATTTATCAATCAGACACCCCATTCATCCAGTCAGCAGTCAATACTCAATCACTCAATCCACCCATCAAAGTTGTGCTTCTATTGGTTGTAACTTAATAGGCCAGGTTACATGATTAATGAATTCTATTTTATATGTTAATATCGATTATTGTTTACATTTGAAAGCAAGGTTGGAAGAGTGTTTGTTTAAAGCCAAGAGATACTATTATTTACGTCCATCGTCACATTAGTTGGTAGAAATACAAGTTCCAGAATGCCTTGCGTCTATTTGTCTGCTCAGAGCTAGAGAGACACACAGGCGCTCCGCACGCAGACCACACCCCTCCGAGGATAGTGTATTGGAACTTGACGTTTGGACAATCTATTATTTTGGGAAGTAGTTATTCTACACGTCTATCTTTTGTCCTTTAAACTTCTATTAATTTCCCAGGCCATCTTTTAAACAAACGCTCACCTTAACACTAACTTTAAGCACTTTAACACTACATTTTATTTATCTATTATTGAAGAGATTTGTACTATATTCATAACCCATTTGCACCTTACCTTAAAGTTTTGTATTGTCTGCATAATTGTACCTCACTGTATTTAGATTTTAAGTCATACTTCAGATTGTATTTTGTATTGTATAGTATACCGTATCTTCTCTAATATTGGACAGGTCTTGTATTTACCTCAGCTGCAAAGAGCACCAGGCCTTTAGAGGCCTATATAAGAGGCAGGCCTTAATTTCATTTATTTAGACTAACATTATTTAAATATTGATTAATGTAATTCACACACTGAAGTTGGAGAGTAGGGAAACCCGTTAATGTGGTCAGAGTGTAGTGGGAACGATAGAGAGAGACAGTGCTTAACCTGAATTTTCCAAGAGTTTATCTCATTCTGTATCACGGCATGATCATGCAACCTTGTATTGGAAGCCGGCCTATATTTATTTTGTCTGCATTTGTCAAAGAGGCCCGTCCTCTCCACTATTAGAGGATTTACGGCATTCCTTTTCTATTCACTGTTTTCTATACTGTAAAAAGCACTCTCTCCGGGGCAAGCATTTTACCGTAAAGTACATGTATTTTATTGTGATAAGTGATAAACAAACAGCCTTAAAAGTCTATTAAATTAACTAAGGGTTATTGAGTTTATTCAGCACAGCATGACTAATGTCCTATTTTGTGTGATTTTATTACTGCACCTTAAGTTTGAGTCAGAATTTTGTATGCATATATAATGACAATAAAGTATAATCTAATCTAATCTGGGGGACCCTGATGTAAACAAGACGAAAGTCTTTCTCTGGTCTGCATCCCCTTAACAATTGTATGTATTGAGCTGTACTGTACTGTACCCATTCTGCAATCTGTTAATAACGTTTTCAATCAATCAATCAATCAATCTAATGGTGGGACCATAAATGTATTCAAATTGACATTTTGATTGCAGTGTTGAAATAACTTTAAACAATTTTATTCCTAAAACATATGGTTTGGCTTGATTTATGGTGACATAAGATGCTTATGATATAATAATTTACCATTCATATTACATTGGACACAAATATATATTCTAAAGCTGGATTCTAATACAGAAAAGGTATTCATATTATTTCAGTTCTTTATTTTGTCCAGTATGACCTGAAAAGAGCAATTATTTTGTTATATAAATAATAATAAGGTTTCATCCATTTGGTTAGGAGAGATGATTGTCCTTCTCTTTAGAAACCACAACTTGCTCCTCCCACGTGACTGACCCATTCACTTCACCCACTTGCACACTGGTTCGCTTTGACCCTTTTAACCTCCTTCCAGTTAAGAGTACCCTCCTCCCGTTCGGATGCACTCCTTGCCCTACTTAGATGCACCTCTCCCCTCCAGGATCAGGAGATACCACGTGTGGGGAAACCGGCTTTTTCAGGGCCGCATTGCCGCCTACACTGGACCCCCTCTCACCCAACCAAGGATACAGGCCTCCACTTCCAGGCTAAGGTCTCCTCACATGAACAGAAGAAGTCCCCTTATCTTACCTTCAGGTGCAGTTTAAGGCTGGGTCCCTTTCCAATCTTAGGAGAGACAATTCAGATTCCTCTGAATTGACACCCCTCATCCCTCTGCTTCCCAGCATTTTCTTTTCAAAAACACTGATCACAGAAGCACAGCTCGCCTACTAACCCTGTATCGGCTAGTAAGGTTACCGTGGCCTGACTGTACATTGAGCCAAGTGCATTTATGCCCATACTGTCCAGTCACTCACGGTCCCCGTCCCGCTATCTGTGACTATAAGCAGGGGTCATAACGCTCTCCTGACCGGCTGGCGACCCAGTCGATAGCGACCTCATAGTCCGTCATCAAGTCAGGACCCCAAGCAGCTGACTGTCCGTAGTACCTATCAGCCACTCAGTTTAGAAACCGACGGTCTTGTCCCCACCCCGCTTGCTCTGGGCATGGAAATATTGACCGTTTTCGCCAGCCTTGCCTGTTCATGGCAGGAGCTGTGCCCCCTACGGTGCACCGCCCTGCTCCTAGGTGTGGACTGTCGCCCACGTACCACCCAGTGCCCACACCAACTTATGTGCGACGTTTCCTGGGCCGACTAGGCGGTGCCACAGTGGTATGTTATTTCATACCTCGTTACGCACGAGGGCCTTCAGTTTCTCCCCAGCACTATAGAATGTGTTTAACGTGCGCCCAGACTCTTGCGAGCCCACTGCCGCCTGTTGAAGGCTAGAGGTTCGGGGTGCCTAATCCCCTCCCTAACCTTTCGGGCATTCTAAAATCCACACATGCACTAGTATTTTCGGTCGGTGCGCATCTGTCACAGATTTCTAGGAAGTCCTTGATAATGAAAGATTTAGCCACACGTCGCTTATCGTAGCGCCGCGGAAAAGGAGGTTATTTAACATTTAAAGGGCCAAATAAATTTTTAATTGTAGTTGCGAGAGGCAGTGTTAGTGTGTTATTCTGGTCTGTTTTAGCTAGAGGCGCTGTGGCCTGACGACAGCTGCGCCTGACGTCCACAAATACAACCAAAACACAATAATGGATCTAGCCCCCACCCCCACCTCCTGTTGCGAGGGGGGCGATTGGAAAACGACGGAAATAAATGTTTTGAGTGATGGGACCAATGTTATTTACAGACTGTAAAGGATCCAATTTAGTTTCCTAATTATAATTTTATAAAGGAACTTAGATTTCCAATGTTTTAGTTATACGGTGTAATGATCTATGGGACTTTTACTTTGTTAAACCGGAAGCTTGCTGTGTGCTCAATTTAGCAAGGCTAAACTCTGGTTTGGCTGCCTTGTGTCAGAGTGGAAGTACATTTGAAGAATAAAGTGTGACAGCGTGAAAAGTTACGACGGGCACCGGAAGTTATGTTGTTGTTGTATATACGCAAGCGAACAGTTGTGTGGACTCTTAACAAGCGAGTGTTTTGGACATGTATGTACGTTTTGGTACAACCCGGGTGTGATCATTGACTCACACGTAACAGAAGTACATATTAACATTGTTTACACCGACTGTGTAAGGGTGATTTTGAAGAATACAGGGGAGGTGTGAGGTGTCTGAGGTGAGTGACATCTGTTATGAGATCGTATTACTTGTGGCGCAAATAACTGCTTTTCATGCTTACAGTGTATACACACTGACTTCCTGCACTGAGCCATGCTCAAAATAACTAATAAAACAAGGTGTGATTAGTGGCTATTCAATTAACTAAGGAGCTTTTCGACATTTATTCACGACTAATTGTTCCCGGGATCTTCTATTCAAACATAGGCTAGACAAAAACAAATTCCACATTTATTCACCCCCAACAACATTTATTCACACTCACCATGCATTCCAGACTCATGAATCTCACTGTCATGCTATAGATGTGTGTTCCTATATGTAATCTGTTTGCACTATAGGCTAGTAAGGGCAATAATGCCCTGTGTGTGTGTGTGTGTGTGTGTGTGTGTGTGTGTGTGCTTGCTTGTTAGAAAAGACAACAATTTATGCCAATTCGCCAGTCAAGCCTATATGCTATTTCCCCCTTTCCCCTGTGTAAATCTTGAAACCTCTGAATGCTTTTGACTTCAATTCTATTAATATTTGATAGAATCAAATACATCAAGAATGTCTATTTCATCCAGTCTTTCTTGTTGAGATTTGTCTTTTAACCCACCCTTCCCTAATCACTGCAATGTAACCTGATCTTGAGAACTCCATGAGTTTTTCAAGGCATAGACACTGTTAGGTTTAAAAACCACTGCTTCTGAGCCATTGCTCACACCATCAGAACATATAATAATACCTACCCAATTACTCTCTGTTTACAAGTCATGCAGTTAAGATTATCAAGATTATCACTAACCTTTTTAATCGAACTAAGCTTATTTTGCAGACTAGGATGCAGTTGGCTGACGCAATTTAGAGACTAATACAGGACTAAGCGAGGCAGATCAATCGCTCGCTCGTAATCTGCTCGTAATTCCAACGCATTCCAGAACAGCCATCCTATTTTTTTGTCTACTAATAACTCTGGCAGGATTCAAGTCCCTGTATTACAGCCAGGCCCTGAGGGTCTTTTGTTTACACTATGGTCTTTTCCTATAGACCTCTGGAGAGATTTCTTAATTGTACTGCTGCAGGCCTTCGACAGGACTTAAAAATAGAAAATAAGAAAACCCGGGGTTGTAATATTGTCTATTCACTCCTTTGCTGATATGTCCATTTTGCTTAAGCCAATTATAGAAATCACCCCACGGACAGGGCCTCTGACCAACACTCGTAGATTATAATGTACAATAGTTAATCTATGCAGATTTTGAGTTTAAACAGGCTCTGGCTCACCGTTTTTAAATGGATCCGTTCTACGAGTGTTTGCCAGTTGCCTTTCGTCCGTCCTTAACGTCAAGGTCAATCACGTCAGGGTCACCATCTGATAAGGCATATTCTTTTATTGACCTTGAAAGATGAGGAGAGGGTGTTAGCAATCACATATTTATTACAGAGTGAATATTCAATATTACAGAGTATTTACACAAACAGCTGAGAGTGGAGAGCTCAACTTAGCTTTGGTGAAGGCCGAGCAGAACTCTCCTGGTCTGAATCAGATTGTCATTTTTATAGTCAGCTGGTTGGTGTTCTGAGCGAATGAGGTGCCTTTCTTCCAAATTAGCATGAAGAAAGGTTCTGGACTTTAAACAATGTCTATATAAGGTAAACAGTTGAAATGACAAGGGTCTAGAATTACATCTGTCTCCTGGTAGTTTCAGACAGCTGGGGTCATGGTGACACATAGGCCTGTTTTAATACCATATCATAATACACATTTTAATGGTACACACATTTGTAGATATCTTATGGTTCTTACAATAGATAAATGGATTGATTCATAGGTATTATACATTATTCTAGATCCTGACAATGCTCCCTTTCAGTGGTCAGCCAAAACCGTCACCTCATCAGTTCTTGGGGCTGTGTGGCTTTTTACCAACAGCTGCACTGACCCTTCCGGTAAATAATAGATTGTGACACCTCAGTTTGGCCACAGAATAGGAAGACATGAATACATGTATCTATGGACATAAATAAATTGATTTTATCCCACACTAGCCTAGCCGCAATGCTATGGTCGATCCCATTCACGTTAGCATATAAGCTAACAACAACAAGAGCATTGGGTCTCTCGCTTTTTGAGACATAAACTCTCCACTCTTGGTGGTACATTGTGTTGATGACTCTGCACCCCCCCCTTAACAACTGTCTGTATTGAGCCGTATTGTATTGTACCCATTCTGCAATGTTAAATAACGTTTATCCATTCAACTAGAGCTATACTGCTATGGTAGCTAGCCTAGCCGCAATGCTATGGTCGATCCCATTCACGTTAGCATGTAAGCTAACAACAACAGGTTTAGTCTCTCGCTTTTCGCTTTTCATTTTTTATTTGTATTTTTTACTTCGATTTGTGTGTGTGTGTGAACAATCCACTTTATTTATAGAGCACATTTAAAAACAACAAAGTTTACCAAAGTGCTGTACAAGTCCCACAACATAAGATAAAAAAATAAATAAACAAAATAAAAAAGTTTTTTTTTTTTTTTTTTTTTTTAATCGAAGCTTCGAATTAAAATCGAAGCTCGGCCCCGAAGCTTCCATTGCCAAAAAAAGCTTCGAAGGGAATACTTTACTGTTTTGGGGATTTGTACTTTACTCGAGTATTATTAGGTTTGTATACTTTTACTCAATTACATTTCAGAGAGAAAAAAACATACTTTTTACTCCTTACATTTAAAATGCAGACCTACAAAGTACAAATCTTGCAGGTCCAACAATTGTAATTAGTATATTTGTTTCTCTGGCTGAACTAACGTTAATGTTATTAATCCTGCGGCCGCACTTTATTTAAAAACAGCCAATCAAATCCCCATCAATGGAAAATTAACCAGCCCATACTCATGTTGATTGGTCCTTGTGCAAGACTAGAAAGCGGGGATCTTTGATTAAACACCTGCTATCAGACGTTTTTACTTTGACTTTTTAGTACTTACATTTAAAAGTAGAAACTTTTAAACTTTTACTCAACGGTGTTTTTAGCCAGATACTCTGACTTTTACTTGAGTATGATTTTGAGACGGTACCCATACTTTCACTTAAGTATAATTTCTGGGTACTTTTTACACCCCTGCCAAGGGGTTACTACTACACAGTAAAATTCGCAGTGTCAAATTAACACTTAAAGAGTCGAATTTAACACTATTCCAGAGTGTATATGACTCCAACTACGAATAGTGTTAAATCGACTCTTGCTCCTGTGTTACATTTTTTGAGTTAAATTAACTCTAAATAGAGTACAAATTTAACACTCGCTTACACTGTATGGTGTTATTTAAATCGACTCTTGCTCCCGTGTTAAATTTTTTGAGTTAAATTAACTCTAATAGAGTACAAATTTAACACTCGCTTACACTGTATGGTGTTATTTAAACTTAACACTATAGGTTTAATAACACTTGAGAGTGTAATTATTATTCTCAGAAGTGTTGATAATTTACTCTTATGTGATAACAAATTAACTCTGATTGAGTTGAATTCCAATGCTCATTAACACTGCATTGAGTTATTAAAAGTTAACACTGAGGTCAAATAACTCTGCTGAAGTGTTGCCATTACACAGTACTGTGTTGATAATTTACTCACTAGTAGTGAAAAAACAGCTCTGCAAATAACACCCATTAACACTGCACAGTGTCAATGAAACCGGACACTATATTGGTGAAAATAAACCTCACTGGTGTTAATTTTACACTTAATTTACTCTTGTGAAATTGCATTTACATACAATATACATTAAAAAATCACAAGTTACCACAAAATGATTTCAACAATTTTATTGTTGGTCAGGTCAGGCAGGGTCAGGCAGGCTTATAAAAAAATAAAACATAAATATACATTGACCTCAGCAGGTCTGCATAAAGTGCAATATGGAACAATATACTTCACAGCTGATTTATACAACACCTTTACAACTATATAGGGTTGGGCATCGTTTGGATTTGAACGATTCCGGTTCAGATTTTTTTTGAAAATGTGTACATTTTTTCATACTATTCACATTTTCAGTTGACTTGATACAGTTTAATTTGGTTGCTGTACTGCAACTATGGTATTAATTAACAAAGTAAAAAAAAATTAAAAATTAAGAATCGAAATGCAAATATGTTACTTCCGGTTCCAGAACCGGATGTTAGGAACCGGTTGCTATTAGAACCGGTTTTCGGTACCCAACCCTATTTACAACTCCGTCTGGATGCAGTAATAAAACAATCACATTAGCAGGTCTGCATAAAGTGGCAATATGGAACAATATACTTTGAGCAATCTGTCGTTCGATAATTCATTTGAATATCAAATGGTTTAAAGTAACACAGCTGATTTATATCCAAGACCTTTACAACTCCGTCTGGATGCAGTCTGACCTTAAAGGCATGGTAATGGTCATCAAAACACATGGTTTCCATCAGTTTTCCACAGAGCAATACACTGTCATCTTTCACAGCAATAGTCTTGATCTTACAAAACACAGGCATCTCAAATGCTACCTCAGTACAGATAATCAAGTCACAGCGGTACTCTGTACCATGATGTTTTATCCACTTGGCAGAAAAAACACTGGTTACATCTCCAAATAAGGAAGCAATCTCTGGACCTTCTTTGAGCTCAACAAGTGCCACCATCTTTCCTGGACCTATGGTTAATCTTTCTTTGGTAAAGGACTCCCGATACATTGCCATACAACTTTGGTGCTTTTGGGCTAATGTCTTTGTAATGTTTTTAAAGCTTTTTAATTGTCTCTTAAAGAAGTTATGTTTAGCTTCATAACGCATGCACCACATGTGCAGAATTGGGCCAATGTTCCTTATATTACGAGGGTAATGTATCATGAAGTGATGCTTTGGCAATAGGTTGCTTCTAGGAAATAACTGCTTGAAGAGCCGATGATGATCAGTGATTACATGTTTGAGATAAATGGTCATGCCATATGACAGGACTGGTGAAAATACAATGTTAACAATCTGTAGAAGCAAAAGCAGAAGATGCCAGTACTTATCATCAGTCTGTATTAAATCACCAAATATCAGAGGCATATTGCGCAACAAGCACCAAGACTGTGTGGCATTCAACCCCAAATCCTTACTTTCATCCAACAACTTGACTCTTGGCGGACGGTTTCGCTGCTGATTGTAACCATAGTCAAAAGCATGTATTCTGCCAGCCAGTTGTTCAGCATTTAGAAGTTTCTCCTGAAGAATGTACTTGAGAATAAGTTTCACCTCAAACTGAGCAACCCCCTCTAAAATATCATGCATGATATCTACAGAGAAGTTTGTGGCTGTGTTGAAATACTCAAGTGAATTCAACAGACAACTGCGTTTCACGCCATATATATGAGGTAGCGTTGGATCTGTCTGTATAGTTTGACAGTGTTGT
This sequence comes from Notolepis coatsorum, assembly GCF_963971535.1. Lineage (NCBI taxonomy): Eukaryota > Metazoa > Chordata > Actinopteri > Aulopiformes > Paralepididae > Notolepis > Notolepis coatsorum. The sequence goes on from NC_140167.1 coordinate 121,787,035, forward strand.
GCGTGCATCTCAACAGTTCTTAGTACAACAGCCGGATCATCTTCACAGAATACAGTCTGAAAACGAGCTTTCTCAAGGAGACAGAAACGACAGCAATACCGAGCCCCAAATGACTCCACAAACCCAAACAGACCATGCAAGCCAAGGTTATCCCCAGTGACCTGAACTATGGTACCACGAATTACGTGTCTAAACATGGGAATTTTAAGTCCCTCTGTCTCCAGTACTTTCAGATCATTGACAAGTGGCTCAAGTATCAAATTGAAATCATAACGCTTAATGTCCTGTGCATGGAAAAGAGCACACAAATGAATATTAATCAAAGAGGAATTATAGATTGGGGGGAAATTTCTTAATGTAAAGTATACACCACCTAATTTATGTATACCCTTTTTAGAGCCCAATGGATTTGCAGTTTCAAAGTCATCATAAAAAAGTTGAATTTGAAAGGAATCTTTTTCTACTGAAAACAGGGGACTTTCTTTCAAATAGGTGGCATCTCTCAAGTCTGCATACACACCTTCCTTAGTCATGTGCCTGGGCTTTAACATGTCTGCAAGTTCTGGGTTTTTAAAAATGCTCTTCAGCGTTTCCAAAATGGGAACATATGCAAACTTATCAGTTACAATGACCTGGTCATATGTCCCAGTAGTTTTGTTTCTTCTGCTGTCAAATCTTGTGCCAAGCACCTTTTCAACGGGTTCAACTTTTCCCCATTTCTCTTTGAAGTGTTTGTTTATTTTTGCCTCAGAATTTAAGTGTGTGAATGGGTTTTCCAACTTTTGGAATGACTGTTCTAAGCTGTTCTTATTTTCTGTGTCCTGTGGAGATAAGCACTGTAGAGCTGCATCTTTAGCGTGACTATGAATCTCAGAAATCACTTCTTCCATGGTTGAGACAAAACTTTTTACAGTAGACGGACTGGTTCCAGCAGCCTTGAGTTGTGCAACAGCAGTTGCACACATATCGAGAGTGCTCCTATTAGAGTTTCTGAACAGTCCACATGTGGCCGTCGCATCGACATCAGATGTTGTGGCGGTCTCATCTACATTAGCGATCACCGCCTCTCCTACACTGTTTACATTAACATCAGTGTCAACCTCTTGGTCAATATACTCAGTGTGTTTGTTGTCTAAATGTTTCCTAAAACCTGAAAACGTACCAAACCTATAGCCACATCCAGTCTGAGCACATTTAAGGCGAAGCTTTTTTCCTTGAACGTAACCGTGAACTATTCGCAAATGCCTAACAAGCCTATTTGTACAACCTAACTCCTTCCGACAATCAAAACACTTCATGGCGGAGGAGAAGCCTCATGCACTAATGAAGCAACCTCGCCCTAACTTCAGCAACACGAGGACTCTCCTTGACTTTCCCAACATCAATACTATACACAGTGGTCTGGAGGAACGTGTACATGTTGCGCAGCATGGTGTTGTATGCTGTGCCAAACACATAATGTGCCTTAAAGAGTTCATCTAAAGCACCAAGAGAAGAGATTGACTTGCAAGGTATGGCCTTCTTGTCAAGAATGATGTAGAACCGGTGGATCGCATTCTTCTTCACTCCAACAGCCAGGAGATAGGGTTGATTGCTGGTAGTGATGGCATCAAGATGCTCTTGGATGCTTGTTCCAGTCTGAGAAGACAAACACACATGGAGAAACAATTAGAATTACATGATTGTGGCGGCTGGGTGGCGCAGCAGTCACGAAAGGGGCTAAGAATTGGCATAACGACTAACATTGGAATGGGAGAAAAACAGAGAAAAAGGAGGGGGGGAATATAAAAAATAATAATAATAATAATTACATGATTGTAGCATTATAATTATAAATTTGTACATTAGGAGAAAATACCAACCTTCTTGAAGATCACAAGATGCTGCTCCGCGTTGGACGCCGACACCTTCCCTGGTCTCTTCCGCCCCTGAGCAGAGGGTGGGATCAAGTGCAACAGCAGTAGAATCGATGAGAGGTCACTGTCCCAACCTGTAACGATACAAGTTGGATGTTAAGACACTTGAATTATGTAGACCATAAACAAAATTCAGTCCATCTGCAATGTTAGCAGTATTTTTACAAAATAAGATAAAAGACAGCAGTTCATCACAAGAAGCTCTGCCACTCAAAATATGAATATACAGTACCAGTAAAAAGCTTGGATGCACTCATTCAAGTGAATGGGAAGACACTTTTGACTGGTTGATAATACAAAATGCCTCGTACATTTTTCACAGAAGTTCAGTGAAAAACAACAAGAATGGTTTGCTCAAAAGCAGCTTACCAACGTCAGCATCCACTTCAGTGTCATCCTCAGGAGGATCAGCTATCAGCAGGAGCTCTTGAAGCTCACTGGTGGATGGAAGCCGTCTGCATTGTTGGATGATCTTTTTCTTGTATGTGGTCGGCCACTTTTCCAGAAGCTTGCCCGATACACCTTCTCCAAACATCAGAACGAAATCCTGTTCAACCTGTAGAGGGGTGATTGGGGGACAATTTCAGGATTTCACAGCCAACCAAAGTTAGTGGGTGCTAGTTGAGGTACAATACATCTACAGTCTATCATTCAAGTGTCACAAAATGGTCAAAATAATGGCAGATAATTACCACAGGCCGAAACGTTGTGTTCAAGTATATTAAAACTTGGGAACACTACAGACGGTGTGCAGACTTTTTTTCCACAACATTACAGATCTATTTTGAGTCTAGCACCCGTGACTATACACTTGGGATGTGCGTGAGTCTTTTCTACTAACTATAGATAATTACCAAGCCCTTGACGTCTTGGAAACGTGGAAAGTCAGACAGTATGTTGCTTGACTGCTGGGGGTCGAGGACCTTGTTGTGCCTATAGTCAAATGTCAGTTTCATCTTGTTCTTCACTGTGTCCTCATCAGCTGAATGTTTCATTAGTGAGATCGCTTCCTTGCACTCCTCTTCGCTCAGGGCAGTCTCTGCAACAACATGGGAATCTCGTCTGGCAGTTGGTCCTCCTCCACAAGATGGTTCTCCACAGGATTCTACAGAATATGGGGAAAAACACACAAAAAAAGAATCTACCAAAGGCCTGATTGATGGAGTTCTGCAGGTACACAGTCATGGCCGTAGCCAGCTATGAGGCCACCGAGGTCAAACTCCCCAACCAAACAAGCACACCATTGATTTAATTGACATATAAATCACACATAAAGATCTAACTATTACTCCTCTCTGAGCATGAATATAAAACAGGTGATCTATTTACTGTGTAAACCTTATGCAATATTCATCATGGATATTTGGATACTTGAAATCTGTATGAACTGAGTAGTTAGTATCAAATGAAATAAGATGGAACAGCTCCATGCATTAATTGCGCATATTTGCTCATTACCAGTATGGTATTGTTTAAATTGTACAGCTTTTTGTGTCTCTGTCTTTGTCTGTCCTTATTTTGTGTACTTTCAGTGAGCCAAGAAGTGGAGAAATATATTAATACTTCAGTAAAATTATTTTTTTTACCAACAACAGGTGACTTTATTATAGATAATGCATTTTGAATGAATAGGTTGGGTTGTATAACTCATTTTGGTATGCATTTAGCCCATTCACCAAATTATAAATGCATAAGAGACCACAGGGCTTTGGTGCACTCTTTAGGCCACTCACCTGTAAGTGCCCCCACGTCCTGTAAATTACTTTGTGAGTGACTGACCTTAAGTTGATCTCTAGATAATAAAGTTTGTATAAAAAAAAAATTACCTCCCTACTTTCTAAACCCTGGCTACGGCCCTGTATACAGTAATCAATAATGCTGCTTGTTTTGTTAATCAACTCGTTGTACTCAAGATATGCATTATTAGTGTTACCTCCAAATGATGATCGTTTGTCTTTAGCAGCGGTTCTCTGAATAGTTTTAATCCTCCAGGCCAAGTATCCACTGCCACTCTGGCCATCATAATAATGCTCCTTGGAGGGTGGAATAAAAACAGACACTTCACATTTAAAAGTGAAAAACAGCATGCTCTGGTAGGATTAAAAATGTATCAATATTGCCACAACCATTACTGTGTGCAACTCACATAGCCATTCTTAGAGTGTGGGTCACTGAGGTAGGGGAATAAGGTCACGATCCCTCTGGCATACTTTTCCTTCAGATGTCTGGGTGGTGAAGTACTGGAAGATTAAGATTAAAGAAGAATGTATTTCTCAGTCATATTCCCTGGATTTCATTTAGATTTCAAATTAATCGGAAAGCTAGATTGAGAACAAACTAAAAACAAGGAGCTAATTACCCATTCTTCTCTGTCAAGTCAGCTGCCAATAGGTTCACCATTTTCCTTCTGTTGTCATCGTGCAAGGACTTGGTTCGATTGTATTCATTTATTATGCGTTCTCCACCAGATTTCTCACGAAGAATGGATTCCACCAACTTGAAGCACAAAAGCACATGCACAAAAAACAATTCAGTGTTAGGAATATACTGTAGACTGCAATTCAAAGTTAAGGTAAAGGATAAGTATCCTTAATATCAGTTTTAACCCTATCTGAGGTCTGTCTAGCATGCTTCTGACTCGTGGAGATGATAATTTGAGAGATCCATCCAATCTCAAGTGAGCTACAATATTCTTACAGGCACGCGACCAGTACAATGGAAAAGATGGGGGCATAACATTGACAGTAAAAAACATGCATTTCTGAGTTGTGAATCACAGGGTGATGCATACATATTACATGTGTGTCAACTCTTACTTGCTTGGCCTCTGTATCCAGCCTATGGCGTTTTCGTGAAGGGTCCTCTGAAATGATGACAGTATCCTGTGATCCTGACGAATCCAGGGATGATGGCTGTGACCCTGACGAATCCAGGGATGATGGTTGGGACCACTCAGATGAGGCTAGCGTGGAGACAGACTGCTCAGATGAGGCTAGCGTGGAGACAGGATAAATAAATAAAAAGATTATACACAGTTTCCTCATAAAGATGTCCCTTATCTAATCGAATGTAAGCTTCACATGACAAATAACTTATTCATTAAATATATATTACAAATGTAATCAAACCTGTGTCATATTTGATGATTAGCACCCCAGTGGATGCATCTCTTGCTACCTCCTCAAAAACATCGTCATCCAATTCGGTCCCCGAACTGTCAAAAACTTTCACACCTTCCGTTACAGCTGGGACACCAAACTTTGCAAATGCTAGAAACGGGCACAAAAGCATAAACAGAAATGTCATTGGATGTATCCAGTGATTTCTAAATCTACTCACTAAATATTCACTTAATCTTGAATAATTGCTGTCTGCAATACAATAGATGAAGCCACAGATCCACCCAGTGGATAACCATTGAGTATCACATTGAGGACAATTTCCCAATGATCCCAATTTCTTACCTGCACTCAGAAACTCGATCAGATTTATTTCTGTAATCCGAACAAACTTTTGGACATCTCCCAGTTGGACTTTCAACAGCATGCTTGCAGCAAGCCTGCAAGAGAGTTACCAACGAGTGGGCAACTTGAACACAGGGAAGTGTGGGAAATTAGTGTCAGGCTGGAATATTCAGTGACTTTGTACTTATTATTTACCTTATTGGGGACATTGATCTAAGTTAAGTTATTATTAAATGTTTTACTTAGATCAATGTCCCCAATAAGGTAAATAATAAGTACAAAGTCACTGAATATTCAAGCCTGACACTAATTTCCCACAGATGCAAACAGACAAAAAAAGGAGAGCTATATAACCCAGGGTTTTTTCCTTGCATTTTCCCTGTGTTTCTTCCATTAAACTCAATCAACCATATTGTATGCATTCTAATGCACTCACTCTCATAACACACCATTTCACAGTACAGATTACTTATATCATTCAAGGGTATTTCCCCGCATTAACATTAGCAAGACACATTTGAAAAAACTCACGAAGGGTATAGGCTGGCTCACGTTCAAGGCCTCCCTCAACGTGAAATGGCGCACGTGCAGTCTTCTTGGCTGTCGCCGAAATCTGTGGACTTAACAAAATAATAACATTGGTCAAATGCCAAATAACTGTTACTTGATTTCATACTGTAGGACACATTTACCTCAGAACATGGCATGCAAATGTTTGTTACTAAGCCAATGTTAGCAGCTTGGTAACAGGGCCTTCCTTGCATTTTCCCTGTGTTTCTTCCATTAAACTCAATCAACCATATTGTATGCATTCTAATGCACTCACTCTCATAACACACCATTTCATAGTACAGATTACTTATATCATTCAAGGGTATTTCCCCGCATTAACATTAGCTAGCAAGACACATTTGAAAAAACTCACGAAGGGCTGGCTCACGTTCAAGGCCTCACTCAATGTGAAATGGCGCACGTGCGTGCACTCTTCTTGGCTGTCGCCGAAATCTGTGGACTTAACAAAATAATAATGTTGGTCAAATGCCAAATAACTGTTAATTGATTTCATACTGTACACACATTTACCTCAGAACATGGCGTGCAAATGTTTGTTAAGCCAATGTATCGCCCTGTGTTTCTTCCAATAAACTCAATCAACCATATTGTATGCATTCTAATGCACTCACTCTCATAACACACCATTTCATAGTACAGATTACTTATATCATTCAAGGGTATTTCCCCGCATTAACATTAGCTAGCAAGACACATTTGAAAAAACTCACGAAGGGCTGGCTCACGTTCAAGGCCTCACTCAATGTGAAATGGCGCACGTGCGTGCACTCTTCTTGGCTGTCGCCGAAATCTGTGGACTTAACAAAATAATAATGTTGGTCAAATGCCAAATAACTGTTAATTGATTTCATACTGTACACACATTTACCTCAGAACATGGCGTGCAAATGTTTGTTAAGCCAATGTATCGCCCTGTGTTTCTTCCAATAAACTCAATCAACCATATTGTATGCATTCTAATGCACTCACTCTCATAACACACCATTTCATAGTACAGATTACTTATATCATTCAAGGGTATTTCCCCGCATTAACATTAGCTAGCAAGACACATTTGAAAAAACTCACGAAGGGCTGGCTCACGTTCAAGGCCTCACTCAATGTGAAATGGCGCACGTGCGTGCACTCTTCTTGGCTGTCGCCGAAATCTGTGGACTTAACAAAATAATAATGTTGGTCAAATGCCAAATAACTGTTAATTGATTTCATACTGTACACACATTTACCTCAGAACATGGCGTGCAAATGTTTGTTAAGCCAATGTATCGCCCTGTGTTTCTTCCAATAAACTCAATCAACCATATTGTATGCATTCTAATGCACTCACTCTCATAACACACCATTTCATAGTACAGATTACTTATATCATTCAAGGGTATTTCCCCGCATTAACATTAGCTAGCAAGACACATTTGAAAAAACTCACTAAGGGCTGGCTCACGTTCAAGGCCTCACTCAATGTGAAATGGCGCACGTGCGTGCACTCTTCTTGGCTGTCGCCGAAATCTGTGGACTTAACAAAATAATAATGTTGGTCAAATGCCAAATAACTGTTAATTGATTTCATACTGTACACACATTTACCTCAGAACATGGCGTGCAAATGTTTGTTACTATAAGCCAATGTATCGCCATGTGTTTTTATCGATCTTTTTTTCCAAACGATACAATTCACAATCACCCCTCCACATTGTATTTAACAACATTAACATTACCTCTTGCAAGTTGCTGGAAGCCAATAGCTACCGAATTAATTAATTAATATGTGATTAGGAGAAACTTACCTGCCGAGTTACCTCTGCCGCGACGTGAAGAAAATGGCGTGTCTTGGACGTTCTTCAAGAGAAGGAGATGGGCGGAGCTTCCCAGAGTAGTGATGACACCAGCCAATTAACTACGAAATATTTCACCAACACTGTCTGCATTTTACTCAAACTGTTGTTGTAATAACTCTGAAAGAGTCAATGTACTTTGACACTGCATATTTGACACTGCGAATTTTACTGTGTAGCTACGTGGTTTTAACCTTATTACACATTCACTTATTTTTTACTCTGACATAGTGTGTGCACTACATTGTTGACTATAATGAAATACCAATGTATTAAATCTCCTTAAATCCTTATGAACTGTCACCCAGTATGCATACAGACTAATGTTTCCCCCACAATGGATGTTGTCACTCCTATGTGAGTCCAATGTAACTATACGATAGTGTGCAAACAAAGCCCTCCCTTAAAATAAACCATGTCTTGAATGGTAGTGGTACAGTTATTCACCCATTCAAACCTGTATTTACTCTTTGAAATCCATTGAGTTTATCCTCATTTGCTATGTGGTAGGTTATTGTTTTCAGCTAACTTTCTCTCCAAATCTGAATAGCTTGCCATAATATAATGAACCACGCAGTCCACACAATTTGGAGAGTCAATAATAGCCAAATCTTTGATCCATACCTGAAAACCCATTGAGATGCATTCATGAATCATTAATGTAAGACTTGACAGCTTACCAAGAGGAATTATTACCATGAGTCTTAAAGGAACACGCCAACTTTTGGGGAAATTAGCTTATCTACCCTGGAGTTAGACAAGCAGATACATACCCTTTTCTTCTCTGTGCATGCATTAGGCTTAGGGAACAACCGCACCATTAGCCTAGCTTAGCGTCATTCACTGGAAGTAGGTGTGCCAGTGTAGCCTAGTTCCCAACAGTCACGAAATACACTCCAAAGTCTAACTCCAGGGTCCCAAAATGTTGACATGTTCCTTTAAGATTCTGACCATGCTTGAAGTACCGGTAAACACTTACATTGAAGATAGCTTTGTAAAACAAAAGTTGACAGTAATTGTGCCATACACATTTTTGATAATAAAAGTTGTCTAGCACACGTTTCACACCATTTTTGGTTTATCTTTACCAAAAGTGACAGTAAATATGGAGGGGACCGTTTTCCATCGCTAAAATTTCAAACAAACTGAGGGGAATGATTTGATACCTTTAAGCACTTGGTTGATGTAGTTGTTGTAGTAGTGGCTCCTGTGTTCATCATTGAGATCTATAGACCCTCTCTCTGAGACCCCGTTCTCTGTGATGATAATGGGTGGGTTTCCATACTCTTCCTTAATGAACTTCAGAATCCGTCTGAACCCAAATGGAGACACCTTAAGCCAGGAGGAGCCTGAGTCAAGCCAGGTGCGATCAGCAATTGTTCCTGCACCCCTGTTGAAGATGTAATAAAAACATGTAATATGATGGCCTTACTAATTAAAGGGCACTTCACTGAAATACAATGATGTATTTTGCACATAATCTCACAATGAGATAAATACTTCTGCACACAAAAGACTTGGGTAACAGGTGTGTCAGAGAGAGGTCACTTGAGCAAAAGGAGAAGGTCCTGCACACTGACTTTATATATCATGTTCAGACAACAGCCTCAATCCCGTTTGAGGGATCAAAGGTTGTCTGAACATAATAAATACATTCAGTTCTATTTTGCAAGCTTAAAACAGTGTGCAGGACCTTCTACTTTCCCACATAATCTCACAAACTCTGAACAGTTTTATATTGAAATTCTTTATTCCGAATAACCTCTTGAGATGTAGCATCTCGTTTTCGATGGGCTCCTAACACAATACAATGTATGTACATTGGAGAAAAAAAACATTGGACATCGAAACAGTCTACAACAACAAAATCAACTGAGAAATGACATTACAAAATAAGTAAACCAACATACAAGATCACAAAATAAACAGGACAAACAAAACACAAATCAAGCAAGGATAGGAATGGATCGTTACTTCGTACGAGATAAGTAATGAAAGTCATGATAGTATGCAGTATATAAATGATAAACTAAAAATGATAAACTAAAAACATGTACATGTACTTTGAAAGTAAGAAGACAGCACATTTTTAAATAAATAAAAAGATGAGATGGAACGAGTATTTGCAGGTAAGTTATTCCAATCAGAAGGGGCTTTGAACAAAAAGGCTTTCTTGGCTGTTGCTTTTGACTGGCTCCAACACGGTGCTCCATTTGCTGCACATGGTCTGCTAGTGTGGATACAGAGTTCTGAATGCCGTTCAAAGTACAAATAATAGGTTCCAGCTTAGCATCCAAGAAGACCATCATATCAGTTATTATCTGTTGGACGATGGATTGAGATAAGGCTCTCATTGTGTCTTCATCCATTGTTTGATTCCTTGGCTTTAGAGTTGGTAGTACAATCAGTCGTTTAGCCAAGCAGAGTTGCTAAATTGTAGTGGTTTTAAAGCCACAAGTCTTGTCTATAGATGTAGTAGATTCGAACGTGACATCATCGCCTACGGCAAGCGTACACGCTCAAAAGGCAAACCGTAAACGGAACCCGGAGCGAACCAAGACGTGTGTACACAAACTAGAGGGGGGAGAGGGAGGGGGGAAGTTCGCATCAGATCTCGGAACGGGCTAGAATGGAATGGAAACGAGTAGGTGAGTGAGAAAGGCCCCTAAAACCAGAGACAGTGGACAGACTTGTCTTTCTTGCCTGCAACTTAAAGTAATGGCTTTGCTTGTCCAAATGACAATACTGACCAAATTGAGATTTATTTTTCTCTTGTCCATTTATTTAGTTTGCTTTCTAATTTAAAATACAGTTTGAAACAGTCTGTACAAAGTAGGCTATGTGTGCTAGCAGAGCTAGTCTCGTCACGAGTCACGGTGCACATGTGCGGTGGTTTGTCCACCAAAAAAGCGCCAAAAGATAGAAAAGAAACTAGCAGAGCCAGAACTGTTCAACTCCCCTGGAGCCACAGCCAGCAGAGAAGCCGGTTTACTTTTGCTTTCAAACCAGCTGCAGCCTGAGAACTGGAGTGTGAGGGGATGTAACACTAAAGATGGCGGCAACGACAAAGAATTGTTGCAAAATGAACATAAATCTGTTTAAAATCGATATCGAGTGATATGATATTGTTATCGATATCGATATCATTTTTGGCCATATTGCCCAGCCCTACCGCTTATCCTCAAGCATAATTTCTGATTCTTTTTTTGTGTTCTCTAATGTGTCAAACCAGCCCTCTTTTCTTGATCCTCAAATCACAACTGTTGCTTCCCTTGGACAAAGTTTGTGGAAGAGGGAACTGGTTGTATTAACTCAAACGCCACCCCGTTAATATCACTTCTCTATCTCTCTCTCTCTCTGCAGGTCTCCGAGCATAGGTGCTCCTCATCCTAGCAGACACTAGGGATTGCGTTTCACATCAGGGACAGTGAGTGGGCATAAGGGAAAATGGAGAGACTTGTTTGTGTGATGCGTGTTTGTAGATTCACTGGTGGAGGAAGAATCTGCCTCAAGCCTTTCAGTATTATGGTCAGTGATCATCAAACACTAGATGAAATTCCCCCAAAAAACAGAGCTGTGATCTCTACCAAACGGCTGCATATGACCTGCCATCCAGTGATACTTGACATGACCCACTAGCCCGTCTGAAGATCCATCCAGTGGTACTTGACCCACTAGCCTGTCTGAAGATCCATCCAGTGATACTTGACCCACTAGCCCGTCTGAAGATCCATCCAGTGGTACTTGACCCACTAGCCCGTCTGAAGATCCATCCAGTGGTACTTGACCCACTAGCCCGTATGTAGATCCATCCAGTGGTACTTGACCCACTAGCCCGTCTGAAGATCCATCCAGTGGTACTTGACCCACTAGCCCGTCTGAAGATCCATCCAGTGGTACTTGACCCACTAGCCCGTCTGAAGATCCATCCAGTGGTACTTGACCCACTAGCCCGTATGTAGATCCATCCAGTGGTACTTGACCCACTAGCCCGTCTGAAGATCCATCCAGTGGTACTTGACCCACTAGCCCGTCTGAAGATCCATCCAGTGGTACTTGACCCACTAGCCCGTCTGAAGATCCATCCAGTGATACCTGACCCACTAGCCCGTCTGAAGATCCATCCAGTGGTACTTGACCCACTAGCCCGTCTGAAGATCCATCCAGTGATACTTGACCCACTAGCCCGTCTGAAGATCCATCCAGTGGTACTTGACCCACTAGCCCGTCTGAAGATATCAAAGTGCTCAAAAACTGTTGTTGCGCAACAAAACCTCTTGCAGCTGTGCTGTTTTTTCTTCTCAGGGCAGCTGTGCTGTTTATTCCCCTCTTTGTTGTTTTTGAAGCATAGGATTTATTAGTGGTTCCATTTTTCTGTGTTTTTGTCATCTCTGTTGCAATTTTAGAGGGGTGCATCTCAAGTTTGCCTTGGACCTAAACTGGTGTTTACATTTTCAGCCATTCCAATAAGGTGAAGGCAGCCTAAAGCGTAGTGCAAAAAAAAAAGGTCAGACTGTTAAGGTTTGTTTAATTTTTGGTAGGAAGTGAACCACAGTTTAGTCTGTGCTTGTAGATAATCCAGTTCATATTATGAACTGGTAGGATAATGGACAAGGCACCACTCTTAGAGGAGGAGCAAAATAGGTACTGGAGTCGGCTTAGGCTGACAAACGGATTTTGGGGATGTTGAATTTCATGCAAAGCATACCTTGCAGGTGACATTTTCAGTTTGGACTACGTCATCTACTTTTAGTTGACGATTTTGGCTTCATAGCCAGATACTTTCTTTTAAATGTTCTTCCCCAAGTCTGTTGACGAGTATGGTAACTGGAAGTCTCTTGTGGAGCCTTTGTCCAAAGGAACAAAACAAAAAACAAAAACCTGGATAATGCTTGAATAAATGTAAATTGTGACCGTCGTATACTGTTTAAATATGAGTTTTTATTTTCTTCTATTTTTGTATTAGTTTTGAGTACATTGAAAATTACATTTTGTCACTATGGTCACTATTTCTGTTAGGAGTTTGAAAATAATGAACGTGTTGCTGTTCATCAGCAGTTCCTCCGTCACCAGGAACTCCAACCCTAAAATAGAACTATTATACTCTACAGTTCAGTTTCGATTTGTTAATATAAAAGATATGTTCCTAAGCTGAATACCGGAGATGAGGCTAGTGATGATATCCATTGACTAATCCTCCATAGATTCCATATATGAACATTTTCTGAATAGTTCTGTTCCATAGATGGAAGTCTTGATGACATCACAAATTTAAGTCTGATTCCCAGGGAGACTGCTGGCTGTGTTTATAGACATTGATGTAACTGTCCCAATAACGGCACCATGTACATTCGATTAGAATTTTCCCTTAAGTGAGCTGTTGGTTTCTGTGAAAATTCAAATGAGGCGCTTTAAAGGTTGCATATTATACTCGCTAATATAAGTCTCTGAGGTTCCCGAAACAAGTTTTTTGTGTGTGCTGAAAATACCACTCGATTATGCCTTCTATCAGCCACTATACCCCCACTGTTTCAGTCCTTTGTCTGGATGGGCTGTTATCCGATTTCTGTAGCCTTAAATGCAAATTAGCCATGTTTTTCCCACACCGCACTTAGCAACTGCTGGGCTTCCGGCTCCCACAATTCAGATCAAATCGTCAAACTAGGAGTTTCAGATCAAGATCCAGCTATTTCATATCCCATTTCCTGTGTAAAATGTTGTCGATGGAATTTTGTAAACTGTTTATGTGGAAAAAGTGTGTTTACAGGCCAGCCACCATCTTGAAAAACTGACATGCAAATCAGAGACCGTCCTCGCCATTTGATGTAGGACTGAGAGGCAAATCTGAATGAATCTGTACATCTAGAGGCAAAGTTTCTGAATATGGGCTGTGTGCAAAATATGCCTGGGTTGTTTTATTTAACCCGTTTGTGTTAGTCGGACCGTCAGAGACTCTAATGTGTGTGCACAAGCACTGAAAAAGTGAGCTTTTCATATGTGACCTTTTTAATGCTTGAAATAATTGAACTGTGGTTCATAACCGGTTTGATAATCTGTTGTGTTCCACTTACAGTGTCAATGAAGATCATAAATGTGTCCTTTTTGATGGGATGATGCATTGCCTTGAGAACTCCATAGTATGATGCCATCATTTGCATTCTACCGTACCTGCAGTGCCATGAGTGCCAACTGTCTCAAGTAATTTCAAATTTGTAGTAGCTTTTCATACTTTTTATACTATTGGTATCTATACTATTTTTGTGGTTCGTTTTTCAAATAAACTTTTCAACAAATATTACTTGTGAAGTGGTTTCTGGTTTGACACTTTTCGAGTCATTGGCATGCCATCGGTCCATCCTTAGTATTTGGCTACGTTACATCGTCACCACGGACATCTTAGTAGGCAAACGGGTGAATGTAATCAAACCGCATGTGATTAAAAAGCTAATTATCTATCTCATGACATTGTTAAATTTGGTAGGACTGGCATGACATGTCATACTATGAACAGGCCAGGGATGAAACTGGTGGTGGAAGCTCAAAAGTACATGTAATTGCTAATATTACTGAGCTTGCGCCATTCAGTTCGAACTGACAGCTGTGCTGCAAAAATGTCTCCAGAACCTGCGGTGTGGCCTCCCTAACTCAAATACCAAGAGGGGCACATTGCCCTGGAGATCGCTGTTTGACAGCATAAATAATTTGTGTTTTTTTCCTCCCCTATTGGATAAAACGGAATGTTGTCTACAAATGAAACGAATTACAGGTAAAGTAGCCCACTGATTTATTTGATCAGAGCTTGATAGCCGATAACTGCACCACATATTACACATGAGAAAACACAAGCATAACTTTAAGTTAATTGGAATTGTTATATAACGGCAATTTAGAGAAAACAATCTGAAAAGAATCATGCAATGTGTGCCATTATTGAATCACTTGGCTTGTTTCTTGACAGTGAATTCAATCAATCTCCCACTAGTCTCTAGACGTGTATGACGGCTCCCCCAGATTTTAAGAGTATACGTCCATGTTGGGACTTTAGTCGAAGTGCATGGACTTATAATTTGCTCTCCATTGTTATAGTTTCTACCGATTTTCTGTTCTTTAGCTTATTTTTAGTTTTTAGGAAGCAATAAGACATAAAGACAGCCCCTAGGGTGGCTGCAATAAGTACCGCAAATAAGCTGTACAGTCCAGCCTCTGCATCATTGGGTGAGAGATCCATACCCAAGAAGCTCACAATGTTATTCAAGGTAGGTGATGTGGTGGGCGCAGTAGTATGTGATGTGGTGGGCGCAGTAGTAGGTGATGTGGTGGGCACAGTAGTAGGTGATGTGGTGGGCGCAGTAGTAGGTGATGTGGTGGGCACAGTAATAGGTGATGTGGTGGGCGCAGTAGTTCCTGCAATAAGAAAAAGGATATAATTAACATTTGAATAGATGGTAGGTGTGAACTATGAGCTTTAACTTTGTATAGTATGTCAGTTTACAATCTCTGAATACAAGTGTTCACATGTAAGATGTCTCCCTGTTTTGTAAAATAGATTTTGAACATATTCTCTACAATAATGGCACCCTTGCAATGAAGAACCATATCACTTCGTTTTGCAATTTTCTGGACAGTGTGTATTTGCTGTTGTGAGGTCAATCTAAATCACTTGGAATGTGATGTATCACAAGAAAATAATTCAACCTCTACTGTCTTTAACTTTGAATGAACACCAACACACCTAACTTTCCAACCTTAGAAAACCATAACGTTTGAAAACATTGTTCCTCTGAAAGCTTCAAACAAGAGTTATACAGTTCTTCATCTTAGGTACTCAGCTGATAACGTGCATTTTGGATGTGGCCAAATGACAGCAGCCGTCTCCTATAAGCTGTGAGGCATCGTTATACCTTCAGGTTCAGGGTTCAGACACGGGTGGGGTCCTAATGCCGGGTCTGGGAAACCGTTGCAGGTGATGATGGTGGCGTAGCGGGCAGCAGAGTTCTTGGCTACACGGGGAAGGTTAGGGTCTGAGCGATTGACGTATAAGGCCAAATCTCTCTGAAAACCCAGTGGCCCACTCTAGGTTGTCCATCAATGACCAACCCGTGTATCCAAAAACATTGACATCATCTAGTAAGTAAGCTGTGACAAGAAAACAAACAGCATCACCAATGTTACCTCACAAGTGATTAACATATGGTTACATTTAAATTGTTATTTGTAGGCTACTCATTGTTACTGTATATACTCCTTGTATGTTGTAGTAAATTGCAATACTGGGACTGTATTTTGGTTTTAACAAGATCACAGAATATATGTTGTCCGTTATCTTAGCCTACTGTTGTTGCAAATTGTCTTTCACATTTGTTCCAGCATGTACTACTCTGTGTATATTCAAGTAGTTCAAGGACAACCTCATACACTCACCCATCTAACCTCACTCAACAGTGACCCCAGCAGGAAAACAGGGCTCAACCATATTTTCTGAGTTAACTGGTGCCATTATAACAGGTGGTTACTAGCTACTGGCAGTCACTTCGCACTGGGCGCTTGTCTTCTGACCAACCGCGAACCCTCCGCTCACTAGCACCACGTGAACACGACAGTGAACTGAAAATGGGGGACCCTGATGTAAACAAGACAAACGTCTTTCTCTGGTCTGCATCCCCTTAACAATTGTGTGTATTGAGCCGTACTGTATTGTACCCATTCTGCAATCTGTTAAATAAAGTTTTCATTCATTCATTCATTCATTCATTCATTCATTCATTCATTCATTCATTCATTCATTCATTCATTCATTCAGTCTAATACCACAGTCTTAACTAATCCGCCACCTGAAAAGGATCCAACTCAGGAAGCAGATATTTATTTTAGGAGTGAGTTTATGCCAAGGGGTAGGGGTGTAAAGTACTTGAGTAATTGTACTTTGTAGGGCTGTCTTAAATACTTCGAAGCTTCGTTCGATGGCACAAGCTTCGAACATATAAAAAAAAATCGAAGTTTAAAAAAAATAAAAAATAAATAAAAGTTTTATTTTTTTTAACTTCAATTTTTTTTCTGTTCGAAGCTTGTGCCATTGAAATAACGTGTATCCATTCAACTAGCTGCTGTACTGCTATGGTAGCTAGCCTAGCCGCAATGCTATGGCCGATCACATTCACGTTAGCATGTAAGCTAACAACAAGAGCTTTACTGTAGGTTTAGTCTCTCGCTTTTTGAGAGACATAAACTCTCTGCTCTTGGTGGTACATTGTGTTGATGACTCTGCACCCCCCCTTAACAACTGTTTGCATTGAGCCGTATTGTATTGTACCCATTCTGCAATGTTAAATAACGTTTATCCATTCAACTAGCTGCTGTACTGCTATGGTAGCTAGCCTAGCCGCAATGCTATGGTCGATCCCATTCACGTTAGCATATAAGCTAACAACAACAAGAGCATTGGGTCTCTCGCTTTTTGAGACATAAACTCTCCACTCTTGGTGGTACATTGTGTTGATGACTCTGCACCCCCCCTTAACAACTGTTTGTATTGAGCCGTATTGTATTGTACCCATTCTGCAATGTTAAATAACGTTTATCCATTCAACTAGAGCTATACTGCTATGGTAGCTAGCCTAGCCGCAATGCTATGGTCGATCCCATTCACGTTAGCATGTAAGCTAACAACAACAGGTTTAGTCTCTCGCTTTTCGCTTTTCATTTTTTATTTGTATTTTTTACTTCGATTTGTGTGTGTGAACAATCCACTTTATTTATAGAGCACATTTAAAAACAACAACGTTTACCAAAGTGCTGTACAAGTCCCACAACATAAGATACACAAATAAATAAACAAAATAATTTTTTTTTTTAAATTTTTTTTTTAATCGAAGCTTCGAATTAAAATCGAAGCTCGGCCCCGAAGCTTCGATTGCCAAAAAAAGCTTCGAAGGGAATACTTTACTGTTTTGGGGATTTGTACTTTACTCGAGTATTATTAGGTTTGTATACTTTTACTCAATTACATTTCAGAGAGAAAAAAACATACTTTTTACTCCTTACATTTAAAATGCAGACCTACAAAGTACAAATCTTGCAGGTCCAACAATTGTAATTAGTATATTTGTTTCTCTGGCTGAACTAACGTTAATGTTATTAATCCTGCGGCCGCTCTTTATTTAAAAACAGCCAATCAAATCCCCATCAATGGAAAATTAACCAGCCCATACTCATGTTGATTGGTCCTTGTGCAAGACTAGAAAGCGGGGATCTTTGATTAAACACCTGCTATCAGAAGTTTTTACTTTGACTTTTTAGTACTTACATTTAAAAGTAGAAACTTTTAAACTTTTACTCAAGTGTGTTTTTAGCCAGATACTCTGACTTTTACTTGAGTATGATTTTGAGACGGTACCCATACTTTCACTTAAGTATAATTTCTGGGTACTTTTTACACCCCTGCCAAGGGGTTACTACTAGCTACGTGGTTTTAACCTTATTACACATTCACTTATTTTTTACTCTGACATAGTGTGCACTACATTGTTGACTATAATGAAATACCAATGTATTAAATCTCCTTAAATCCTTATGAACTGTCACCCAGTATGCATACAGACTAATGTTTCCCCCACAATGGATGTTGTCACTCCTATGTGAGTCCAATGTAACTATACGATAGTGTGCAAACAAAGCCCTCCCTTAAAATAAACCATGTCTTGAATGGTAGTGGTACAGTTATTCACCCATTCAAACCTGTATTTACTCTTTGAAATCCATTGAGTTTATCCTCATTTGCTATGTGGTAGGTTATTGTTTTCAGCTAACTTTCTCTCCAAATCTGAATAGCTTGCCATAATATAATGAACCACGCAGTCCACACAATTTGGAGAGTCAATAATAGCCAAACCTTTGATCCATACCTGAAAACCCATTGAGATGCATTCATGAATCATTAATGTAAGACTTGACAGCTTACCAAGAGGAATTATTACCATGAGTCTTAAAGGAACACGCCAACTTTTGGGGAAATTAGCTTATCTACCCTGGAGTTAGACAAGCAGATACATACCCTTTTCTTCTCTGTGCATGCATTACTAGGCTTAGGGAACAACCGCACCATTAGCCTAGCTTAGCGTCATTCACTGGAAGTAGGTGTGCCAGTGTAGCCTAGTTCCCAACAGTCACGAAATACACTCCAAAGTCTAACTCCAGGGTCCCAAAATGTTGACATGTTCCTTTAAGATTCTGACCATGCTTGAAGTACCGGTAAACACTTACATTGAAGATAGCTTTGTAAAACAAAAGTTGACAGTAATTGTGCCATACACATTTTTGATAATAAAAGTTGTCTAGCACACGTTTCACACCATTTTTGGTTTATCTTTACCAAAAGTGACAGTAAATATGGAGGGGACCGTTTTCCATCGCTAAAATTTCAAACAAACTGAGGGGAATGATTTGATACCTTTAAGCACTTGGTTGATGTAGTTGTTGTAGTAGTGGCTCCTGTGTTCATCATTGAGATCTATAGGCCCTCTCTCTGAGACCCCGTTCTCTGTGATGATAATGGGTGGGTTTCCATACTCTTCCTTAATGAACTTCAGAATCCGTCTGAACCCAAATGGAGACACCTTAAGCCAGGAGGAGCCTGAGTCAAGCCAGGTGCGATCAGCAATTGTTCCTGCACCCCTGTTGAAGATGTAATAAAAACATGTAATATGATGGCCTTACTAATTAAAGGGCACTTCACTGAAATACAATGATGTATTTTGCACATAATCTCACAATGAGATAAATACTTCTGCACACAAAAGACTTGGGTAACAGGTGTGTCAGAGAGAGGTCACTTGAGCAAAAGGAGAAGGTCCTGCACACTGACTTTATATATCATGTTCAGACAACAGCCTCAATCCCGTTTGAGGGATCAAAGGTTCTCTGAACATAATAAATACATTCAGTTCTATTTTGCAAGCTTAAAACAGTGTGCAGGACCTTCTACTTTCCCACATAATCTCACAAACTCTGAACAGTTTTATATTGAAATTCTTTATTCCGAATAACCTCTTGAGATGTAGCATCTCGTTTTCGATGGGCTCCTAACACAATACAATGTATGTACATTGGAGAAAAAAACATTGGACATCGAAACAGTCTACAACAACAAAATCAACTGAGAAATGACATTACAAAATAAGTAAACCAACATACAAGATCACAAAATAAACAGGACAAACAAAACACAAATCAAGCAAGGATAGGAATGGATCGTTACTTCGTACGAGATAAGTAATGAAAGTCATGATAGTATGCAGTATATAAATGATAAACTAAAAATGATAAACTAAAAACATGTACATGTACTTTGAAAGTAAGAAGACAGCACATTTTTAAATAAATAAAAAGATGAGATGGAACGAGTATTTGCAGGTAAGTTATTCCAATCAGAAGGGGCTTTGAACAAAAAGGCTTTCTTGGCTGTTGCTTTTGACTGGCTCCAACACGGTGCTCCATTTGCTGCACATGGTCTGCTAGTGTGGATACAGAGTTCTGAATGCCGTTCAAAGTACAAATAATAGGTTCCAGCTTAGCATCCAAGAAGACCATCATATCAGTTATTATCTGTTGGACGATGGATTGAGATAAGGCTCTCATTGTGTCTTCATCCATTGTTTGATTCCTTGGCTTTAGAGTTGGTAGTACAATCAGTCGTTTAGCCAAGCAGAGTTGCTAAATTGTAGTGGTTTTAAAGCCACAAGTCTTGTCTATAGATGTAGTAGATGTAATGGTTTAAGAAGTCATTAAGCTACAGTTTAAATAATGAAAGAGTCAAACAGACATGAGCTCAGACCCAGCTTACTCACTCAGCAGCCATCTTGTTCCTGTTTGGAGACATATCGTTTTTTTCTTTTTTGCACAAATGTATTTAGTTTGACAGTTATGTAAGCGATAATGTATAGCTACGAGGTCATTGTCGCAAAATAATTTAGAGAGACTGCGTTCTGGAACACCGAGGCGCCGTGCCGAGGTGTTCTAAACGCAGTTAAGGTACATTATCCCGCTTATTACAGGGCTAACTTACTAACAATATACGTAATTCATTTTACACCATCGACAAGACGAGATCAAATGCAGACGCAGTTGTTCTGTTGCTCCTCTGTCATTGGCAGGTGTGTGGACTTGATTGCACCTGATGTAGTGCAGCTGTGCATATGGTAAAGCTTAGCTTTCGTGACTGCAATCAAAATGCTTGATTGTGATTGGTCAATAGCTCTCTGTTGCCCCTAGCAGCGGTCATTATTGCGCGTTGCCCCTAGCAGCGGTGAATTATTGAGAAATAATTGACCGCTGCTAGGGGCAACGGAGTGCTATTGACCAATCACAATCAAGCATTTTGGCGAATGTTAAAACGCCATGTAATAATGAGAGTTAATGAGTTTGAATATGTCCTCCACTGATGTCATTGGAGGACACTGAATCCTTGTGCTGTGACAGCTCAATGAAATCATGTGGATGAAATAGTAACAATAGGGAGATTGCTATTTTTTCATCCACATACCAGTAATTTAATTCAGCTGTAATTAAAACAACACAGGGATTCAGTGTTGACACCACTGGCAGACCTCTTCAAACTCATTCACTCTAAATAACTAAATTAATGTGTGTTTTAAAGCTTTTTTCGATATGTGAAAATATGTGTCAAATAAATCACATTGTTTTTCAGTGAAGTGCCCCTTTAACACAAGGGTTTTCTATCAAATAAATAGCTAATAATTAATGAAGACGATCATCACCTTAATATTTACAATCCTCTGGTATCAAGTAAACTGGGCTATGAAATGATGTTTCCAATTAAATTTACCCTGAGCTTTTCGCCTGAATATCTCAAATGTAAGGGCAGATTAGACATTATAACTACTACCAGTTTTAGGCAATGTTCTCAGTGCTGTATTAATATGAGTTTAATAGACATTCACACACATAGACTTTCACAGAATGCTTAATGTAACATCTTCCTCCATGTTGGTGGAGACAATGGTTGCTATGTACTAACAATGGTTGCTACTGTATGTGTTGATATTTGAGAAATATATAAAAAAAAATTGGTGTCTAATTACTGGATCTTATAAACAAGTCGTAGTGGAACAGTAATATTGCGCTTTTCCAGTGTTTTACCTACTCTACCACTGCACTGAAATTAGGCAATTTCATACCAGTGGTTACAGGCAGCCATGCTGGATGAAAGAGAACTACACAAACATTCCGTGCAAGGCCTCTTGTTATTCCTTGTTAGGCCTCTCCTCGTTATTCTCCATGTTTGGTTAGGGATTGCATGCTCACCTATCGGCGTCATAGTGCTGCAGGTTTCCATAGTCAACTGGGAATGCCAAGACGGTCGTGTAATGGTTGAAGCCAAAGTAATCATAGGTGCCTTTGATCCTTTTGATCTCTTCAGGGCTGAACTCAGGAAGCCTGGAGAGAAGCAGATATTTTTTTTATGCAGCTGTTTTCAGCCAAAATACATAGTGATGACATTCTACTCTTTGGAGGCTGAGAACTGATGTGCATACATTTTTCTAAAGTCATCTATTGTCAAGAATATCTTTTTTTTAATCACTGCCCTTTTCTTCATAGGACATTATTCTCAATAGTGCTATATTCGTTCAAAACGCAGCGGCCCGCCTGATCTCAAACCTACCGAAGTCGGCCCATGTCACCCCACTTCTTAGGGACCTGCACTGGCTCCCCATTGCTGCACGTATCCGCTTCAAGGCCCTCGACCTAGCATACCGTGCGGCAAAGGGAACTGCTCCCGCCTACCTCCGGTCAATGGTCTCTAACTACACACCCTCAAGACCCCTACGCTCTGCATCTTCTGGCCGCCTCAGACCTACTCCTATCCAAGCTCCGGGAGGGTCATCAAAGAGAAGCCACCTATTCTCAGTCCTTGCCCCATAATGGTGGAATGAACTACCCACCCCAGTTAGGACAGCCGAATCCCGTCCAATCTTTCGCCGTCGACTAAAGACGCACTTCTTCAACCATTATCTGAAATAATGGGAAAAAATATATATAAACTAACCCTAACTAACCTTACTGTCATGCACTTGTCCTAATAAACTAACCTACACTGTAACACGCAACACTTTGATGAACATTGTTACTCAGCTGATAGAGTTGTGCCCTTCCTGATGACTTGTCGTACAGAACTTGTAAGTCGCTTTGGATAAAAGCGTCAGCTAAATGACTAAATGTAAATGTAATGTAATATTCTCTTTACCTAGATCTTGGAAGGCCAGCAGCTAAGCTTCTCTCACAGATGATAGTCTTCATCACATTGCTGTAGTCGCCATTGTATACAGGGTGGGCAAACCAGCCAATATAGAACTGCACCACAAGAGAAACACAAGAAGAAAAACATGTTCAACCAATACAAAGAAGGCACAGAGATGTATCTGTTGCAGAGATACAACAACTCACAGTTTTTCCACAGTACATTCTGACACACATGACAAAAGGACAGTAGGGGCTCACACACAATACATAGACTAAAAGTAAACTTTTAGGGACTTCAACTACGTGTGCCATGCCTGATAATGTGAGGACAGTTACTTTAAAGGGTAATTTCAGAAATGTTGACCCCTAGCCCTATTTCCTACGTATTGTCAATGGCTACTAGTCTTTTCTCAGCACAATCCATGCTGTTCTTCATCTAGGATACCCGCAGCTCCAGCTCAATAGCCACAAAACCAATGCAAAGTCAAGGTGGCCACACTCCAGTCTGTACAAGCCCTGGAATAAACACTAATACCTACTCCACAGTGCATGCAAAATAGATTTCAGCGTTTATTTCATGGCTTGTAGAGACTGGAGCATGGCCCCATTGCTTTTGCATTGGTCTAACTAGCCAGGGGTCCAGGTATCCAGTATGAACCAGCATGGTAAATAGGAAATAGGGCTAGGGGTCCAACATTAAAAACTCACCCTTTAATAATTGGTTACATTTATCGTGCATTCAAGTGCTCCTCGCTCCTCATATTTACTGTATTTACGACTTACGAGTTACCAGCACATGAACGGCCCCTGGAAGTCGTAATTACGAGTGGGAATTTGGGAAATATCCTAATTTTCTTTACGTTTCATAACAGGGAAAATCATGACAGGGGAGATCATGGCAGATGATGGTAATAAACTTATATATTTAATTTGTTATGATAGAATATCTATATAATTGCTGTAGGCCTATATAGATTGTTTTTATTTTAGTTATTAGTTATATGTTTAGTTTTGTAAACATTACCCACAGAAGAAAAAGCTTTCTCACATGTTCATGGTTACCCCAACATTACACAACACAAATAGGGGAGTCCCTTAGATTTACAGTATACAGTATACAGTATATGATAGCGGCCCATACCTGTACCACACGTCTTGCCGCATCAATGTCCTCCTGATTGTACGGATTTCTTGGCTCTGACCAGTCGGAGTTGATGGTGATAGAGATGATGCCGTTCTGTGTGGCACGGTACGTGTCGTTGTAAACGTGCCAGGCTTCAGCGTGGGCCTTGAGTAGGTTGTGACCCACAATGTAGGGCAGAGTGCCTGGTCTGAAGCTTATCCCTGAAATAAGAGTTATAATCATTAAATCATTAAAACATATAGTACATAGAGGGATGCTTTAGTTAGAAAAATAATTATAACACTGTTGATTAAAGGGGAATGCCAACCATTTAGGAATTCCAGGACAGGAACCCTCTCTGATCCTTTCAAACTGAGATGTAAAGTCTGGGGGTTGCGCCATAGACAATAAATGCGGCTCTGACTTTATGGGGCCATAACATGTTTGTGTGAGTTGTCATGCCTTCTAGCAATGCTAGAATATAAACCTTGTTTGGGTGTAAGAGCTCATACAAACATCTTATGGTCCTGTACAGTCAGAGTCCCATTCATTGTCTATGGAGCAGCCCCAGATGATACATCCCAGTTACATCAACAAATGGATGGTTCTCTCTCTGATTTCTAGCTTTAGGAGTGGTGCTCACTGAACTGTCCTGTGGCACAAGAAGAACATATAACAATTCACGTTCACAATATCACATACAACTGGCGCTGCTCTGATGGCTGCCTTTCTGATCGCTCCGACGAGACTGTGCTTTATTTTGTTAATTTTTATATTATTAGGAGTTTTATTTGCACCAACTGTTGGTGCATTATATGTGTATGACCGTCAGTCAATCATTGACATTGGATTAAGAAAAACTTACCGTTTGGATTGCTCTCTGGATCGGATCGCTGAACAGCAGAAATGGCCCGCCGAGATCCTTTGTTATGCCGGCCATGGACAAGACCAAAAGCCGCCGCGAAGACGAGGAAAGAGAGCCGGGGTCCGGAACAGACTGAGGTCCAAACGACACAGAACCACATTGCCCAGCATATTGTTGGCCAATGTGCAATCGATAGGAAACAAATTGGACGACATCAGAGCAAGGATCCAATTCCAGAGGGACATTCGGGATTGTAACGTCCTCTGTTTCA
Source organism: Notolepis coatsorum (assembly GCF_963971535.1). NCBI lineage: Eukaryota > Metazoa > Chordata > Actinopteri > Aulopiformes > Paralepididae > Notolepis > Notolepis coatsorum. The sequence continues at coordinate 121,812,334 of NC_140167.1, forward strand.
CAGAAACTTGGCTGAGTCCAGATGTCCCGAATCATGCAATAGAACCGGCAGACCACTTCTTCGTTCTACGCAAAGACCGGACGGCATTAGAGTCACTAAAGACGAGAGGAGGCGGCATTGCCTTCATGATAAACAAGGAGTGGTGCGATTTAGGCAACACAAAGGAACTGTCTAACCACTGCTCCCCAGACCTGGAGTTTATCACGATAAAATGTCGACCCTTCTTCCTCCCAAGAGAGTTAACGTCCATCATCCTCATCGGAGTGTACATTCCACCACACGCGAACACTGAGGTCGCACTTTCAAAACTTCACGACGAGGTAAACAAACTCCAGGCAGCTAATGTTGACGCTGCCATTTTGGTCTTGGGGGATTTCAACAGCGCGCGTCTTAAAAAGGTGCTGCCGAATTTCTATCAGCATGTGACCTGTCCCACCAGAGGCGAGAACATATTAGACCATGTATACTCGCAATTTAAGAATGGGTACAAGTCACAGGCTCTTAGTCCATTCGGTAAAAGCGATCACGCCGCCATTTTTCTTTTGCCTAAGTACAAACAGAGTCTCAAGCGAACGCCGGTGGTCTCGCGAGAGGTTAAGCGTTGGGCCGTGACGTCAGTGGAGTCACTCCAAGCAGTGCTGGGAAGCACAGAATGGAGTGTATTCCGTGATAACACAGCCAATATTAACGAATACACCGAAACGGTGATTGACTATGTCTGTACGCAGGTAGAAGTAATAATCCCCACCACCAAAATTAATATCTACCCAAATCAAAAGCCCTGGGTAGACAAATCCGTCCGTGAGGCTCTGAAAGTGCGCACATCAGCATACAACACCGGGCTGGTGACAGGCAACATGGAAGAACACAAGATGGCAAGATACAACGTCAGGAGAGCAGTAATAGAGGCAAAACGGCGTTACAGGGATAAAGTTGAACTTCAGTTTGAACAGGCTGACTCTAGAGGCATGTGGCAGGGCCTCAGAACAATGACAGACTACAAAGGAACCCCCCTCAAACTGAACAGTGACATCTCCTTAGCAAATGATCTCAACTCCTTCTATGCGAGGTTTGAGGCTGTGAATAACAACACCAGCCTACAAACCACGGCAATGGGGGGGGGGGGGGGTCTGCTGATGGAGACTCAGTGTTCAGGGTAACAGAGCATGAGGTGAGACGGATCTTTAAAAAAGTGGATATCAGGAAGGCAGCAGGACCGGACGGCATCCCCGGCCGCGTCCTAAAAGTCTGTGCCGACCAACTGGCCCCGGTATTCACTGACATCTTCAACCTGTCCTTGGAACAGGCCGTCATCCCCACCTGTCTGAAGAAGTCCACCATCATCCCTGTACCCAAAAAATCTACGCCCGCTTGCCTCAACGACTACCGCCCTGTAGCCCTCACCTCCATAGCCATGAAGTGCTTTGAGAAGCTAGTGAAGGGCTACATCTGTTCCTCCCTCCCCATCAACCTGGACCCTCTGCAATTTGCATATCGCCCCAACAGGTCCACGGAGGACGCCATAGCCCATGTGCTGCACACAGCAGCATCACATCTGGACAAGAGGCAGGGGAACTATGTGAGAATGCTGTTCATCGACTACAGCTCAGCATTCAATACCATAGTCCCCTCCAAACTCATAGCCAAGCTCAGGGACCTGGGCTTGAACTATGACCTGTGCCAGTGGGTCCTGGACTTCCTGACGGGCAGACCCCAGGTGGTAAGAGCCGGCAACTGCACCTCCTCATCCATCACGCTCAACATAGGGGCCCCCCAGGGCTGTGTTCTGAGCCCCCTCCTCTACTCCCTGTACACACATGACTGCGTAGCACAGCGGAACAACAACACCATCATCAAATTTGCTGATGACACAGTAGTGGTGGGCCTGATCTCTGCCAACGACGAAAGGGCCTACCTGGAAGAGGTAGAGAACCTGTCACAGTGGTGTCAGGAGAACTGCCTCTCCCTGAACGTCAGCAAAACAAAAGAGATGATTGTGGACTTCAGGAGGTCGGGGGTCAAGGACTACAGCCCCCTCAGCATCGACGGGGCACCAGTTGAGAGAGTGAACAGTTTCAAGTACCTCGGAGCCCACATATCCGAGGACTTGACATGGACCACACACATTGACAGTGTTGTGAAGAAGGCACGACAACGCCTCTACTTCCTCAGGCGCCTAAGGAAGTTCCAAGTCAGTCAGAAGATCCTTAGGAACTTCTACTCATGTACAATAGAGAGCATCCTGACCGGCAACATCACCTCCTGGTTTGGGAATAGCACTGCACAAGACCGTAGCAGACTACAAAGAGTGACACGTTCAGCCGAACGCACAATTAGAGGGGGGCTTCCCACCCTCCAGAACATTTACAACAAGCGGTGCAAGGGGAAGGCTAAGAGAATTATTAAGGACTCGAGCCACCCGAACAACTGCCTCTTTGAACTGCTGCCGTCAGGCAAGCGATACCGGAGTCTTATGGCGAGCACAGAAAGACTCAGAAGGAGCTTCTATCCCCAGGCCATCAGGCTGCTAAACGAACAATAATCGCTAAACGAACAATAATCACTATGCAACAACCATCAAATGCACACAGCACACACACCCACACGCACACACTCACTCAAACAAACAACACACTGCAGCACCCACTCTCCACACTTTAGATCACACAAACACACTTACACTTTATATTTATTGATAAAGGATTTGCACTACAACTCGTACACCTACTGTGAATTGTACCTAAACTGCACCTCGTCCATTTATGCCTTGCACTATATAGTATTGTATATTAGTACACTGCACAGTATTGTATATTGTATGGTAACTACGTCTACGAACATTGTACATATGTCTAAACTGAACACTGTGACCTCTTTTTTTTTACTTCTAATTTTTACTATGTTTTTATTTCATACTTATCTTGTCATGCACAGTCTCTGGAGCGCAACAGTAAGAAGCATTTTGTACAAAAGTATTCTGTACTTCTGTATGACAACTATTAAAGAAACTTGAAACTTGAAACTTGAAACTTGAAACAATTCTTAAAATGGGTGTCATTCCCCTTTAAGGTGGAATTACTATTATTTGAAAACTAGTGCAACCAGTAACTGTCCTCTGAAAAAGAATCCAGTAGCTGTGCAAAAAAGCCACAGTACCTTTGTTTTCAAATCAAATCCAAAATGTAAATATAGACTCAAAGTAGTACAATACTGTTTCGATGATATTCGACTCTTCAAGATAGTACCTGGCGCTGCTGCTCCATAGCCATGGCCCACATTGGCTACATTGTAGGGCTCGTTGATGGTGATCCAGAATTTCACTTTGTCGCCGAAGCGGCTAAAAATGAAATTGGCATAATCCCGAAATCTGTCAACGATGGTGTCATTCTCCCACCCCCCAACATCCTGGAGAGTCTGCGGAAGGTCCCAGTGGTAAAGAGTAACCTAAGATAAGTAGAAGGACATAGAAAAAATTATTGGACTTTAATTCATGTAGCCTACGTTGAACATTGAAGGGAAAATCCACCCTAAAACAGAATGCACATTGTGATATTCCAGTGATCTTGGACATTGAGTTAAGTCAATATCTATGAACATACATGTAGACAAAATGTCTCCCTAAGCTGGAAATCAGAGCATCAAATCATGAATTTGTGATGTCCCATGATGACATTTTGGAGTTGATCCATTGACGATGAGTTAGTGTTCAAGTTTCAAGTTTCTTTAATAGTTGTCATACAGAAGTACAGAATACTTTTGTACAAAATGCTTCTTACTGTTGCGCTCCAGAGACTGTGCATGACAAGATAAGTATGAAATAAAAACATAGTAAAAATTAGAAGTAAAAAAAGAGGTCACAGTGTTCAGTTTAGACATATGTACAATGTTCGTAGACGTAGTTACCATACAATATACAATACTGTGCAGTGTACTAATATACAATACTATATAGTGCAAGGCATAAATGGACGAGGTGCAGTTTAGGTACAATTCACAGTAGGTGTACGAGTTGTAGTGCAAATCCTTTATCAATAAATATAAAGTGTAAGTGTGTTTGTGTGATCTAAAGTGTGGAGAGTGGGTGCTGCAGTGTGTTGTTTGTTTGAGTGAGTGTGTGCTTGTGGGTGTGTGTGCTGTGTGCATTTGATGGTTGTTGCATAGTGATTATTGTTCGTTTAGCGATTATTGTTCGTTTAGCAGCCTGATGGCCTGGGGATAGAAGCTCCTTCTGAGTCTTTCTGTGCTCGCCATAAGACTCCGGTATCGCTTGCCTGACGGCAGCAGTTCAAAGAGGCAGTTGTTCGGGTGGCTCGAGTCCTTAATAATTCTCTTAGCCTTCCCCTTGCACCGCTTGTTGTAAATGTTCTGGAGGGTGGGAAGCCCCCCTCTAATTGTGCGTTCGGCTGAACGTGTCACTCTTTGTAGTCTGCTACGGTCTTGTGCAGTGCTATTCCCAAACCAGGAGGTGATGTTGCCGGTCAGGATGCTCTCTATTGTACATGAGTAGAAGTTCCTAAGGATCTTCTGACTGACTTGGAACTTCCTTAGGCGCCTGAGGAAGTAGAGGCGTTGTCGTGCCTTCTTCACAACACTGTCAATGTGTGTGGTCCATGTCAAGTCCTCGGATATGTGGGCTCCGAGGTACTTGAAACTGTTCACTCTCTCAACTGGTGCCCCGTCGATGCTGAGGGGGCTGTAGTCCTTGACCCCCGACCTCCTGAAGTCCACAATCATCTCTTTTGTTTTGCTGACGTTCAGGGAGAGGCAGTTCTCCTGACACCACTGTGACAGGTTCTCTACCTCTTCCAGGTAGGCCCTTTCGTCGTTGGCAGAGATCAGGCCCACCACTACTGTGTCATCAGCAAATTTGATGATGGTGTTGTTGTTCCGCTGTGCTACGCAGTCATGTGTGTACAGGGAGTAGAGGAGGGGGCTCAGAACACAGCCCTGGGGGGCCCCTATGTTGAGCGTGATGGATGAGGAGGTGCAGTTGCCGGCTCTTACCACCTGGGGTCTGCCCGTCAGGAAGTCCAGGACCCACTGGCACAGGTCATAGTTCAAGCCCAGGTCCCTGAGCTTGGCTATGAGTTTGGAGGGGACTATGGTATTGAATGCTGAGTTATCTAAATGTAGCTAGCTCTGAATTAGAAAATGTACCCATATCCCACTAAAATCACCATGGGTACTGTATAGTGTCTTATAAGTTCTTCCACTATTCACTGTCTATGGAGAGTTTCTCTGGTGTTTAACAACATTGTTCAATATTACACTTACTGTACACTTACTGTAGACTTCTGTATATTTTTACTGTATATTTTATACTAGAATGTATACATAACATACGAAATGTGAATCCCGGACCGTACTTTATTATTATTATCTTATTCTTAGGCTTATTTTACTCTTTATTCTTAGGCAATTATTTCTGTTATTCTTATTTGTGACTTTGTTCTGTCTACCTAAATGTTTACTGTGAGCGATTTGTAGTGCCAAATTTCCCTCGGGATGATTAAAGTATTTCTATTCTATTGTATTACCGTATATTAGTTTTAGGAGGGACTTGTTCACAAATTGAAACGTGAAGGGTGGCGTTTCTCACCCTAAATATATAAAGGTGTGACACTTAAAGGCACTCAAAGGGAAACCCCACCCTAAAATATAATCCACATATGATATTTCTATAATATTGTATAGCTCAGTTTCAATTTGTGAATAATGAACAAGTCCCTCCTTAAACTGAACACCAAATAAACAAGACTCTCCATAGACAATGAATAGTGGAACAACTTCAATTCATATATACATATGATGAATATCTTAATATTCACAGCAGCCAAACGTACATGAGGTTGAATATCGGCGGCGAGCAGCGCATCCACCAGTCTGTGGTAATAACTGAGGCCAGCCTCGTTGACGTGCTTAGTGGTACCGTCGGGCAGAACCCTGGGCCAGGATATGGAGAAACGGTAGTGGGTCACTTTAAGCCTCTTCAGGATGGCTACATCTTCCTCTACCTTGTTGTAACTATCGCAGGCTGTACCCCCTGTGTCATCATTGAACACACGGAGGGGAGTGTGGGCAAACTTGTCCCAGATACTGAGACCCTTTCCGTCTTGTCTCCAGCCACCCTCAATCTGTAAAAGGTGAGATGGTAATAGCTGATATTAAATAACACAGGAACTATTGGTTTTCCAGTAAGACACCCAGGTAAAGAATACAAAATACTACTTATATTCACGGTCATGCATTTCATCATTATTGAAAACTGTATTACTTTAAATCACACATCGCCAATTAACATGACTTAATAGTATCCCATTAGCATTAAAGTTTAAACGTCCAAAAGGGTATCTGAACAGTCACCTGGTATGAAGCTGTCGCTGTACTCCAGATGAAGTCCTTGCGGAAGTGTCCATAAAGAAACATCTCATCATCAGGTCTGGGGAAGCCATTGTCCTTCATGACTTGGTAGTAGTAGAGAGCCGAGTATTTGGGTGTCCTGGGGCGGTTTGGGTTCGTGAAGTCCACATGGTGGAGCCCAAACCCTACCGTGTAGCCGTTGAGCCACTCGTAAGAGTCCATGAGAGATGCTGCTGTGTATCCTCTCACCTTCACACCATCCAGTTCATACGCTATGGAAACACAAGTAATTATCCTTATACAGTACATTAATTATATTTCACATGCATTGAAGTAATAAAATGGAGACTAGTTTGAATTAAAAGAATGTGGAAACGGGTCATGGCTATGTCAGTGTCTACCTAGATTGTCCAAAAGAATGTTTCATCACTCAATGTGTTTATGAAGACCAATTGTCAGGATCCCTTACCTTTCAGAGCCTCATCAATGTAGGTTTTGTAGAAGAATACTCTGGCAGAGTCATCCAAAGTGGTCTTTGTGTCTGTAGCTACTCCATTCTCAGTAATGTAAATCTCTGGATCTCCATACTCCTCCTTGACCCAGATGAGCAGCCTTCTCAAGCCCCATGCAACAGCTCTCTGGTTCCTAATGGCAGTGGCTGGTGAATCGCCATCCTCTGCTTCCGACAAGTCCCGATCATAGTCATAAGATTGAGGAGAAAGCCTTTTGGTTGCATGGCCCACCACCGTTGTGGTGTAATGGTTTATGCAGAATACGTCAGCAGTTCCCCTGATGTGGGCCTTCTCCTCTTCAGTGAAGGAAGGGAGTCTCGACTCTGAAAGACCTTGCAGTTCGCTCTTGTTTCCCACTTGCCACTTCATTGCATCGGGATAGTCTCCGTTCTTAAAAATGGGGTGCGCAAACCAGCCAAGTTCAAACTGCATCGCGCGGTCGGCAGCCACCACTTCCCGGGGGGTGTTGATGTCTTTGGGCTCAACCCAGTTGGCGCAGAGGGCAATGGACACCAGACCACCCTGGGAATTACGATACTTCTCATCGTAAGTGTGGTAGACCCTGGCGTGTGCTTTCAGAAGGGTGTGGGCAACTCTGTATGGTGCAGCACCTGGCTTCTTTACATTTGGTGGGATTTCTCCCAGTCCATATCCTGACCACGCGATTGTATGAGGCTGGTTGAAGGTCAACCAAAATTTCACTCTGTCCCCAAAGGTGGCAAAGCAGAAGTCACAGAAGTCATTGAAAATGTCTATCATATTAGCATTGTCCCAGCCATTGAGGTTTTGCTAAACTTGTGGCAGGTCCCAGTGGTAGAGTGTCACCATGGGGGTGATGTTATAGGCCCTAAGACCATCAATGAGACTGTTATAATAGTCCACCCCTTTTTGATTCAGGGAAGTATGTTGACCATCAGGAAAGATCCTGGACCAGGACAGAGAGAATCTGTAGGACTTCACCTTCAGGGCCCGAAGCATGTACAGGTCTTCTTCCAGTCTGTAGTAACTGTCACAGGCTACATCTCCATCGGCACTACCAGGAATACTGCCAGGCATGTGGGTAAATGTGTCCCAGACACTGGGTCCTTTCCCATCAGCATTCCAGCCTCCTTCAATCTGGTAAGCAGAGGATGCCACTCCCCAAAGGAAACCTTGGGGGAAAGTACCATAGTGGTAGAGTTTCCTCTGGAAACGGGTTTGGTGTGAGAACTTCTCCCAGACAACCTTGGATTTGGATGGAACTTCTGAAGGTGGCAACACAGATTGCCTCCTGGTCACATGGAACTCCAACCCCTTATGGCCAACATCTTTTTTAGAACCAAAACCATTACTCTTGATAACCTGTGAGTAGAAATATGCTGACTGCTTTGGCGTTCTTGCTCTGTCACTATCTTCAAAGTGGACATAGTGAAGTCCAAACCTTTCACTGTAGCCTTGTGGACCCTCGAAACCATCCATGAGCGATTGCACTGTGAAACGCTGCACATCGACTCCATCCAAACGTATTGCTAAAAAGACAATTCAAAAGAATAATGCTTTCTATGAAGCCCATGTTGCATTATAGTCATACCTATAAACACACTATAATGCAGTCATAATGCATTTTAAGTACCATAATCATTCATAGACGTGGATAATAACCATACTCATAATATGTTCTGAAGCCTTTTCATACTCACTTCTAACATCATTAAACACAACACTTTATACCACGTGAAGACCATAGTGTATAATAATACTCATAGGCATAAAACATTATGTACGTTTTAGGTAATGATCAACACAACTATCATGTTACATTATAGTCATTGAAATTATACACTATAATATGATTAAAAGCAACTGAAGTGACCAAAGACGTTCATTATTCACTTGTAGTAGTATCTTGTGATCATAAAACATGGTAGCTATAATAATAATTATAAATTATTATAATTAATTATGACAGCTGTGTTGCTCTTTGTCAACAATGTTCATAATGTTTTATGTGTATTTTCTTCCCTCGCCCTTGTTGGGGAAAACTTTTAAAATCGATGATCACAAATTATCTTATTATATTATCTCTATTTTAGGTTAGGATGGGGTGTGGTGTCTTTACTGAGGTTAAGATTAGGGTTAGATTTATCAACAATATAATTCATTGAAAGTTATGATGAGATCCAGCATTGCTGATTGGCCAACTTCACCAACAACAGTGCGGAGAAGAAGACAAATGTTTTACACCTATAGGGTATTATACTACACTATGCCTGTAACAATAAAGTGTTATAATACATGATGTTAAGTTATTATGAAAAAGCTTTACAATGAGTATTTTTATTTTTATCCACTTTTTCTCCCCATTTTCTATATATTTTTTCTCCCATCCCAATTTCGTATATTTCCAATTCTTCCCTCCCCTGTCTTGAACGTTGCTAGACTATGCCTCCCACTGGTCGGCTGTAGTGAGGATAGAAGCCTTGCATCACGTGTCTCCTCCGGTACACGAGGAGGCAGCCTGTCGCATCTTTTCACCGCAGCAGCTCGAACTCTCAGTGGCGAGGAGTAACGCGTGGGAGGCTCACGCTGCCCCGATACTTCTTGTTTCCGCCGCACCGGCGTCACCCAACCGACCTGTAGGAGTCGCTGTCCACAACGTCCAATCCCCACCCACCAGCTTTCCCACCCTCTAACACTGCCAATTGTGTTAGTATGACGGCCGGCCAAGCCGGTAGCAACGCCAAGAGCTGGGCTCGATACCAGCGTATCCTGCGTTAGTGGCGAGCGCCTTGCCCACTGTGCCACTCAGCCGCCCTACAATGAGTATTGTTATAAAACATTATACCATTGTGAGAAAGCACAACTAATGTGTTATAATCTTAATTATAATGCATTATAAACATGGATTCCTAGAAAGTGTTACCTTCGAAACACTTAATTTATAAACGTTTTTCTTAATGATCTTTTAAAAACTATTTATGAGTGTGGTTTGTCATGATAGTAATGCTAGACCCTTACCTTTCAGTGCTTCATTGATGTAGCTTCTCATGTACTCTATTCGACTGGTGTCATTGAGAGTGTCCCCACTATATCCAGTGGGCATTCCATTCCCAGTTATTTAGACAGGTACCTTGGTAACATTAAGATATTCTGCAGAAATGTAGTTGAGGAGCCTTCTTAGGCCCCATGGTACAGAGTGAATCCAATCAGATGCCGTGGAAGACCAGGAAGGGTCCAAATGTGCCTGGAAGTCACCCACTCCCTGTGGGCCAGGGACACAACCACCATCACTGCTGTTGACCAGACGGGAAGTATAGTGGCTCAACCCCAAGAAATCAGCCGTTCCACGTATCTTCTGGCTCTCTTCTGCAGTGAAGACTGGAAGTCTGGCGGGCTCAGCGAGAGGACAGTCATTTATTTTCTGTTCAATCTGATGCTTGAGTGATACAGGATAGTCCCCATCTACAAATATGGGATGGGCAAACCAGCCCAGCATAAACTGCAGGTAGCGGTCTGCAGCTGCCACATCTTCAGGCCTGGAGGGATTCATGGGCTCTGCCCAGTCTGAGTTCAGGGCAATGCCCACTTTTCCACCCTGTGTCTTCCTGTAAATATGATCGTAGACATGCCAGGCCTCAGCATGGGATTTCAGTATGTTATGAGTGACCTAGAAAGGTAAACAAATGGTTAGCTAATGGAAGAAGGCTGACAATTAAACTGCATATTGTTGTGAGATAACTCTCACCTGGTAGGAAGCAACCACGTAGTCTTTAACTCCAGGGGGGTGCTCTCCAGTTCCATAACCCAGCATGGCTTACCACCCAGGGGCTATTGAAAGTGTTCCAGGTCTTGATCCTATCTCCAAACCTGGAGAAGCAGAAGTCAGCATAGCGCTTGAAAGCCTCGATGATGGAAGCATTGGTCCATCACCATAGTCTTGGAGTGCCTGGGGCAGATCCCAGTGGTGCAGGGTTACAACAGGTTCTATGCCAGACCCAATGAGTATTTATTAGTTTATCATAGTAGAGAGCCCCTTCTCAGAGTGGCTCCCCTGGTGGCCAGAGGGGAAAATGCGGGCCAGGAGATGGAGAATTGGTAGGTGTTGACCAGGAACCCTAGGTGTAGGTAGACATCGTAGTCAACCTTGTTGTAGCTGTCACAAGCCCAGATCAGCTGTCTGATTGTCAAAAACATTGTTATCATGTCCAAAACGGTCCCAGATGGTCTCTCCCTTCCCATCTTCTGCCCATCCGCCTTCAACCTTGAAGGACTCACTGAAGTGGCCCACTGGAAGCCAGTGGGGAATGGTTCATTCAGGAAGGCATCTCGCTCCATTGGAGTTTGAGCTCCAAACTCATCCAAAACATTATGGTAACTGTTTTAAAGGCTGCTTCTCCTATGTACTCTGGAATACTGCAAATGAAGAAAAGGGGATAATATGAAAAATATATATGTGGAAAACGAGGAGCAATCATATTTTGACTCACACTCATCATGTTTTAGATTTTATTTTATTTTGCATTTTACTGAGGTGAACCTTTATACCTGTTTGGAGTGTCTGCCATATCAAGCTTTCCAACAAGTCTGTCACGTCACACCCCAAAATATTCAGTTCATCCTTGTTAAAAACTGTAACAAAGCAAAGGTGAGTTATGAAAATCTCCTGGCTCCTCTGTCAAGCTCTTCTAGTATCCCCCGAACCAGATTGCGGACGTTCGGGACAGAGCTTTCAGTGTGCAGCTCTCACCTCTGGAACTCCCTCCTCGCAGAACTCCGTACTGCCCCAACTCTGG
>NC_140167.1:121828977-122063977 GCF_963971535.1 Notolepis coatsorum
TTTTGGCAGTAACGGTAACGCCGTTATTAAGATTGGAAGAGTAATCCGTTAGATTACTCGTTACTGAAAAAACTAACGCTGTTAGTAACGCCGTTATTTATAATGCCATTATTCCCATCACTGGATGTCACAGTATGATGACATAATCAAACATTCTAGAATATTTGTGATGTCACAGTATGATGTCATAATCAAACATTCTAGAACATTTGTGATGTCACAGTATGATGTCATAATCAAACATTCTAGAACATTTGTGAACGAACATTCTAGACATTTGTGATGCCACAGTATGATGTCATAATAGAACATTCTAGAACATTTGTGTTCAACAATTCTCTCAGAAGTTCTCAGATCTCAGAAGACAAGTGAAGATATCACTTGTTGTTTCCGGCTACTTGTCTGTAAGCTTGAATATATTTTGTAGATACAATTTAATTTTCCCCACATGGAAAAGGAAACAATGTCCCGTACAATGAATGAACTGTGTCTGGAGGGAATGTTATGTGATGTGGTTATTAAAGTCAACAGCACTGAGTTTAACGCCCACAAGAAAATCCTGGGTGAATGCAGTCACTATTTCATGTAAGTTTATCTTGGTTCAGGTTAGCTTGGTTCAGGTTAGCTTGGTTAGTAAACAGATATTATACTGTACTTTTACTGTAAACAGATACTATACTGTACTTCTACTGTAAACAGATACTATACTGTACGTCTACTGTAAAAAGATACTATCCTGTACTTCTACTGTAAAAAGATACTATACTGTACTTCTACTTTAAACAAATACTATACTGTACTTCTACTGTAAACAGATACTATACTGTACTTCTACTGTAAACAGATACTATACTGTACTTCTACTGTAAAAAGATACTATATTTCTACTGTGCTAAGACCCTATACTTCTACAGTGAAAATATATTACTACACAGGACAGAATGTTGCTTACTGTTTACTCATCAGATATCTCTAGTGACTCAGAGAAAGCAGTCCACACTATCCCTGGGGTGTCCCCGAGTATGATGCAGCTCATCATAGAGTACGCCTACACACGCTTTGTGCCGGTGACAGCAGAGAACGTGGAAGAGCTTCTGGTGGCTGCAGACCAGCTTCTCGTCACTGGCATAGTAGGAGCGTGCTCTGACTTCCTAGAAGGCCAGCTGTCTCTGGAAAACTGTGTCGGCATCTGGAGGTTTGTGGACATCTACTACTGCCCTGACCTGATTCGCAAGGCCTATCTCTTCATCGTGTGCCACTTTGAGGAGATGTTGCACGTCTCACAGGAGTTTGTGGAGCTGTCCCTGCAGCAAATGGTGGACATCATCGAGAGGGATGACCTGAACGTGAAGAATGAGGAGACGGTGTTCGAGGCCATCCTCCGTTGGATCGACCACTCCCGTGAGGATCGTAAAACACACATCCCTTTGCTGTTGTCCAAGGTAACTAATTGTATTACTGTGCATTACATTAAAACAACACTAGGTTCCCTAGTACAGTGGTTCTCAAACATTTGGGTCCAAACTGTTCCCTAGCAACAGAAACCGTCTACAACCGATGTCTAAGTTGTACCCGCTGTCTGCTTGTCTCTTCCCAGGTTCGCATGGGCTTGATGAGGCCTGACTACCTGCTGAACAATGTCCAGAACAACCCTATGGTGAGAGACAGCCACAACTGCAGGGCCCTCATCCTCAGCGTCCTGAAAACCCCTGGCTCCGACAGGCTCCCAAACCCCCTGACCCGCCCACGCCTGCCACAGGAGGTCCTATTGGCCATTGGAGGCTGGAGTTGCGGCAGCACGACCATGGAGGCTTACGATATCCTAGCCGGTGGATGGATGGACGTGAGTGTTGAGGCGGAGAGTCCCCGGACCAACCACGGCACCGCTTATCTCCACGGTCTGGTCTACTACGTCGGCGGCGTAGGCGGCAGAGAGTTTCTCAGCAGTGTGTGCACGTTCAACCCCGTCACTCGCAGCTGGCTGCAGGTGGCTCCCATGCACTCACGCCGCTGTCACCTCGGCGTGGTCGCGTTGGGCGGCTGTATCTACGCCATGGGAGTGTACGACAAACACATGGTACTGAACGCCGCCGAGTGCTACAAGCCTGAAACCGACCAGTGGACAATGATTTCACCCATGCTGAAGGACAGGAGCTTCACCGGCGCCGCAGCCCTCCATGGCAAGGTGAGTGGAACTGAGGAACACAGGGTGGTAGATGAACTCAAGGAACGTTAGATCAGAAATCATAAATGTCTTTATTGCCAAGTAAGCTTGCACATACAAAATATGTGTCTGGGTCCTTTGGTGCATCAACATTAACAGACAATTAAAGTAGAATGAAATCAAATGGAATATATAAACAAAATTAGAATATTCTTTCTTATTACAGGTTTACATCTGTGGTGGCTTCAATGGGACGGGGTGTCTGTTCACAGCTGAGTGCTACAGCCCAGACACTAACCAGTGGACTCTGATCGCCCCCATGAGCAGCAAGCGTGGCGGAGTGGGAGTCGCTGCGTACGGAGGACAAGTCTATGCGGTAGGTGCACACAGAGACAAATCCTTTATACTAGATATTTTGATAGATATGTATCATTTGACTTTCAATGCTTCTGTGATGCCCTCATTTCCCTAAATGGATTAATACAGTGTCTGCCTGCCTGCCTGCCTTAACCACACACTAAAACATTCCTCTCATGTGTCCTGTCCTCAGGTGGGAGGGTGGGACCATGAAAACACCCTGCGTAGCGCGGAGGCCTACAGCCCCTTGACTGACTCCTGGTGCGCCCTGCCCACCATGCTCACCCCCCGCAGCATCTTTGGCATCGGGGTGATGGACGACCTCCTCTTCGTGGTCGGAGGCTACAATGACCGGAACCACACCATCGCCAACGTGGAGCGCTACGACCGGAGCAGCGACAGGTGGACTGTAGCCGAGGACATGAAGACCCAGCGCTGTGGCCTAAGCTGCTGCATAATGCATGGCCTGCCATTTAATATGAGCCAGTACGCTGCTCCCTGTGGAGGAGGAGGAGGAGGAGGAGGAGGAGGAGGAGGAGGAGGAGGAGGAGCAGGAGAAGGCGGGTTAGGAGCAGGAGGAGGAGGAGGAGGATTAGGAGGAAGATGATTAGGAGCAGGAGGAGCAGGAGGAGGAGCAGGAGCATTAGGAGGAGGAGGAGGAGGAGGAGGAAGAGGAGGAAGAGGAGGAGGAGGAGGATGAGGAGGAGGAAGAGGAGGATTAGGAAGAGGAGGATTAGGAGCAGGAGGAGGAGGAGGAAGAGGAGGATTAGGAGGAGGAGGAGGAGGAGGAGGAGGAGGAGGAGGAGGAGGAGGAGGAGGAAGAGGAGGAGCAGGAAGAGGAGGATTAGGAGCAGGAGGAGGAGGAAGTCGAGGAAGAGGAGGATGAAGATGAGGAAGAGTAGGAGGATTAGGAGGAGGAAGAGGAGGAGGAGGAGGCAGCAGGGGATCCATCTAAGAACCTTAAACATTTATTAGACCAAATAAAAATAAAAAAATAAAATAAAAAAAGGATGAATAAGCTTGTCATCCGAGACGGGCCGGTGATGCGCACGGCCCCTTCATGTAATCTTCGGCCTCTTCAGGCGAGCGTATCCCGATCCTTTTTCCATTTTCCCCCATAATGGAAAGAAACGCTGGATAGCGTAGGCTGGGATGGAGATTTTTCTTATGGAGCTTCTGCATCACATCCTTGTAATGGGCTCGTCGGTTTATTACCTCCCTGCACAAACCTTCGTAGAACGACACTGGTTTATCTTTATATTTCAGTTTCCCCCATTGCTTACCTGCATCCCTGATGATCGCGTCTCTCACTTCAGTTGTACGCAGAGTAGCAATAATCACTCTTACTTTATTGCCGCTGGGGTCTCGGGTGCCGATTCTGTTACAATGATCCACCATCGGTATTGTAGGGAGGATTTCTTTGCCTAGAATTTCAAATAACACTGATGGAAATGAGTCGTCTGTGCATTTAACTGATTCATCCAATCCCACTATACGGATATTAAATCTACGAGAGTGACGTTCGAATTCGAGCAACCTCTCCATTTTTCCCTATTGTTAGGTTTTAGTGAGTTTTTCCTTACCTTCGCGTGGGGTATGTCTGGGAGTGCTTGCATTCTTTCATTTATTTGCATTTATTTTAAATTTGTTGGACCTTATGGTGTTCTTGTTCTGTTCTTGACTTATTGTTATGTTTTCTTCTTGACTTGTTTAAAGAAGACTTGTACGGCCCATGGGGACATTAACGTGTGTTGTCGGGCCTTATAAATAAATTTGATTTGATTTGATACACACATTAGGAGATGTTTTCAACAAACAGGGTTTTTGTAGCTATAAAGACATACATACAAAATTTAATCTCACCAGTTCCACATATTATTTTTACGCACAGTTATCGGTTTGTTTGAAGGCTCATGGAGTCCCATTAAGGATACCAATTGAGCACCACAGATATCACAAATTCTTCTATGAAAGAGAGACATCGAGAGGTTTCGTATCAGATTTTTATCATCACTTACTAACGTCCTCGTATGGAATCCTCCCCCTAGACTCAGACCTGGAAATAAATTTTGATTGGCAAGAAGTCTGGGCAAACGTTCGAATTGCGTCACGTAACCCGGACCATCAACAAATTAATCTTAATTATATTCATAGGACATACTTGACTCCTATAAGATTGAACAGAATGGGACTTAAACAAGACTCCAGATGTTCCTTATGTACAAATGGGGATGAGGGTACATTTATGCACATGTATTGGGATTGCCCACCAGTTAAGATATTCTGGAAAGAAGTGGCACAGCAATTATCAAATTTCTTATTTCAACACCCCTCTGTATTGCTGTTGAATGATGTTTTTCAGTATGGAGCCCTTATACAGCTAAAGAGATTAATTTTATCTGGTCTCACAGCGGCTAAAAGGCTGATAGCATCACGATGGTTTCAACCGGAAAAAATGTGTCGGAAGGTATGGGTTCTTACATATCTCGATGTGATCTATCTAGAAATATCTACAGCAAGAATTTTAGGTGTCAGTGAAGCCAAAATTGCAATCTGGTTAGAAGTGGTGGAGAGAATAAAAGCTAGCATATGAATTGTAGTGCCTGGTTAGGAACGAATGATAATGGATGGATTATCCAAGTGGGGGTCCGGGGGGGGTGGGCGAGCGAGAGCATATGTATGTAGGGTATTAGATAGCAAGTATTAGGTGTATATCTCGTATACTACATTTATTTAAAATGGTGATTTCACTGGATGTTTAATGTTAATGCTTGTATGTCTAATTTTATGTTATGTTTAAAAAATAATAAAAAAATTAAATACAAAAAAACATTTATTAGACCAAAAGAAATCCTAAGAAATTTATAAATTACTATCAGCCAAAGGTGGTGCATTTCTTTCTTCTAGTAATTCAGACAATATCGGTTTTTAGTTTGCGTAATGTAATGTAATATCTGTTTTTAGTTTGTGTAATGTAATATCTGTTTTTAGTTTGTGTAATGTCTGTTTTTAGTTTGTGTAATGTAATGTAATATCTGTTTTTAGTTTGTGTAATGTAATATCTGTTTTTAGTTTGTGTAATGCACATAATATGGGAACTTTTATCCATATGGTTGAGGCTGTTAGGAATTGCACCCCAACCCAAGCAGATTGCAGATCACTCTCTCTATATGGAGGTAAAAAAGAAAATATGGTAAAAATAATTGGCATAAAAAGGCACTTTTTTACAAGGCACAAAAGGGCAGGTGCTTGCGCACCCGTTGGGCTCTATGTGTGCACATGCCTGGTTACAATGCTTCTTAGCTTAGCACTGTATTGTATTTTATTGTATTTTATTCTCATTACTTTATCATATCTATTTTATTATCTATTCTATCTTATTATTTTATTTTTGCACAATCAAGGCGGGCATGGCCACCTTCATTTCAATACATGTCTAGATGTGCATGCAGGGACGCCTCAATATATATATATTTTTTTTTTTTTTTTTTTTTGCGAGGCCCCCCTTCCCGCGAGGCCCTTTTTCATCACAGACCTAAAATCTAGTTTTGCTTATATGCTTATATATTTCACATTAGACACGTTTGTAGAATGTGTCTGACTTGTTCCTGGGTCTGCAGACATACTCACTATTGGAGCTCAGCCTCTGGGGTTCTGCAGCAGACATACTATTGGTTTCAACGAAGGGAGTGGTTTTACTTACATCATGTGTAGTACGCCGGCGTGAGTCAGCTGCGTTTGACTATTTCGCGCATGCAGCTTTTGACTATTATGCTTAGTTATGCCAGCCAAGACGAAGAAAGAGGTCGGTCATTATCAGTCGGTCGGTCACCAAGGAACGTTGACGAAAGGCCTCTCGCTAGCGGGACAAATGGCCGGAGCCTTGTCATGGTATAGCCATGATGATGTCGGCTAGTAGCTAGCTTAGCTAAAGGCTAACTAGCGTTAGCTAACCTAGAGACAGCGCATACAGTCAAGATGAAGAGGATGGTCGTTTGGCAGATGAACTTCGTCAACTCCACGCGGTTGTCTCCATCCTCTTGGACGTTTGGTGAGTTTTTAACCTATTCTATTAACTCTATTCTATTCCCGCCGTGGACATCTCTCTCTCTCTCTCTCTCTCTGGAGCTAAACTGGCCGACTAGCTGTTGTAGTACTACTAGTAGCTAACGGTGTGTGACCTGGTGTCAGCACCTGTATGTAGCCGCATAGCTTGCTTCTGCGTTAGCTAATGGTTAGCGATAGCCTGGTTGAGCTAACTGTTAGCCAGTTAGCTGTTTAGCTACGACGTTAGCTGCCGGCTGCGCTCGGCTGGGAATGTTCGTTTGATGCTATCAGTTAGCCTTGAGTTAGCTGTTAGCTTGTGCTACGACCATTGACATTAGCCGTGAGAATAGCAGGGGGTTATTTTTGTCCCGCCAGCGAGAGGCCTTTCGTCAACGTGGAGACCTGTGTTGCGGCCTTTCGCCCTGCGTTCCTTGGTGCAGGTAAGATTAATGAAAATCATGACATTACCCCACTCTTCCTTCCTTCCCCTCCCGAATGTTTTGTTAATAACGATGTTTTTTTCCAGGCAAAACATATGTTACTTCACAACATTTGGAGATACGACATGTGCTGTGTGTGAATTCATTGTCTTGGTTGTTTGTGTAGCTTGGGTAGCGTTGGGCCGTTGGCCAAAGCTGTGTGTGGCCTGGTGTCAGTAGCCTACCTGGCTAGCCTTTAGCTGTCGGCCATTGGCTCCTTGCTGCTTTGTTTTCTCTGGTATAGACCCTCTTCTCTTTGGATTTAAGTGTTGATCTTTGTCCTTTTGGATCTATGTATATTCATGTTGCCTTTGTGAAGTTATCTTTTCCTTCTGTTTTGTTCTTTCATTAAAAGTTGAATATCCTTTAGGGGGTCATCTTTGCTTATCTCTCTCATACATGCTCTCTCTCTAACACACATGCTCTCTCTCTCTCTCTCTTTCTAACACACACAGTCTGCCTATGGCGGCCTTTCTCGATGGCTAGGCTGTGCTCGCTGAGTCTGTACCTAGTCAAGGATCTTCAGTCACAGTGCTCAGGTATTCTGCCACTGTGTACTCTCTGTTTAGGGCCAAATAGCATTTCAATTTCTTTCCAATGTGTCTCTCTCTCTGTACACTGTATATTGACTGTAGAACGGGAGCTCTCTCTCGCTCTCTCTCTTGCTATATGTTGACTGTATCATGCCCAGCCTCGGGCAGCGCTATTATTTACGAATATGTTGACTGTATAAAAAAAAAAAAAAAAAAAAATTATATAATTTTTTTTTTTTTTTTACCTTTTGGTGGGGGGGGGGTGGGGGGGGGGGGGGGCTCGCGTTTAAATCTCGCACAGGGCCTCGCATTTCTCCCAGGCGGCCCTGCCGGTACCAATTCCCTTTGTACTTTCAAAAGGCCAGGAAATGGCCTTGTTCGACAGCAGAGAGACGGCGGGTGAAATGAGGAGGCAGAGAATTTTGCTAAAGTTCACTTTTTATTTCACAGGCAAAGTGAAATAACAAACGGCTTGAATGCTATGAAACAATCAAAACATGCGACTATGCCCGCAGCTTGTGTTCCAGACTCAGTCGCTACTAGCAAAGTATCTATCTCGTCTCGTCTCCTCGTTGGTTCGATGGTGTCCGTCTCAACTCGTCGTCTGCACGTCCAGTAGGGGAAAAACATGCGTTGGGTTGTTTGTGTTCGTTCCGTCTACTGCTCTCTCAACTGCTCGTTTTACCGAGTTCCCTCCTCCCCTATTTTACGTCAGCTGGGAGGACGTCTTTAAGAAGAGAAAGAGCTTCTGATTGGATGAGACTGGGTAGCGGCCATTTTGAAGCTCGCCTACACCGGATATTCCCTTCTAAGGGCATACTTTGTTGGCTTTGAATAGCCTGAATCTTGGTCTTAGAGAATTCTTCAGTTTTCACGTTTTAAATGTATCTGGCAAATTAGATTTATCAAGTTATCAATCAAAAGTAAGGTTTGTTTTGCTTAAACCTCTAATGTAGCCTTTCTGTTAGGCAGTTCCACTTATCTTAAACCGTATATCTTGAATAATGGCCAATTTAGCCTTAATTTAATCCGTTTAGTATTGTAAACAGATTAATTGCTATACCTTTGACGCTAGGGGTACTTTGTAAATCTAAATAACTGTTTTTACTAACATTCTCACCAAATTTAGTGTTATTCTTATCAGATTGGCTCATAGCTGTCTCCTCATGAGAAATAGGAGCGGCTCGTTCCTTTGAATCAAATTGGCTTTTCGCAGCTGTCTCCTGAGGCCAAAATAGAAGCGGCTGGTTCCTTTGAAGCTGAAACAACCCCCCATGTTAGGTGACTGTCCATAGCCCGATACTGCCTGCAGGGAAGTAACACTAGAGTGTTTTACTGCTAGAGTAAACAACCCCTTTTGCAGGCACGTGCACACATAGAGGCCAAGGGGTGCCTGAGCACCTGCCTTTTTGAGCCTCATCAAAAAAGTGCCCTTTTTGAAAAAGAAAATATTTTTTATTTAATTTTTAATTTTAATTTTTTTACCGTTACGCATATAGACTGCCCTTCCAACTGAAAAATGTCAGGATAGAATCAAAATATTAGGTAAAGAGAGAGATGCCCCATATTCCATTGCAGTTTGCACAGCCTCCTCAGCGTGCCTCTCCGCGGACCTATATATTTTATGCATAGCGTGGGTGGTGATGATGATGATGATAGAAACCGCTGTGGCGCATACAGTTGAATGCTGGTATTACTCTCATTGAGGGACACGAAGAAGTCAAGTCCGATGGGATTTGGGAATCTCAAATACAAATCGGGATTGGAATAAAAAATGCATTTATATTAAACAATACAGAATATACAGCACAGCACTTCTTGGGGTCTGTAGGGTAAGCACTTATTCCCTCCCCCCTGAACATGTATGGAGATGTATGGGCCTTTTAAGTCAGTGATAAAAGTGTCTTTCAAGGATAAGTGAGTTCCTGCACTGATTATTATAGTTCAATATTCAATATTTGATCACCAAAACCCCCCAAAAAGCATAAAAGGGGGCCCCCTGCCCGAAAAGGGCCCTTAAAAATCGAGCTTGCGCGCGCTCGGGTAATATATGCACACAAGTGTAGTGCCCTTTTCAGCCCTTGAGCACCTGCCCCTCTAAAGTCCTGTGCACGTCCCTGTTCGTGGCCATTTCCCCCAAAACCCCGGGGCCTCTGAGCCTAAACCCCGGGGCCCCTGAGCCTCAGGGACAGCAGGGTTTAGGATGATGAGATAACGATAGTCTCGCCAGGCCAGCAGGCCATAACTAGCCTCCCAGATGTGAGACCACAAAGCGCCTCTGTCCCCCAGGGTTGTGGTGTAACTGGCAGTCCGTTTTTCTGCCTATCCTTTTGGAAGCATTACTGGAAGTACTGCAAATGGGGGTGGCCAGAGCTCTTTCCTAATGGAGACTTTATATTAAAATGTGTGTATGTATTCATAGTTCCTAGAATTTCAGACACTTTTTATTGACTTCAGGCATACAGTATCATAGATGGTTTAAAGTTTAAACACTCTTTTTAAAATGAGACACTCGGCTTTTGTAAGGGACACAAATACTTTCTGTCGACTACAATTATTGGGTCATATTGATAACTGAGGTAGGACTTCTCTTAGAAAGTTCCAGTTTCTCTCTCCCACTCACAATGACAAAGCATTGGCATGGAATGCTGCCTTGCTCACGGCACACATATCTGCTCCATCAGTGATGTTTTGCTGCGGGCAATGGACCGTTATGGCTGACATTATAGGCTATTGATTTGATCTCCTAACCCACTTCTCAAAGAAAGCCAGGTTTGACTATGGTGACGCTCTTAGCATGGTTGTTTGGAACTGGTAACATGCTTCCATATAGATTTTCAACTTGTAAACCACAGGGTGGCTTTGAAGAGCAGCTGTAGTGTTATCTTGCCCCAAAAGCCTGTGAGAACTGATGTTGTCATTAAACTCCATGGGTTGAAAACTGTTGAACACAGAACAGTTGCAGAAGAATACCAGGCAACATACCAGAATACCCCGTTTTCCGGAGTTCTAGATGAAAAATCATACACAATCATACACCTGTACTAATGAACAATGGATAACATTTTCTTTCATATGCGTTAGTTGTCTCATTTTTGATGGTCAGCTTGAAACATGGTCAAAGTAAATCTTTTTTTCTTCAACTTTTCGTAGTGGTAAATTTCACAACATCAAGTTGTTAACATTAAGCTTTAAATATATCTCTAGGGCTCATAATGTATAAGATCCTCTGCATGGCTCAGCTAGCCATCACTCATAGCAGACCAGGCTGCAGAAACAAATTAGTGGGGGGGGGGGCATAAAATGTTCTCGGGGGGGCACAATGGTTTTTCAACACAGGTTCCCTTTTATACATTTCAGCTGGGACAACGGCACTGTGGCTTGCTTGGCGCTGCCCACGGTGCTGAACTAAACAGCAGAGAGGCAATTGAAAAATCTAATTTCTCTATCTTAAGAACATTCACTTATACAAAAACAGACTGAACGGATATATATATAACAGACCTGCTGGGGCAGCGGACTGAGAGCAGGGGACACAAACAGGCTGGATAAGATGGTCAGGAAGGCCAGTAGCTTGGTTGAGGTGGAGCTGGACTCTAGCGAGGGTGGCGGAGAGGAGGAACCTTGCTAAGCTCCAGGCCATCAGGGAAAACCCCTCCCACCCACTATACACAGACTTGGCTGACAGGAGGAGCATGTTATAGGCTCACACTACCTAAATGCAGTACTGAACGGCACAGGAAGTCCTTCATTCCGACAGCCATCAGACTAGGGCTGGGCGATATGGCCAAAAACGTTATCGCGATAAAATTATTTTCATATAACTATATCGATAATTATCGTCGATATAATGTCTGTTAAGTTTAATTAACTTCTTATGCCCGGCGGCGATGGACGGGCTATTAATAGCATAGATATATATAATAGACTTGTTTTGCTGCTGCGAATGTCTCGAGTCGAGTTGATGTCGTCATCAGTCCGCGCACGTTAGCAGTTAGCCGACAAGCGGAGTATCTCATGACAATTTACTAAATATGACCCTAAAATACTCTCTTCCGCCCCAATATATTGAAACGACGTCCACTGTATACCCCACACTACTATAAACATGGCCTCAGAATTCACGCCACACACATACTCTGCACGTAAATATATAAAATAGCGCCGTGCAAGCTAGTTATCCTAGCCAGCCTGTTGTTTCTAAGCGGTGTATTCCATGACAATGTACTAAATATGACACTAAAATACTCTCTTCCGCCACAATACATTGCAACGACGTCCACTGTATACCCCACACTACTATAAACGTGGCCTCAGAATTCACGCCACACACCCACTCGGCACGTAAATATATAAAATAGCGCCGTGCAAGCTAATTAGCCTAGCAAGCCTTGTTGTTGAGTCCTACCTCTGGGTCTCCTTCCGGGTCTCCTTCGCTCTCGGCCATCTCCTTCACTGATTGGTTGTTAGTGCGTGTGCTCATATCCAAGCTTGGAAAATCGATATATCTAAACTTTGCGACCACGTTTCATGTTTATTTCGAGGAAATAATTTATCGCGATAGTTATCGTTTTATCGCCCAGCCCTACATCAGACTATACAATGCATCACTGTGCCTCACTGAGCACAGAGTGACAGTTACCATCTTCCTGGACTCTTAATTTTTAAACAACACTGTGCAATATTACACCTAATGTAGACTTCAGTATATTTTTACTGTATTTATTTACTGTATATTTTATTCTATTTTTATTCTATTTCATTTTATTCTATTCTTAGGCCATTTGTTTTGTTATTCTTATTCGTGACTTGTTCTGTCTAAATGTTTAATGTTGAGTGATTTGTAGTCAAATTTCCCTCAGGATAATACATTTCTATTCTATTCTATATCTTTGAAAAGTCTCCATTTATTCAACACTTCTGAATTCACTGACAAACTGAACTGAACTGACAAAAATAAGGTGGATAAAAAAGCAAACAAAATTCCTCCACAGGCTACTCATCATCATTAGTAGAGCGGCAAGCAGCGTTTGGGGACAGAGTGAAATCTTCTTAAAACACTGCCCCTCTCCACTCATTCCTGAACTTTTTTGTTAAGTCCTTCTCAAATGCCAACTGAATTAAATTGGCCTTGCGTCGATGAAGCATACTAAGGCGATGTTCTGTAAAGACGTTCTTGAGGGTAGAAAACGAATTCTCACAGAGTGCCGTGCTAGCTTCAGTAGTGTTGTTGTTGACATTAGTGCCCACTAGGGCTGTCCCCAACTAAGGATTTGGATAGTCGACTTTGATATAAAAAAAAAAAAAAAAAATTTATTTTATTTTTTACCAGGGTGGGCACAGCTGACTCAGTGGGCGGGCCCGGCCCCCTAATGCCCGCCCATGGCGCCGGGTCTGACTCATAGAATATCAGTTTGTTTATTGGCTACAGTGTTGGCAGATGGGAAATGTTAAATTATCATCCCAAAGGCTTAAAATGGAAACATTTTGGAAATTATAATTTATCTGTGTAGAACAAATGGGTGTACAAAGGACACATTTATCGTATAGAGACCGACGGCATAATTATTGTACATCTGGCATGCTCTATCCGAAGCAAGAGCTGTGATTGTAGGATCAAGAAAAGAGAGGGACTTGAGATGGGTCAATTGGAAACTGTATGGCTTCCCCCCATTGAGGTCACTAGTCCTCTTAATTTACCCCACAATGCAAAGCATGTAAAGCGTGCTCTTTTGCTGTTAGCTAACACTAGCACTAACAGTACCCACCAAAAATGTGGAGCTAATGTTGGCTACTACCAAGTGTTGCAGCTAACTCTAGTTATATTGTATATCAAAGACCATCTTGTTTGCTGTAGCTTACATGGCAGCTCTGATATTCTGTAGCAACTGGTGCTAATGCTTTCTAACGCAACATATGCTTTGCATTATGGGATAGATGATGACATCTTTAATGGGGGCAGCCATACTTAATACAATTCTCCATTGAGGCGGTATAATGGAAACTGTGCCTCTACTGTCTGCTAGGACTGTTTGGGTCCCTGCACTCCTTTCCTCATACCTCAGGGCTGGCCAACGTTGGGTCTGCGAGTGAGGGCCCAATGTGGCTCTAGTCTCCACAATATTATTTTGGGGCAGCCTCTAGTGAGATGATTTTTGTTCAACTTGTTTATGTATATAAGGACTGAGGGATGGTTTATATCTTTATTATTAGGCCTAGGGGATACAATCGTGTTGAATGACCCGTGACCATGACACTGTTATTTAGAGGTGTGACGTATCTCCTGTTAGTTTTTGATTCTTGGGGTCACAATTAAATTAAAAAAAATCTCTTCATAATCAATTGTTGATCCTATACATATATTTGATTCTAGATTGCGGTTTTGAGTTACTTTGAGATATAGTTTAATAGGTTTCAAAGATTTTTCCTGCTCCCCCTTACCCTTACTGTTGGTGTTCCATCTCTAAAGTGATAATTGTCTAGTTGCATTCTTTAAGCCATGAGCCGTGATGATTTGGTCACTTTTGTCTTGGCTGGTAAAAGCAGATGTTTCAGGCCTATAGGTCCCACAGACTACTACACAACGATTGACTGGATCAACGATTTTGCTTTGTCATACCAGAGCAGACTGTATTGCTGCCTTGTTAATTTATCCACTGTACACAAGGATGCAGCTCCCTCCTACATCGCTCTGAGTCTGACTGGCTAATGGTACCATTTTTGTTTTTGAGCACACAGTGAGTTTTCTTCTATAAGCAGAAGCCTACCTGTGTTGTGGGAGGCATCATTTGTAGTAATAAATTGTTACATTAACACCCCCTCCTCTCTACCCCACGCACACAAACACGCAGCCCATTTCTTTGTCTTGTAAGGCTGTCCCCGAACCCTGTTTTTAGGGTTCGAACGTTCGCCAGGGTTTATCGAACGAACGTTCGTTTTAAAAAAAAATTTAATAATTTTTTTTAATAAACATTATTTTTAAATTTTTTTAATAATACATTTTTTTTTTTGTATTATTATAGATCCTACGGAGGGCGGCATTGCATAGTCTATTGGTGAAAAACATGTTGTTTACAGTGGTGGCTGTTCATGTAAACATGTAATTAAACAAAGCACTCAGAAGAAAATAAACAAGCTACTGCATCAAAGTTACTACTTATGATAAACAATAGCCCTTGCAGTCACGTAAGGGGCTAGATAAACAAAGGCATTCGTTTTGTGGCATTAACGTTATATAGTTAGTGTTACACGTTCAATAACAGGTATTCACTCTTGGTCGACGGGGAAGGGAGAGGGGAGCCGGGAGGAGAGGCGCACGCCTCGGCTCCTCAACAGACCCGTCCACCGTCTACCTCGGAACGGTGGTAGGGCGGACGGGCTCCCAACACGCCTGCCGCCCGTCCGCCCTACCACCGTTCCGAGGTAGACGGGTCTGTTGAGGAGCCGAGGCGTGCGCCTGCTGTTGTTTCCAACGCAACCACCTCCCGCCATGAAGCTCGCGCTCCGTGGCCGAAAAAGGCTGGTATTCATTAATGATCCTTTTGCAGGTTCACCTACGGAAACCTTGTTACCGATTACTTCCTCGGCGGGGAGCTAACTACGGCTCCCCGGTAGCTACGGTAAGTCTGTTGAGGCTTCTCGCAAGCAGATCAATGGCGGCATTGCCTGAAGTAAAAAACGAATAAACGCTTGCCGATTGGTGGTAACAGCAGAGGCGGGTGCAAGCGGTGTGACGTAATTGGCAGAATCGCCTGTCAATCAAAATAGAGCTCTGGTTGAGAAATAGTATCCCGCTGCAGCCCGGCAGACCATACTGGTTGAGCCGAGCGCCTGACGCGCCGCTTCACATCACCTCAACCCCGTGCGCATCCTTTATTTTTTTTTCACCGAACGTTCGAACCTATTAATTAAAGTCCGAATGTCAGCGTAACGAACGAACGTTTGAACGTTCGGGCTCAGCCTTATTGTCTTGTCTGGGCAGAGAAGCTAGTCATGGTGTAAGACCACAGATCCTTGATGAGCTGTAAGTCTTAGGTTTCCCGTAGGACAACTGACTCATATTTCCTCTAGGACAACTGACTCAGATTATTGCACCAATTCATTTTACTTTACTACTTAAATTTTTAATGGTTATTGCCTTTTCTTTTAGAGGTAGAATCTGTAATGTCGTCAAACGGTGACCATACTTTCTTTAGCCTGGTGTGTGGCTTGCATTCTGCTACACTATTCCGCGCGGCACCCTGGAGTAGTTGGCCTTAACGTCCATTCACTCGCTCTTAACAACGCTCCATTCCCTTAACGACCATCCACTCCCTGTTTACAAAACCATGTATTATTTTGGCCATATGTGGCGCTGTTGCGAGTTTGTGGATGCTGCGCTGCTGTATCCACATTTAGGAGAAAAAGAACAGAAGAAGAGATCCGTTTGGCAGAGCTGGAGAAAGTAGCGTTTTTCAGTCAACCTGTTAAAGTTTGAAGGTGAGTTTAAACTACTAAATAAGATCCGATTCCTAAACACTGTCACAACAGCAGTCATATTGTATATTTTCAACAATACGTTTGTTTACCAATAGGTTATTGGGTTTGTACCGAGTGACTGAGTTCGTTTTTTCTCAAATGTAAACTACAGTATAAGATCCCAACAATGTCACAACAGCAGTCATATTGTATATTTTCAACAATACGTTTGTTTACCAATAGGTTAAACTGTTTTTTAGCGTTTGTGTTGGCAGTTTCAACAGTTGGATGTACTCGGTGAAGCTGACTGAGTCGTGTTTTGTTTCTGCACAGCAGATCTTAACGATAATACATTGTGTCCTATCTATCTATCTCACTATCTATCTGCTATGCTTTTATTTTTTACTCCGTTTATTTGATCAGGGACAGTGCATATCAATCAACAGTTATACATTTATAAATGAATACAAATTAAAAACTGTAAATATGCCAACATTAGCAGGGTTGCTAGTTTTCAGTTGTAGTCCCTGGGCTAGATGTTTAAAGCCCAACCTCCAGGTTAAACCCTACTGATCAATTATGGGTAGTTTACATCATTGGTATATAATTATATATATATCTGTACATATCTCTTACCTACTCTTACTAGTTACACTGCTGGTCAGAATGACTTACTACCATAGTGTCTTTATACCTGTATCACTGTACATATTAATACTATATCTAAATCTGTATATCTCTTACCTACTCTTACTAGTTACACTGCTGGTCAGAATGACTTACTACCATAGTGTCTTTATACCTGTATCACTGTACATATTAATACTATATCTAAATCTGTATATCTCTTACCTACTCTTACTAGTTACACTGCTGGTCAGAATGACTTACTACCATAGTGTCTTTATACCTGTATCACTGTACATATAAATACTATATCTATATCTGTACATATCTCTTACCTACTCTTACTAGTTACACTGCTGGCCAGTATGACTTACTACCATAGTGTCTTTATACCTGTATCACTGTACATATTAATACTATATCTATATCTGTACATATCTCTTACCTACTCTTACTAGTTACACTGCTGGCCAGTATGACTTACTACCATAGTGTCTTTATACCTGTATCACTGTACATATTAATACTATATCTAAATCTGTACATATCTCTTACCTACTCTTACTAGTTACACTGCTGGCCAGTATGACTTATACCATAGTGTCTTTATACCTGTATCACTGTACATATTAATACTACAACTCTGTACATACATGTAGTACTCATAGTACTAATTTATATATGTTATACCCAGTTTAACCACCTGTAGAGTGTATATTACTATTTCACGTTACTGCTACATAGTCACTCTGGTTGGATGCCAAACCTCTTTTAGTTGTACTGTACTTGTGCTGCATGATGACAATACATTACAATCTGCACTGAATTAGTCACAGAATGTTTTGGGACTAGAAGGTTTACAGGGTTAACCGGCTGTCGTGTGGCAGTGAAAGGGTTAACCTTCTGTGTATTGTTGAAGGTTTAGTCCACATTGTTTATTGAACAAAAATACAACATGAAGGTTGGCCTTTAAGCCAGAAACAATAGTACTGTTACGTGACATACGATATGCAAATATACAGTAAGGAACCTGACGCAAACTTTGCCATCACAACCATTGAACTATTATAATAGTTAGGATCTATGGGTAACAGTACTGTATATTTGCATATTGTATATGTCACAAATGTAACAGTACTATATACCTGTATGTCATGTATGTCCCTATGTCATAAATGTCATGATGTCATGTATGTTGTGTGTGTCATAAATGTCACTATGAATTGAAAATAGGGGACCCTGATGTAAACAAGACAAACGTCTTTCTCTGGTCTGCATCCCCTTAACAATTGTGTGTATTGAGCCGTACTGTATTGTACCCATTCTGCAATCTGTTAAATAAAGTTTTCATTCATTCATTCAGTGAGATGCTGGAGAAGCAGCAGCAGCAGCAACAACAACAGCGGCTCCCCAAGACAAGAGGACACACAACTGCCTCGCCTGTGGTCAGCCAAAGTCCCGGTTCCTCAGAGATGGCTCCACCATCCACTTTTTTTTTTATCAGACTGGAGCGGTGAGATACTGTACTTCTACTGCTCCACTAAGGTCTTCCAGACCTATGCAGCAGAAGGACTCACCAATCCCAGGATGCCATTCCAGGACTTTGTTGAGACAGAGTTTTTTCAGAGGGAGTTGGAGGCCTGGAGGGATGTCTTTATTCTCCTTTATTTTATATATCAGAGGATTTTATAGTATGTCTGCACTTTATGTGCTCATTTCATCATTCATGTATTTTACATTCTACTAAAACTGAATCAAACCATAAACAAGGTGGCCCTAAAGGATGTTAGATCCTAATGTGAAAAACTGTGATTTTATATGTCTGCTCATTTGACTTATTTCTACTTTTATCTTTACGCCCCACTATCTGCTGGGTGCATACTATAACCGTATCATGTTTTGTAACAGATTACAGAAGCATATTGGAACGTGAGGTTCTGATATGAATTGATTAATATATCTGCATTATTTTATCCCACTTTATGCTTTGCTCTTGCTGCTTGTTTTACACTGATTTTATGTTTTATTTCTTACTGATGTAAAGCACTTTGAACTGCAATCCCCTGTATGAAAGGTGCTATACAAATAAAGTTATTATTATTATTATTACTGAGACACAGTTCTTTCAGATAGATAGTTTTTAAACCAGCTCAAAGCCGTTTTACCAAGACCTATATGCAGCCAAGCCTCTGCAGTAATGCGTGATCCACAGAGTCAAACGCTTTAGACAGATCAACAAACAATGCTGCACAGTGTTTTTTCTTGTCTAGTGCTTCAATTATGTCATTTGAGACTAGCATAGTCGCTGAAGTACTATGGATCTGAAGCCTGACTGAGACTTGTTAAGAATATTATGGTCAGCTAGAAACTCTTTCAGTTTGTTTACAAGCGATTCAAAGACTTTGGCCATTACAGACAATCTGGAAATAGGGCGATAATTATTTAGGTCAGAGGGGTCTCCGCCCTTTAACAAGGGGAGAACCATGGCCGACTTCCATGAGCTAGGTAATTCACCAGATATGATATGAACATTTCCTGATGACGCTGCCATTTTAGCTCTAATTAAGAATGACAGTGACCTAGCTGACTATTATTTGGAAATCCAGTGGTTTGTAAACTGGTGCGACAATAACTGTCTGGTTTTAAATGTTAAGAAGACTGAGGAGATGGTGTTTGACCCCAGAGGTGTTGGGGACCACAGGCCTGTGGTCATCCACACACAGTCCTCCTGTGCATAAATTAAGAAACATGATTTAAGTTGACAAAAACCTCTGCCGCTACAATCTAATGATAATCTAAATATGTGCAACAAGGAGAGACGGGGACAGAATTAATGAATGAAAACTTTATTTAACAGATTGCAGAATGGGTACAATACAGTACGGCTCAATACACAAAATGTTTAAGGATGCAGAGCAGAGAAAGACATTTGTCTTGTTTACATCAGGGTCCCCCATTTTCAATTCATAGTGACATTTATGACATACATGACATTTATGACAAGGACATACATGACATACAGGTATATAGTACTGTTACATTTGTGACATACGATATGCAAATATACAGTAAGGAACCTGACACGAACTTTGCCATCACAACCATTGAACTATTATAATAGCTTTACTATTATAATCTAAATCTGTGCAATATTCATGTTTATTTAGTGATATTCATGTTTATTGATTCAACATAGCTGTTTATCTTTGATAATGTATGACAGGCTTTTGCCCCGAACGGGATTCGAACACGGCTGCACGAGAGCAGTTCAGCTCCTTGGACAGCGTGACAAATGCACCCCATTTCATTGGCTGTCAGTCTGTTACACCTATACACGGCTGGCCTCCGCGCGGCACGGTGGTGTAGTGGTTAACACTGTCGCCTCATAGCAAGAAGGTCCAGAGTTCGATTCCCGCTTGGGGACCAGGTTTCCATGATGCCAGGTACTCAGGTGGGGTATCTCCCAGGCCTTTCTGTGTGGAGTTTGCATGTTCTCCCCGTGCTCGCAAGGGTTTCCCCCCTGATAAGATAAACCCAATGGAAAAACATGCACAACAGATCGCTAACGCTGTGGCGTCCTTGACGAAGACGGACAGGAGCACTTGGATTGGTCCCCGCCGGGGCGCGGCTCATGTTGCCGCCCTATCTGCTCCCGGCTGCCCATGGGGGGAAGGACAACGGGATGGGAAAAGTGCAGAGAGACATTTCATCGGCGACTCAGTGCATGTGTGTGTGTGTGTGTTCCTGTGGGTCGCCCATCTCGCGTGTGTGTGTGTTAAACTGCATGACAAATAAAGACTTCTAGTCTAACAATTATTATTATATTATTATATATTATTATGTGACAACAGATCCACATACATGTGTTTCTATTATAGATGAGCTGTAAACCCCTCCTCAGTCGTGTAAGAACAGGATTAGATTTTACAGCTGTTTGATAACATTCCTCGCGTGGCTGCGTGCATGCTCTAAGCGTTGGCAGCTATTAAAGTCCAACTAGAGGTCCTCCTTGCCTGAGCATGCTGTCTACAGATGTGGAACAGCTTCAGTGTGACGTGGGGGGGGGGGGGGGGGGGGGCGTGGTGGATTGTCTGGGACTAGAGCCTTGTCTCCACCTAGTGGATAATGGATATGTGTTGTAATTACCAAAATGTATCAGAACCTCCTTCGCCCTCATGTGTCTAGTAGCATTTTAAACCTGGTTGTGTCAAGCATACTGCAATTATGTTTATCACATTTCACATTAGTCTGGTCCATTTTATTTATGGATTGTTAGTTTGTCCAATTGGTTCCTTTTTTAAAAACGGGAGTTTGCATGTAGAAATTGTAATTCATACACTGTTCACCTGATTTTGTAAATACCCTAACATTTATGAAATTCTGCACTTAAAGCACATTTTGATTGTTTCATTTCAAGTCCATTATGGCGGTGGTGTACAGAGCCAAAATTGCGAAAATTTTGTCTTTATGGACCTGACTGTAGTTGTAAGAAAAGTGTGGATGAATTTCCACCACTGACAAATCTACCTTTGTACAATGCACTGCTTTTATTTTTAGCAACTGTACGGTCCATTATCAAGTAGATTTAAAATATTTAAAACCTTTTTTCAGGCTACAAGCTTATGACCATGCATTAACATTCTCTTTCCATGCAGATCTGAGCGGCCTTCCTTCCCCTCAGAAGTACAATGAGTTGGAGCTTCCTGACCCATCTGCTGGACGAGATCTCCAACCACTCCACCTTTGTCGGTAAGGTTTGGCTCACCCTCCTCATCGTCTTCCGCATCGTGCTGACGGCCGTCGGGGGAGAGTCCATCTACTACGATGAACAGAGTAAATTTGTCTGCAACACGCAGCAGCCCGGTTGCGAGAACGTGTGCTACGACGCCTTCGCCCCACTCTCCCACATCGGCTTCTGGGTGTTCCAGGTGATTATGATCACCACCCCCACCATCATGTACCTGGGATTCGCCATGCACAAGATTGCCCGCATGGATGACTCAGAGTACCGGCCACGCAAGAAGATGCCCATGGTCAGCCGGGGCACCAACCGCGACTACGAGGAGGCGGAGGACAACGGTGAGGAGGACCCAATGATCCTGGAGGAGATCGAGCCGGAGAAGAAGGAGGAGAAGTCGGACAAGCCCAGCAAGAAGCATGACGGCCGGCGGCGCATCAAGCGCGACGGCCTCATGAAGGTGTACGTGTTCCAGCTCCTGTCACGTGCCACCTTCGAGGCGGCCTTAATGTTCGGCCAGTATGTGCTGTATGGCCTGGAGGTGGCTCCGTCGTACGTATGCACCCGGTCGCCCTGCCCGCACACGGTGGACTGCTTTGTCTCCCGCCCCACTGAGAAGACCATCTTCCTGCTCATCATGTATGGCGTCAGCGCCCTGTGTCTGTTCTTCACCTTCCTGGAGATCCTCCACCTCGGCTACAGCGGAATCCGCGACTGCTTCTGCACCCCGCGGTCGCGGCCCCCTACCCCCCGCCACTCGGCCCTGACCAGCCAGAGGCCTTCCCTCTGCGGCCAGCCCTCTGCCCCCCCGGGCTACCACACGGCTCTGAAGAAGGACCCGTCGGGGAAAATGGCCTTCAGGGACAACCTCGCAGACTTCGGCCGAGAGTCGTTTGGGGATGAGGCCTCGTCGCGGGAGCTGGAGAGGCTTCGGCGACACCTGAAACTGGCCCAGCAGCATCTGGACCTGGCCTACCAGAATGAGGTCAGCAGCCCGTCGCGCAGCAGTAGCCCAGAGTCCAACAGCACGGCTGTGGAGCAGAACAGGCTCAACTTTGCCCAGGAGAAGCAGAGCAGCACATGCGATAAAGGTGAGATTTCTGCCTCTTCCTCACATAACTTTCTACTAGGGCTGTCAAAATTGGCCAAAAATGATATTGGAATTAGGACAGAGTAAAATCTATCTTCATTTGAATTATCGATTAATAATCCCAAGAGATCGATCTTAAAATAAAAGTGTGTGTATATATTCAATTTTTCATCCCCCATTTTAGTTGTTATGGCAATTCCTTTCCTGGCCATTGCGTGCATTGCCCCACTGTGTCTGCGGGTCGGCAATTAAGTTTGGCCTCGGGATAGGAATTGTCCATTGGTTCTCCCAGCCCACATGACTATTTCTAGCATTTCCATTGGCTATAGTGACGGATATAATCATATAGATAATGACTGGAAATACAACAAATCTACGAAACCACATACTGAGACATCACCAAGACGTGACATATGCAAAAGCCAATGTTCCAATAAAAGGTACATTCATGCAACAGCTTGAGAGTAAATTCTTAATGTAAACATTGATATTTTTAGAGGGTTCCTTGAACCATTGAATCGGATTGATCAGAAATCTAATCTAATCGGGACCTTGTGAATCAGAATCGAATCATTTTGGGAAATCAGTGGCGATACCCTGCCCTAATTCGAATACTCCTTCTTAAAAAACACATGGGTGCCAACTATGGATGTCCGATATTATCGGCCTACCGATATTGGCATTAAAATGTGATATCGGAAAATATCGGTATCGGTTTTCAATATTTTTTTAACATTTATCTACCCAGGCAAGCAAGTAAGAACTAATTCTGATTTTATTTATTGTCAAAAGTATGCATAATGTTGTGTTAATTCCATGACAAGAGATATGTAATGTTAATTACCTGAAATTAAGGGACCCTGCATGTATCGGTTGATATCGGTATCGGAAATTAAGAGTTGGACAATATCGGTGTATCGGTAAAAAAGCCAATATCGAACATCCCTAGTGCCAACCCTTGGAATATCTATTGTTGTGCATTATGTCCACAAGAGGGCAAACCAATACAACGGGAGACATAACTAGTAGGCTATAGTCATTTATTTAAACAAAATAAATATCAACATACCTACACCAGCATACAAATAAATGAATGTATTATCTCAATCTCTCAGAAGGGTCCGTCTCTCGGAGCAAGATCAAATAAATGAAAGTTCTGTATCGTTAAGGGGCTCAGCTTGGCATCACCTTCTGCACTATCTCGCGTACGTGCACGCGTACTGAATAAATTCCACAAATGTACCTCTAATACCAGTATTAGTCTGACCACACCCCTCATCAGCTTACCTTCATAAGCAGGTGTGTGGTCACCTGCTCTCCTCCTTCTCGCTTTCACCACAAGGAAAGT
The DNA here is from genome assembly GCF_963971535.1 of Notolepis coatsorum. Classification (NCBI taxonomy): domain Eukaryota; kingdom Metazoa; phylum Chordata; class Actinopteri; order Aulopiformes; family Paralepididae; genus Notolepis; species Notolepis coatsorum. The sequence goes on from NC_140167.1 coordinate 121,852,818, forward strand.
GCCTCGGTAGTACCCCACTTGACGTGTTGTTAGTTGAAAAGAGTTGTGACTGCTTTACATTGTGCTTAACCTTTTCTTCTCTCACTTGTTGTATAAGAAAAGGTTTGGGTCATAATGTATTCCGCGGAGAGTAGACCCGCTAGACCTACTCTTCACCACCGGTTCTCCATTCCCGCCTCCGTCGTGCGTTCTGGTGCTGGGCTGTTGCCACTCTCGTGGTTGCCGACCCAGCCCGGGAGACTGCCGGTGGATAGTTTTCCTCACCGACGAGCCGAGGGTTCGGTGCCGTCGCTCCGGCGATGGCCTGATCTCGACTCTGGTTCCTCTGGTTCTGGGGAATCGGCCGTTGATGAACGGGGGATTGTCTTGGAGCCGGAGGATTTGCGACGAAAACTTTTTGCGTCTGCTCGCTCGCGTCGCAAGATGGTGGCGTGCAGACGCGAACGGCCTGGGTTTGGGGAATTGCTGGAGACCAGCGAGGACGCGTCCGACTCTGGATTTCTGATGGAAACTGAAGACTTCATGGAGGAGGCGGACGGGTTCTTCTATGATGGTCCCGTGGAGGAGAGTATCCCTCCTCCGGAGACCCCGGAGGGGGGAGAAATGGCTCCATGGGGCGCCTTGTTCGAGGATGTCGAGGAACCACCTTGGCCTCATCAGCAGGATGCCCTACTGTCAGCCGCATCGGATTGTGGCTCCTTGACCAGTCGCAGCCTGCTGTATGCGAGGGATGCGGGGTCGGTGGAGGAGGGTTCGCAGGGGGAACTGCGGGCCTTGTTTCCCGAGCTCATGGCGGTAGCCGCCACCGCAAACGGTGTGCCGCTGCCGCTGCCATTGCCTGCACCTGTCCCTGATGACCTCATAGGCCATCCCTGGCAGCGTCCCCCAGTGAGAGGGGTGGACGTTGTCTACCCATTTTTCCAATCGATGGGGGCCTATGTTCGTCAGGGTCAGGCGGTGTCCAACATCATGGGACTAACTCCCGCCTACGTACCAGTTACGCGGGTGTCGGGGTTAGTCAAAGGTATGGGGGAGGGCGTACCTCGGCTTGACAATCCGATGGCCGCGCTCTTCTGTCCGGATATGGTGTGGGAACCCCTATGCAAGCCGGTCCTCCAGGGGAAGTCGGCTAGGCGATTGGCTTATTGGGGTGACCAGTCATTCATCGCTGGTACACAGTCGCTGGCTGCGGCGTCTAACATCGCCCACCTGGCTAGATTTGTATCGGGGATAATGACGGGCGGCACGGATCTGAACGAGGTAAAATGCGATCAGATCACCCAGGCTGCGGGAGCTGTTCTGCACCTTTCCCAGGTGCTGGCCATAGCCATGGGGAAAGTGCGCGCCCTGGCCACCCTGGGCCAGCGTCACCTTTGGCTGGAGCAGGCCCGTGTGCCAGAGAAGAAGAGAGCCCCTCTTCTGACGGCCGCCCTCTCCGACGCTGGCCTGTTCGAGAAGGCCCTGCAATTGATGACCTCAACATGCAGAGAAATGGCAGAGGAGAGATCCGTCCTTCAACCCCATTTTCCGCCTCCCGTCCTTGCCGGTGGGGGCAGAAGGCTTCCGCGACGTCGAGCTGTCTCCGTCGCCGCTACCACTACCTCCACCGCCGCTGCTGGCCCTGCCAAGAGGGCCAGGGGACGAAACGGCGCTTCGGCCACCGCCGGCCCATCCCAGACCGGAGGAGACGGTAGGGAACGTCGTGTCCAGCAGACTGTAACCTATCGTCCCTCCGGGGCTCCTCGGGGTGGCAAGACTCGAGCGGCGCGAGGTGGCAGACGCCGTTAGGAGTGACTTTTTCCCCTTTGTGTCCCCTCCTCTACACCCTTCCCGGCCCCTCTGTGATTTTGTGCCTTACACTTTTTTAATTAATAAAAAAAGTTCCCCGATATAAGGGGGACTGTGTTTGGCCGAACAAACTGTGTGTTTCTTCATACAAATCATATGGTGGGGTTGTGTATATATGAATCTTGGGGCGTCTTGTCGTTCCCTGGGCGTCTTGGGGATTCAATATGGTGGTCTAAACGGCCTATTGTTGATGTGGGTATGTCAGAATGCACACATAGTGCTGGCTCAGGATGTGCTTGGGCCGTTGCTGACTGGCGCGCCTGGCTTGCTTTGGTAAAACAGCGTTTTTATGGAGCAATTGGGATGGGTTTTTTTTCCTCTTCCGACATCCTGTGTGTTGTCGATGGGTTCCCGTTCATGTCAGGGGATGATGACGGAATGGGTCTGGACATATGGGGAAGGGTCTCACGCCCTAGGGGTGGGCCGCCGGACGCGGTTCATACCGACACGTCTGGGTGGCGCCTTCTTTTTTATGTTGGGATCAAACGCGCATATCTGCCCCTTCTCCTGGGGTTGGCAGGTCGGCGTGATTAGGGCACGGGACTGGTTCTGGTCGCGCTGGTCCAGATCAGTGCACCCGTTGTCCGCTGGGGATGCAGATCTGCTGTTCTGGTACCCTGAGGGACTTGGGGTTTTTTCAGGGGGAAAAATGCTAGGTCGATCCGGGTGTCACAGGGTTCAGCGTTATGGGACCCTTGTTGGGTGCGTTGTATTCTGCACTGTCGTAATGGCTTACGGCCGTGCCGACCTGTACGCGTCCGATCTCGTCGGATCTCGGCCGCTGTACGGGTTGGTCTTGGTTGGTACTTGGTTGGGTGACCTCCTGGAAATACCGAGTGCGGGGTGCTGGGGCTGGTCTTCCATATTACGCTCTTCTCTTGCGTTTTGGCGCTGAGGAGCCTGTTGGGTGGGGTTGACCTCCTTTGGGATCCTGTGCTCCCCGTATCACCGGGCCCGGTCCGGGGTGATGCTCGTTGACCCGTAGGCCCGGGATAGCCCTGTTGGGAACCGGAACGCGGGCTGCGGCGGTGCCGCAGGTGTGTTTCGGGGTTCTTTCCTGAGGGGTTATGGGACCAACCATTGCATGGGGTGATGCCTGGGTGGTTGGTTCTCTGGTGTGTTGCTGCAGTGTCAACTCCCGGTTCTCCGGTTGAGGGTGCCCCTGCACGTTCATGACGTCTGCCGATCGTATGGGCTTTTAGGTGGGCAGCTGTCAGGGGTCGAGTGGTCTACGGATCCCACTTCTGACGTGCTGTTTGAAAGCTTGGTTATGCGACAACGCCAGCATACGCCCCTTCCGCCGGGGCGGCTGTTCAGCTGTCCTTTCTGGCGCCTGCCTCGTCCGCAGTTTTTCCAGGCTTGGGTTGACAGCCTGTTGCCTGGTCTTTCCCCGGTGCGCTGCCTGCTTCCGTTGGTTACCTCTTGTGTGTTAACCGTGCTGTCTGCCTGTTGCAGGGCTTGTGTTCCAGGCGGTGTGCTGTTGGGGAGGACAGGGCCCGCTCGGCTGAGGGGCCCCTTGTCCGGATACGCTGGCGATGTGGGGGGCGGGGTCACTAGGTGCCCCCCTGGTGGGGTCTTGATGCTGGCATCATGGACTTCTCCGGGCCCCCATTCCAGGGAGCCCGGTCCTTTGGTGGATCTGGGTCTTCCTTCGTGCTCCGCTGCTACGGCCTTGCCACGGGGTTGGGTTTGCTCTTGACCCCGTGATTCTGGGGGCAGTAACGAGGTTGTTCCTCCGTTCGTTCCCGGGTGGCATGCGGGTTGTGCGTGTGTGTAGTCGTGGGGTCAAGCCACGGTCTGCTCACCCTGTGCGTTGAGTTGCTTGAGTGCCTCTTCGCACGGTCGGGTCCGTCGCCTTCCCGTGAAGCCCCTAATAGGGGGGCTACCCGCCATTAGGGGAGGTCGGGGGGGCTCGGCCCTCCCTGTTCTGATGGTTGTGGGGGGCTGTCAGCGGGGTGTATTTGTCAGCCAGCGGCTCCGCTTGGCCTCCCTTGTGCAGAAGGTGATGCCAAGCTGAGCCCCTTAACGATACAGAACGTTAGGTTATGACTATAACCAAGTTCTGTTAGTTAGGGGCGACGCTTGGCATCAGACGGCCGCTGCAGCCCTTGACCTCACCTTGTGGTGAAAGCTTGGGAAGGAGGAGAGCAGGTGACCACACACCTGCTTATGAAGGTAAGCTGATGAGGGGTGTGGTCAGACTAATACTGGTATTAGAGGTACATTTGTGGAATTTATTCAGTACGCGTGCACGTACGCGAGATAGTGCAGAAGGTGATGCCAAGCGTCGCCCCTAACTAACAGAACTTGGTTATAGTCATAACCTAACGTTCACGGTATATAGAATGGACATGTATACACAGCAGCGCGCCTCCAAAAAAGCCGTGATAAACGTGAAACAATATATTTACCTTGACATGAAACGTATGATGCTTCTGTCAATTAATTATTCAATACCTGTTCAGTAAGCCTACAGTAGCCTATATACTTTCATGTTTTGTTTAAATAAAATTAAGGCACACTGTAACTGAGGGGTACAATTCCCTGACTGTATTAATCAAGTACTGATATCATTAAATCACTACCGTCTATGTACTACTGGCCAATACTGTACACAAGTATATTAGATTAGAACACTTCCACAATAACACGGTTTTCCACACAAAATACTCGTTTACAATATTTATTACATCAAAGGGGGGTATTAGATTACAGTACTTTGAATGCGCTTATAAGGCAAATAGAATGTGCAGGCAAATCAATAGTGAATATTAAGAATTATCTCTGGTACTCTGGGATAGGGGTGTACTACCGGTTGTAAGCCAGCAGGGGGGGGGGCAATGCTCTATGAATGTCAATGTTCAAGGAGGCGATATCACCCCTGGGTCAGCGGGGAAAAGCAGCCTGGTCCCAGGATGCGCGCCGTGCAGGTGAAAGCCGTGGAGTCTCTGGCACGACAGAGACGGGCTTGAGTGATGTCCCCACGGGCACGTGGATCCCACAGCAGTGGGTGTAGACGGTTCTCTGCTTCCAGCAGCTTGGTGAAGAATGAAGAATAATAATCCTTGCCGGAAAAGTGGCACTGCTGGCGGGGTGTAAATCCTCGGTGGTGCTGCTGGTCCGGTGTAAGTATCCTCCGGTGCGGTAGTGCACGGTTGAACTTGACGTTACTATACTATTAGCACGGGCAATAAGTGCTCTATGTAGACGCACAATTACTCACTCCACGTGGTCTTTGACTCGTAATGAAGGCTTTACTAATAAATAGCGAACGATACATTGAACAAATGTATTAGGATAACACGAGACTCTATCTTGGGGCAATGCGAGCCCTGCTCTGCCCACGTTGCGTAGTGGGTGAGACGTTGCTTGGATAACTGGAACTGAACGAGACTGAAGGACTAAGAGACTAAGAGAAAGTTCTACTTTACTTGCGCCATATATATATGCGCTGTGAACAAATAGTACCATTCGTATTTCAGTAGCCGTATTCATGGGCAGAAGCTGGGCATGTACAGACATATCTCGTCGGTACCTTTGAAGTCAGCTCGAGGGGGTAAGGCAGTGGCGCCGGGGGATCGCTTCCAATAGGAGAACGAATATTATGGTCTGTCCTGCTACCAGGTAAAGGGATATTCCGTATATATTGTACAAAGGAATATACAAGGGATATCAAACGATATACAAATACTATACATGGGATCTCAGGCAATAAATATATATATATTCGGTTTAATCTGACCCTTTGTAACAGCCGCCCCCTAATTAGTCCCACCTAATTAGCTAAGCAGAGACAGATTAACCGCACTGTCCACTACTCAATGTCTGTGAGGGGTCGGGCAGTTCACAAAGTCAGGGGTCATGGTCGTCATTAGGCGAGTCGGGGAGCCTTGGCGACTCTATCAGCCTCGCCACGGGTCGGTTGTAGATCCGCCCTTGGCCGAGCACTTCTGCCACTCTGACCTTTCCGTCGGCACCAGTGGTCACTTTGCTTACGCGGCCGGCCGGCCACGCAGCTCGGGGTAGTGACTGGTCTATGGTCATGACGACTGGACGGGATGAAGGGGGGCTTAGGAGGAAGCGGGCCTGAGACTGCTTTGATCTGGGCTTGGCTGTGCTTTCTCCTCCTCCGTCTGTTTCTCTTGTTCGCTCTGTACCCCGTGTGAGGAGGGGCCGGTCCCGGCCGCCCCGTCAAGGAGTCGCTTGGGGTGCTGGGTTCGAGGTCAGCTACGTCTGAAGCGCAGCTGAGGGGGGTGGAGTTCCGAACTCCCTCTGGTACCCACGGTTCTCTCACGGGCCTCTCGCTTAATGTCAATAGCCTCTGCTGTACGGGGGAGAGGCCGGTGTCTTCTTCTGTCGCTCTGGAGTGGAGGCAGCTAGTGGCTGCTGTTCGGTGGAGAGATTTAGCGAGGGGGCCTTGTAGTGTCCACCCTAGGCGGGTCTCGACTGCTGCAGGACAGCCTCGGGTTCCGGTATGGACCCGGTCTATCGGGACGATGAGGTCTGCATGGTCGGAGCCTATCAGCAGGGTCGGGGTGGCGCCGTCTATGAGCGGGATAGGTAGTTGACGCAGGTGCACGTATTTGTCCATCAGCTGTGGGATGGGGTAGGTGCACTGTGATAGTCCTATTTCTTGGCTGGTGAAAGCATTTGTAATCCTATACCGTCGCTCTGGCTGCCCGCTTGCTGCGATAGTGAAGGAGACATTCTCGCCCTTTATCGTCTTTAAATCTCTTCTTATTGTCCGAATCGTCATTTGGTTCTCGCTCCCCCGCAGTCCCAGCTGGGCCGCAGCGGACGCGAGCAGAAGGGTCTTCTCTGACCCGTCATCAAGGACGGCGTAAGTGTCCATGACTTTGTCCCCGTGGCTCAGGAGCACTCTGACCACTTTGAGGAGCACTCGGGGGGTCTCGCTGTGCTGGTCAATGTGGAGCACTCCTGTTGGTCGGTTGTCTTGGACCTTCTGGTGGGCTCCGCACCGTGCACGGTAAGCGGCGCCCGCCTGGGCCGCCTCACGCCACTGGTCCACTTGGACGGGGTTCAGTGTCTTATATTCGGCGCACTGTGCCAGCCAGTGTCCGCCGTCGCAGTAGGTACAGTAGGGAGCGGTCTGGGGGCTCTTTGGTTCTGGTGCCACCGCCTCGGCATGGTACAGTACCGCGACGGGCCCACTCGGTTGTCCTGGCTGACGCCTGTTGATGTCGTGCAGGACCTCCAGGTGGGTGCCACCGCACCTGCTGCACTTCCTTTTCAAGTGGCACTCAGCTGCTAGGTGGCTGCGCGCGCTCACATCATCCGTGGTCAGCTTCTTGAAGTCTTCGCACTGATGGAGCCGATGTTCTCCCTCACAGTACTGGCACTCAATCTTCCACTGGTCCTTTTTCGTCGAGGGGGTGTTGTGGTTCTGGTGCTGCGGTACTGACTCTGATTGGTGCATGACAGTCACCGATCTTCTTCCATCATTTATTCTCCTGGGTCCCTCTCTGGAGCTTGGCGTGCTCCGCCCGAATGTATCCAGTCGTAAGCTGCTGACTTCTCTCGCCAGGAAGTCGGCTAGATCAAGGAGGGATGGCTCGGGGCCGTTGGGATCCCGGTAGTCTCTCTGCCGCCTAAAAAACGCTCTTGTCTTGCGGGTGGCAGCTTCTCCAAAATCCTCTCGACGTTAGAGTTGCCGTATAGCTCATGCATGCCCTTTTCCCGTTGCGCTCCCAGCATCCCTACCAGGGACTGCACTTTGATTGACAGGTCGTCTAGTGAGCGATTGTCTGTTGCTGGGGGTAAGCGGTCAATATGCCTTATCTCTTCTATTACGTAATCCCATATACGTCCATATCTCTGGTCCAGCGCCGCTAGGGCCGCTGTGTATGGTGTCGAAGAGGTGGCATAGGCCAGCGCTATATTGTGCGCTCGCGGTACTTTCAGGTGCTTCAGTAATATTGCATACTTGTGGCGTTCATCAGCGACATCCACCATCATTGTCTCTAGGCACATCCGGAGCTCCGTGTACTGTGCTCGACTCTCATAGGCGAAGTCGGGAAATGACGGCGTGGCAATGTATGATGTCATGGATGACTGGCACATCGGCGAGCGTTGGGGGAGAGGCCTCCTAGGCGAGTCTCCTCTTGCGTGTCGTCTTGGGCTGGTACTTGGTGGGTACCGAAGGTCGGGTACCCAGGTGCTGTTCCTCGGGGCTGGCGGTGCGTCAAACTCACCCGTGAGTTGAGTCGGGGGTTTGTAGCGCAGGGCCTCGGGGCTGACTTCTGGGCTGTACTGGACCTCCTGGTCCTGAGTACGTTGCTGCTGGTCGGGGCTGTACTGGGCCTCCTGGGCCAGAGCACGTTGCTGCTGGTCGGCTTGACACTCCTCCTCCTCCTCCTCCTCTTCCTCTGCTAGGACCTGGAGTCTTTTGTTCAGTCTCTCGGCGTGGTCCGGTTCTTCCCGGTTGCTGGGTCTCGTATGGACCGGCCGGGGAGGGGGTTCAGAGACGTGGACAGGCTCCTCCTGTTGGCGGGGTCTCGGGTCGCTTCGTCGGGTAGGGGAATGTGTCCTAGACCCATGTCTTGACGATCTCTGGGAGCTCCGTGCGGAGTGAGGGGGTGTCGCCATGGCAACCAGTTTGTCCATCAGCTCCGCCTGCAGCCGGTCGCGCTCTGCCTCGCGCCGGGCATGGGCTGCGTTGCACGCTGCTTCGCGCTGGGCATTGGTGATGTCGCGCTGCGCGTTGGCGACGTCGCGCTGGGCATTGGCGCTGGCATGGGCGGCGTGGAGCTGTGCATTTGCGACGTCGGCGCGGCTTCTCTCGATGTTCTCTTCTGTCTGGAGGCGTCTGGTCTCCAGTCTTATTCGGTCGTCTTCGCTCCTTTGTTGCGCCTGGAAGCGCTCTCGCTCACCTGCGAAATGTTCGCGCTCGCACGTCTGTTGCGCTTGAAGTCGATCGCGTTCGGTGGAGGCTGCCAGGGTGGCGATGAGTGCCTGCGCCAGCATCTTGTCCGCCTCGCTGGGGGAAGACGCCGTTCGGGGCGATCGGCTCCCGGCAGTACTTGTTGGAGATCCGTTCTCCTGTTGCGTACCGAGGAGATCCGTCTCCTGGGTGCGCGTCTCTTTAGGGTTGTCTTCCTCCCGGAGCTGATCGGGGGCTATTTCTTCGGTATTGTCTGGGGGTAAAGTCGTGTCAGTTCCCTCCTGGTCCCCACCGTGAGCTTGGTCAGTTACATTAGAACCCACTAGGGCCTCTGTGGTCGGGGTAACCTGGTTGTTAAGGTCAGACATAATTTTACTTTCTACTTTTTCCGCGTTTAACTTCCCTTTAAAGCTAGGTATTGGACTGACAGAGTATGCCTCTAGGTAGGGAGGTGGCTGCCGTCTGCGCTGCGGGCGATCTAGCTTAGGAGAACCGTTTGTGGAGTGTTCGTCATTGGCCATGTCAATATTAATATTATATTAATATTACGCTAATTATTCTCCGGCTATCGAAGGACCAATTGTAACTGAGGGGTACAATTCCCTGACTGTATTAATCAAGTACTGATATCATTAAATCACTACCGTCTATGTACTACTGGCCAATACTGTACACAAGTATATTAGATTAGAACACTTCCACAATAACACGGTTTTCCACACAAAATACTCGTTTACAATATTTATTACATCAAAGGGGGGTATTAGATTACAGTACTTTGAATGCGCTTATAAGGCAAATAGAATGTGCAGGCAAATCAATAATGAATATTAAGAATTATCTCTGGTACTCTGGGATAGGGGTGTACTACCGGTTGTAAGCCAGCAGGGGGGGGGGGGGCAATGCTCTATGAATGTCAATGTTCAAGGAGGCGATATCACCCCTGGGTCAGCGGGGAAAAGCAGCCTGGTCCCAGGATGCGCGCCGTGCAGGTGAAAGCCGTGGAGTCTCTGGCACGACAGAGACGGGCTTGAGTGATGTCCCCACGGGCACGTGGATCCCACAGCAGTGGGTGTAGACGGTTCTCTGCTTCCAGCAGCTTGGTGAAGAATGAAGAATAATAATCCTTGCCGGAAAAGTGGCACTGCTGGCGGGGTGTAAATCCTCCGTGGTGCTGCTGGTCCGGTGTAAGTATCCTCCGGTGCGGTAGTGCACGGTTGAACTTGACGTTACTATACTATTAGCACGGGCAATAAGTGCTCTATGTAGACGCACAATTACTCACTCCACGTGGTCTTTGACTCGTAATGAAGGCTTTACTAATAAATAGCGAACGATACATTGAACAAATGTATTAGGATAACACAAGACTCTATCTTGGGGCAATGCGAGCCCTGCTCTGCCCACGTTGCGTAGTGGGTGAGACGTTGCTTGGATAACTGGAACTGAACGAGACTGAAGGACTAAGAGACTAAGAGAAAGTTCTACTTTACTTGCGCCATATATATATGCGCTGTGAACAAATAGTACCATTCGTATTTCAGTAGCCGTATTCATGGGCAGAAGCTGGGCATGTACAGACATATCTCGTCGGTACCTTTGAAGTCAGCTCGAGGGGGTAAGGCAGTGGCGCCGGGGGATCGCTTCCAATAGGAGAACGAATATTATGGTCTGTCCTGCTACCAGGTAAAGGGATATTCCGTATATATTGTACAAAGGAATATACAAGGGATATCAAACGATATACAAATACTATACATGGGATCTCAGGCAATAAATATATATATTCGGTTTAATCTGACCCTTTGTAACACACACAATTCCTAGAATGTGACTAAACAAAGTCGTTTTGCCCTGAGGGATTATTTACAATAAAGTAGGGATGCCCCGATCACGTTTTTTGCCACCAATCACCAAACGCCTTGGGCCATATCGGCCGATACCGATCGCTTTTGATATTTTTTTTAATTATTTTATATAAATTATTTTATAAAAAAAATTATAAAATATATATATTATATAATTAGACATCGCCACCACGCAACAAGTCAAAATGCTCGCTATCTGCAAACAGCTCCACTGTCTGTGTGTACTCGAGTAGCCTCCAGCTACGGCCAGGATTCTCCGGCACTGCAGCTGGACCCTAGTATTGGTATAAATCACATTCAGCCAGCCCTCAGCTCGAATACGCATCGAATCAATGTTATAAGACATTGATATCAGGAGCTATCTGTAGCTACTGCTAGCCGGCTAGATAACGTTAAGACAACGCCTCAGTGAACTATTTAGTTTAGAGTTAACGTGAGCTAACGTGAGCTACCGAGTCAACGGAGGTAACTTATCATGCACTCGACTATTGCTGGAGCATTTGTTGATATCAGCAGCTATCAGTAGCTAGCCAGCTAGATAACGTTAGACAATGCCTCATGTAGCCACTGGGTCATTTAGTTTAAACGGTAACGTTAGCTCGGTAGGTACTGGTAGCCAACGCTAACTCACGTCGCATCATGCACCAGACTATAGCAGACTGTGAGGCTCTTGTTTACATGAGTGCGGGAGGGGCTGGGGAGGAGGAGGCGCCGTACACTGCAGGCAGCTGTGTGTCTGAGAGAGAAGTCAGCAGTGACTGTGAGATCTCCGCTATGAATTGGATCATGTTTTTCGATCGGTTTTGACGACCGGCGAAAATAAAGCATTATCACCGATCGCATATTTATACTGATTATCGGCCGATAACGATCGGTGACCGATCGATTGGGGCATCCCTACAATAAAGTGCTTTAAAAAAGTTAGGGTGCTTAAATTCTTGACGCTATAACGCTCAAAACGCTAGCGTTAGCACGTACCACACAGAAAGATACATGTAATGTAGCTGACTTAAGGTTAACTGGCTCAGCATAAATCCGTATTTCCAAACGGGGCTTTGCAAATCACTCTCTCCGGAGCCGAGTTGGGATCTGAAGAACTCTGCCATCATCACGAATTGGAAGTGCCGTAATTCTAACCCTTCCAGAAGCTTTGTGGTCCGGTCTTGAACTTTCCATAAATGTGTCTCCATAAATCCATTTAGTTAGATCCAGCACTGAATGTATATATTTTTTATCCACTTTTTCTCCTTATTTTCTATTTTTCTCCCATCCCAATTTCGTGTATCCAATTCTCCCCTCCCCTGTCTTGAACGTTGCTTGACTATGCCCCCCACTGGTCGGTTGTAGAGAGGATGGAAGCCTTGCATCACGTGTTCCCTCCAGCACACGAGGAGGCAGCCTGTCACATCTTTTCGCCTGCCAGCGCGGACTCTCATTGGCGAGGTGTAGAGCTGCCGCGGTATTGATGTTTTCCTTACCGCACACATTTGCAAAATATTTCCTACCACCGCGGTTATTACCGCACGCACACAAAAAATAAAAAATAAAGTTTGAATGCATTTTTTTTTTAGTAGTAGTCTACTCTTTATAGCATATAGCCTGCCTCTAGTCTAAATGTCTATCTTTAGAGGATGACTTTGCAGCATGAATATTGTTTGGGATTCGGCGAGCACGCATTAGTTATTGAAAGTGAAACACGGATTCGAAGTTTCCCCTCTGGTCGTGCGCAGTTCACTCGGTGTTGCGGGCAGGGGTGGTTACCCCTAACCCCCCCGACCCTTTCTTATTATTATTACTATAAAGTTACTACTTTATAATAAAGGCATTCGTTTTGTGGCATTAACATTATATAGTTATATGTTCAATAACATCAGCGTATTTACCGGACCATTAGCAAGGCAAGCAATACTCTATTCATATCTCAGTTCCTTTCTTTGCTCAGAGCGTGCTGAGTTGTCCCATTCTGCGGTCTGTTAATAAAGTTTTCAATCAGACAAGTGTATAGAACGAAGGGCTTTTATTATAACATTCGCTGCAGACAGTAAAATCATTATGTCTCGTTTAGTACTCCTGAAGAGCGATGGTAGTCCACTCCGGCGGAGAGTTAAAGCTAACGTTATTATTAGCCGTGTTGTGATGAGCTGACATTCAGGACGTAAAAAACGTGTGACGCGTCTCTCTTCTGACCAATCAGTGGTCTGCAATGTTTCACGTGACTTTTCTGGTACCCAATAGGGTCGCTTGTAACCTCGATAGAGGAGTAGGGTATATCTGCAGAGCCGCAAGCCTAACGAGAGGAGGGTAATTCATTATTATTATTATAAAAAACAGCGGTGACGCGGTATTCAGCCTACTCTGCGGTGGCCGTGATGTAACAGCGATACTGCGGTAATGCGGTAATCGCGGCAGCTCTAGCGAGGTGTAACGCATGGAAGGCTCACACTACCCTCGCCACTTCCTGTCTCTGCTGTGCAGGCGTCTCCCAACCGACCTGTAGGGGTCGCTGTCCACAACGTCCAATCCCCACCCATCCAATTCCATCCGCTGACTCTGCCAAATGAGCCAGTACGACGGCCGGCCCAAGCCAAAGGCAATGCTGAGACTGGGATTCGATACCGGAGTCTCTTGCATTGGTGACGAGCGCAATCTCCGTTACGCCACCCAGCCGCCCTCAGCACTGAATGTATCTTGTGATTATTATAAATCTTTTGATGACAACAACTATTAGCCGTTAGCTATTTCCTGGTTGATTCCGGACATGATGTCACACGAATGCCAGGCTGCTCAGCCAATAGACAATACATTTTATTAGTGTGACCGCGGCTTTTGTAAGGTGCACGTAAAGGGCGCAACTTTTTTCTTAAATTTTTACAATCGAATGTGTTTTTCCAAATATAGAATATTCGTTGACAGCCCTACTTTCTACCCAAATAGAAGTTTGGTGAGAAAGCTCCCCTCTTTAGTTATCTTGGTTAAATTCTTCTGTTTTATTTTACGAGTAATTACCACTGCTTATTAGGGATGGGCGATATAACGATAACTATAATTATCGCGATATATTTTAATAATCGATATAAAGAAATGTGTGACCTGCAACAGGGCAGTTTAAGGGGCCTTTCTCACTCACCTATTGGGATCGAATCAGCGCTCCCGGGGACGGGGGGGAGTGTTCTCACTCAGACGGACACACCCCTTTTGGGATCAAACCGGCGCTGATTCGTTTTACCCCCCGCTGAACCTGGGACAGTTGGATTAGGTGGTTTCGGATGCAGGGCCAGTGGGAGCGGGGGGCGTGACACACACAACGTCGTTACTGTAATGCTTTTCATGCTTGCTTGAATTTTGGGCAGATAAAACCACACAGCAACAACTGGACAATACCCACAAAAACGATATTTATGGGCAATTTGAGAGTTCACAGCTCAGTGGATGAAAACATGAAGCCACGTTACAAACAGCACTTCCCTGGCTCGCATTAGGCCTGGCAATTTTGTTTGCCATGCTATGATACATTGGTTTCTTGTTCAATGCATTTATTTCTATTAGACCAGTGGTGCCCAACCAGTCGGCCGTGGTCGACCAGTAGATCAATGACATGGAATATAATTGCCACGAGCGATGAGATAATGTGCTGAACAGGCTAAGCTAACTAGCGTTAGCCGTTAGCTTAGCGTTTGCCACAATGCTATACTGTTATACTGGCATATTGCATTCACGTTAGCATGTAAGCTAACAAAATCAGCGCAGACGAGACTAAACTCAGCTTTTGGTGTTCAATTGTGTTGATGTTAGTTTTGTTTCATCAACAAATGAGAGGCAGAACACACAGTGAATGTATCCGTTTTGTTTATTGCACGTTCTTTGCTGAAAAATAAGAGCTACAGGCTATACTAGACTAGGCTAAGCTAACTAGCCCTGGGAAACGCTCAAAAGCGAACTCTACAACACCATCCATTCGTGATAAAATGGGGTGGGTTATATTGACAAGGCTTGACAACAGAGGTTCAAATATAACTTCATATTTATTGGTTATTTGTTCATTTTATATCAGCATCCAGTCTCCGCCGTCGTGTTAAGACATTTCCTGTTTACATTTTCGAACGTGACATCATCGCCTACGGCAAGCGTACACGCTCAAAAGGCAAACCGTAAACGGAACCCGGAGCGAACCAAGACGTGTGTACACAAACTAGAGGGGGGAGAGGGAGGGGGGAAGTTCGCATCAGATCTCGGAACGGGCTAGAATGGAATGGAATGGAAACGAGTAGGTGAGTGAGAAAGGCCCCTAAAACCAGAGACAGTGGACAGACTTGTCTTTCTTGCCTGCAACTTAAAGTAATGGCTTTGCTTGTCCAAATGACAATACTGACCAAATTGAGATTTATTTTTCTCTTGTCCATTTATTTAGTTTGCTTTCTAATTTAAAATACAGTTTGAAACAGTCTGTACAAAGTAGGCTATGTGTGCTAGCAGAGCTAGTCTCGTCACGGTGCACATGTGCAGTGGTTTGTCCACCAAAAAAGCGCCAAAAGATAGAAAAGAAACTAGCAGAGCCAGAACTGTTCAACTCCCCTGGAGCCACAGCCAGCAGAGAAGCCGGTTTACTTTTGCTTTCAAACCAGCTGCAGCCTGAGAACTGGAGTGTGAGGGGATGTAACACTAAAGATGGCGGCAACGACAAAGAATTGTTGCAAAATGAACATAAATCTGTTTAAAATCGATATCGAGTGATATGATATTGTTATCGATATCGATATCATTTTTGGCCATATTGCCCAGCCCTACCGCTTATCCTCAAGCATAATTTCTGATTCTTTTTTTGTGTTCTCTAATGTGTCAAACCAGCCCTCTTTTCTTGATCCTCAAATCACAACTGTTGCTTCCCTTGGACAAAGTTTGTGGAAGAGGGAACTGGTTGTATTAACTCAAACGCCACCCCGTTAATATCACTTCTCTATCTCTCTCTCTCTCTGCAGGTCTCCGAGCATAGGTGCTCCTCATCCTAGCAGACACTAGGGATTGCGTTTCACATCAGGGACAGTGAGTGGGCATAAGGGAAAATGGAGAGACTTGTTTGTGTGATGCGTGTTTGTAGATTCACTGGTGGAGGAAGAATCTGCCTCAAGCCTTTCAGTAGTATGGTCAGTGATCATCAAACACTAGATGAAATTCCCCCAAAAAACAGAGCAGTGATCTCTACCAAACGGCTGCATATGACCTGCCATCCAGTGATACTTGACATGACCCACTAGCCCGTCTGAAGATCCATCCAGTGGTACTTGACCCACTAGCCCGTCTGAAGATCCATCCAGTGGTACTTGACCCACTAGCCTGTCTGAAGATCCATCCAGTGATACTTGACCCACTAGCCCGTCTGAAGATCCATCCAGTGGTACTTGACCCACTAGCCCGTCTGAAGATCCATCCAGTGGTACTTGACCCACTAGCCCGTCTGAAGATCCATCCAGTGGTACTTGACCCACTAGCCCGTCTGAAGATCCATCCAGTGGTACTTGACCCACTAGCCCGTCTGAAGATCCATCCAGTGGTACTTGACCCACTAGCCCGTCTGAAGATCCATCCAGTGGTACTTGACCCACTAGCCCGTCTGAAGATCCATCCAGTGGTACTTGACCCACTAGCCCGTCTGAAGATATCAAAGTGCTCAAAAACTGTTGTTGCGCAACAAAACCTCTTGCAGCTGTGCTGTTTTTTCTTCTCAGGGCAGCTGTGCTGTTTATTCCCCTCTTTGTTGTTTTTGAAGCATAGGATTTATTAGTGGTTCCATTTTTCTGTGTTTTTGTCATCTATGTTGCAATTTTAGAGGGGTGCATCTCAAGTTTGCCTTGGACCTAAACTGGTGTTTACATTTTCAGCCATTCCAATAAGGTGAAGGCAGCCTAAAGCGTAGTGCAAAAAGAAAAGGTCAGACTGTTAAGGTTTGTTTAATTTTTGGTAGGAAGTGAACCACAGTTTAGTCTGTGCTTGTAGATAATCCAGTTCATATTATGAACTGGTAGGATAATGGACAAGGCACCACTCTTAGAGGAGGAGCAAAATAGGTACTTGGGTCGGCTTAGGCTGACAAACGGATTTTGGGGATGTTGAATTTCGATTTTGGCTTCATAGCCAGATACTTTCTTTTAAATGTTCTTCCCCAAGTCTGTTGACGAGTATGGTAACTGGAAGTCTCTTGTGGAGCCTTTGTCCAAAGGAACAAAACAAAAAACAAAAACCTGGATAATGCTTGAATAAATGTAAATTGTGATCGTCGTATACTGTTTAAATATGAGTTTTTATTTTCTTCTATTTTTGTATTAGTTTTGAGTACATTGAAAATTACATTTTGTCACTATGGCCACTATTTCTGTTAGGAGTTTGAAAAGAATGAACGTGTTGCTGTTCATCAGCAGTTCCTCCGTCACCAGGAACTCCAACCCTAAAATAGAACTATTATACTCTACAGTTCAGTTTCGATTTGTTAATATAAAAGATATGTTCCTAAGCTGAATACCGGAGATGAGGCTAGTGATGATATCCATTGACTAATCCTCCATAGATTCCATATATGAACATTTTCTGAATAGTTCTGTTCCATAGATGGAAGTCTTGATGACATCACAAATTTAAGTCTGATTCCCAGGGAGACTGCTGGCTGTGTTTATAGACATTGATGTAACTGTCCCAATAACGGCACAATGTACATTCGATTAGAATTTTCCCTTAAGTGAGCTGTTGGTTTCTGTGAAAATTCAAATGAGGCGCTTTAAAGGTTGCATATTATACTTGCTAACAGGCACGTGCATACATAGGGGTGAAGGGGTGCCCGGGCACCTGCCTTTTTCATTTCTCATTAGAAAGTGCCCTTTTTATGCCACCCTCTTTTTTTTTTTTTTTTTTTTTACAGTTGCACATATATATATACTGCCCTGCCCTTCCAAATGAAAGATGTCACGATAGAATCTAAATATTAGGTAAAGAAAGAGAGAGAAATGCCACGCCTCTCGTAAATAATAGGTCCTTCCAGCCAACAGGTAAACCGCGCAGGGCCAGCAGTGCACTGAACAGGAAATTGATATCCAGCTGTTGTTGAGCTCACAGTGCCCTCACACTCGAGTCGAGACCTCTTTTTTTACAGTTACTATTTCAACTAAAACAAAGCAAGGTAAGGTATTTGCCCAACAAAATAAAATGTCGGGTTTGCAGTGCACTGTATATTTTCGTGAAACACGTCGCCAGCCCCTCCCTGTCTGCTGCTGCTAGTGCAGGAAAATCACGCAGCTCTCTCTCTCTCTCTCTCTCTCTCTCTCTCTCTCTCTCTCTCTCTCTCTCTCTCTCTCTCTCTCTCTCTCTCTCGCAGCTGTTGGTCTGGAGCGCATATTGTGTTATTAAAGGGACACTATGTAGTTTTGGTGACATCTATCGGTGAAACTGAATGTACCATGATATACTTGTATTAACCCCAAAAATCGGGGGGGGAAATTATGATTTCCGGCACCTGCCTTTCTAAAGTCTTGTGCACGTCCCTGCTCGCTAATATAAGTCTCTGAGGTTCCCGAAACAAGTTTTTTGTGTGTGCTGAAAATACCACTCGATTATGCCTTCTATCAGCCACTATACCCCCACTGTTTTAGTCCTTTGTCTGGATGGGCTGTTATCCGATTTCTGTAGCCTTAAATGCAAATTAGCCATGTTTTTCCCACACCGCACTTAGCAACTGCTGGGCTTCCGGCTCCCACAATTCAGATCAAATCGTCAAACTAGGAGTTTCAGATCAAGATCCAGCTATTTCATATCCCATTTCCTGTGTAAAATGATGTCGATGGAATTTTGTAAACTGTTTGTGGAAAAAGTGTGTTTACAGGCCAGCCACCATCTTGAAAAACTGACATGCAAATCAGAGACCGTCCTCGCCATTTGATGTAGGACTGAGAGGCAAATCTGAAATGAATCTGTACATCTAGAGGCAAAGTTTCTGAATATGGGCTGTGTGCAAAATATGCCTGGGTTGTTTTATTTAACCCGTTTGTGTTAGTCGGACCGTCAGAGACTCTAATGTGTGCACAAGCACTGAAAAAGTGAGCTTTTCATATGTGACCTTTTTAATGCTTGAAATAATTGAACTGTGGTTCATAACCGGTTTGATAATCTGTTGTGTTCCACTTACAGTGTCAATGAAGATCATAAATGTGTCCTTTTTGATGGGATGATGCATTGCCTTGAGAACTCCATAGTATGATGCCATCATTTGCATTCTACCGTACCTGCAGTGCCATGAGTGCCAACTGTCTCAAGTAATTTCAAATTTGTAGTTTCATACTTTTTATACTATTGGTATCTATACTATTTTTGTGGTTCGTTTTTCAAATAAACTTTTCAACAAATATTACTTGTGAAGTGGTTTCTGGTTTGACACTTTTCGAGTCATTGGCATGCCATCGGTCCATCCTTAGTATTTGGCTACGTTACATCGTCACCACGGACATCTTAGTAGGCAAACGGGTGAATGTAATCAAACCGCATGTGATTAAAAGCTAATTATCTATCTCATGACATTGTTAAATTTGGTAGGACTGGCATGACATGTCATACTATGAACAGGCCAGGGATGAAACTGGTGGTGGAAGCTCAAAAGTACATGTAATTGCTAATATTACTGAGCTTGCGCCATTCAGTTCGAACTGACGGCTGTGCTGCAAAAATTTCTCCAGAACCTGCGGTGTGGCCTCCCTAACTCAAATACCAAGAGGGGCACATGTCCCTGGAGATCGCTGTTTGGCGGCATAAATAATTTGTGTTTTTTTCCTCCCCTATTGGATAAAACGGAATGTTGTCTACAAATGAAATGAATTACAGGTAAAGTAGCCCACTGATTTATTTGATCAGAGCTTGATATCCGATAACTGCACCACATATTACACATGAGAAAACACAAGCATAAACATCAAACCATCAAACACCAAGGAGCCCATGATGCCTCATCGTATCCCAGACCGCCCCTGGCAGGTTGTAGGGACAGATCTCTTTAACTGGAACAACCAGGACTATGTTGTGACCGTCGACTACTACAGCAGATTCTTCGAACTAGACAGACTTCACAGCACCACATCGGCAGCTGTTATCCACAAGCTAAAGGCAGCCTGTGCCAGGCATGGCGTCCCAGAGACCATAGTCTCGGACAACGGACCACAATACAAGTCTAAAGAGTTCGAGGCATTCGCCAAGTCGTGGGAGTTCACACACGTCACGTCAAGCCCACACTATCCGCAAAGCAACGGACTAGCGGAGAGAACCGTGAAGACGGCAAAATCACTCATGGACAAGGCTAAGGCAGACGGAAGAGACCCGTACCTAAGCCTCCTGGAGTATCGTAATACCCCAGTCGACAACTTCAAATCGCCGGCACAACTGTTGATGAGCCGCAGGCTACGCTCAACCCTCCCGAGCACCAACCAACAGCTGCGGCCAGGGGTAGTAAGCCAAAAAGATGGACATAACAAACGAGTGCAAAGACAACAGCACCAGAAGAAATACTATGACAGGTCAGCTAGACCGCTGCCCCCACTACATTGTGGTGAATCTGTCAGGCTACAAGAACTTGGACGCTGGAGGCCAGCAGTAGTCATACAACCAGCTGACACTGCGCGGTCATATCACGTTCGCACCCAAGATGGACGCGAATACCGCCGCAACCGCAGGCACCTGAGGGACACGAAAGAGGAACACTTCCAGGACAGCGACGGTATGCCGAGTCCAGAGAGCGTCGATCAACCGCCGGAGACCAACGACCCTGAACTGCCAGAGGACTCAGAAGAGAACTCAGCTTCATACTACACCAGATCCGGCCGAGCAGTGAAGCCTCGGGACATTTTGGACCTATAAATGTACAGGGTGCAGGCGGATCGCTGCCCTATTATAACACCATTTGCCCCATTGAAAAAAAAAAAAAAAAAAAAAGGGGTGGTGAAATGTAACAAATATTAATGTATGCTGAAATGATGACTTACTATATGTGTTGAATCTATGACCTACTTACCTTGCTTAATTGTCGATATATTCCCATTTTGTTAGCAAGCTACTTCTACAAATAAGAACTGCATATGGTAAGAGTGTTGAGACACGACCAAATAAGCCATGAATACATACCTTATTCACAGCTGAAGTATTCAAATATTAAAGCAGACTATCCAGAATAAGAGGGCACACAATACGAACTGTAATACCTTGATACATGAATCTTTATGTTTAACATATTAATCCTACCTGTTTACATTGCCTGGTCCTGACACAGGTAACGCACTTGTTATTGTTTACAAAGAAACTCTTACAGAGTATTGCACAACCATTCCTAATTTCAATTTTGTTCATAGCTTTTAAGCTTTCTCTAAAAGAAGGAGGATGTAATATTCATGCTTTGAATATATCTTTACTATATTATTCATGCTGTGAATATATCATTTACGACAGGCGCGCCAGGCGCACCTTGCTTATGTATACCTGACCAGGGCCCCGTTCCATGTACCTGGATAACTGAGTTAGCCGGATAACTTTAGCTGGATAACTGGGTTAGCCGGACTTTCCGGTTTCATGTACGTGGATTTTCCAGATCACCATGCCAACAGATCCAAAAGTTTGAGCCTGCTCGAAAGCAGAGTTCAAGTTCAAGTTAGCCCGATCACGCAGAGCCACGCCCCCGCAAAGAAGTGACAGCTCGTTTCCTGAAACTATTCCCACAGTCTACGATCTGCATTATACCATTCTGAATTACGTTTTTGTGCTCCATTCTTCCAGAGGGGGCTTTTGAAATGTAAAATAGACCCAAAATGCTGATATTAAATTCACTTTGTCCTAAATAATGCACGTTATATATACCGTGGCGACGGTGGCGCTCGCTCGTGCGATGTACACAAAAATGTGGTTATTTTAATTGTAACTGGGATTAAGATGTCTGATGAGATGCGCTGTTTGACGGATTTGAGAAATTGAATGAGCCGTTGACGTCACATGAATGAATGAGGATAAAGAAATAAAACTTCATTCAAAATAAGGAATATTCTAAACACGGGTCTCTCGTTCATTAATGTATAAACAATGAATTTACCCCATCTGGCACAGTGGCCCAGCGGTAGTGCTCAAGCCTGCCAACCTTGCGACCCGGGTTCAAATCCCGGTGTTTCCAATATGATTTTTTTGAATATAATATTAATGATTATACGCCAAAGTAGCCTGGTTTTAAGTTAAAATATTATAAATCTACATGCATTGAGGATGTCATTCTTTATATAGCTCTCAACGTGCACCAAATTGAATTATTCCTATATTGCAAAAAAAAGGAGACGACTAGGGTCTTGAACCCCGGTCGTCCGTGTGAAAGTCAAAAGAACAACCCGTTAGACCACATTGAAGATAAGTTAAAGATTGACTATACATCAATCAATGGGCAAGAGGGCCGTATCGTAATTCTGTATAACAGTTAACTACTCATTTTCGCTAGCGAGATCTCATTTGATTATTCAATCCAGCAGGCAAGTTTAAAGAAATATAATCTGATTGATTGAGGTAATGAGGGACTTAGAATTAGCCTATAGATAACGCATTTAACTTGTCGGCGAGGCGATTGAGCCGTATTGCAATCTGTCAATAAAGTCTTAAATCAATTAATCAATCAATGCCGTTGAGAATCAGGGTCTCTGCCATCGATACGTGCTGGCTTTTCACCTAAAACGGCCGCGCGCATTTAGCCTGACTCGCAAGTCTGGCTTGAGTTAACGAGACTGAATCCACCTTTGTGAAACAGGAAAATCCCGGCTTCGAACATCGGGTTAACTGAAGCTGGATAATGGACATCTTGATCGACTTAGTTGAACCACGTACATGAAACAGGGCCCAGGGGTCCTCACAGGCAGTTGGCTGCCAGCCGTGAATGGAGTTACACTCATGCTGAACGATGCTTACCTTTGAATAAACATATAAATGTTATCTCCTCGTCCTGAAGATTATTCTATTTAATCGAATACGACAGTTCGATGGCACAAGCTTCGAACATTTAAAAAAAAATCGAAGTTTAAAAAAAATAAAAAATAAATAAAAGTTTAATTTTTTTTACTTCAATTTTTTTTCTGTTCGAAGCTTGTGCCATCGAAATAACGTGTATCCATTCAACTAGCTGCTGTACTGCTATGGTAGCTAGCCTAGCTGCAATGCTATGGCCGATCACATTCACGTTAGCATGTAAGCTAACAAGAGCTTTACTGTAGGTTTAGTCTCTCGCTTTTTGAGAGACATAAACTCTCTGCTCTTGGTGGTACATTGTGTTGATGACTCTGCACCCCCCCTTAACAACTGTTTGCATTGAGCCGTATTGTATTGTACCCATTCTGCAATGTTAAATAACGTTTATCCATTCAACTAGCTGCTGTACTGCTATGGTAGCTAGCCTAGCCGCAATGATATGGTCGATCCCATTCACGTTAGCATATAAGCTATCAACAACAAGAGCATTGGGTCTCTCGCTTTTTGAGACATAAACTCTCCACTCTTGGTGGTACATTGTGTTGATGACTCTGCACCCCCCCTTAACAACTGTTTGTATTGAGCCATATTGTATTGTACCCATTCTGCAATGTTAAATAACGTTTATCCATTCAACTAGAGCTATACTGCTATGGTAGCTAGCCTAGCCGCAATGCTATGGTCGATCCCAATCACGTTAGCATGTAAGCTAACAACAACAGGTTTAGTCTCTCGCTTTTCGCTTTTCATTTTTTATTTGTATTTTTTACTTCGATTTGTGTGTGTGTGTGTGAACAATCCACTTTATTTATAGAGCACATTTAAAAACAACAAAGTTTACCAAAGTGCTGTACAAGTCCCACAACATAAGATAAAAAAATAAATAAACAAAATAAAAAAGTTTTTTTTTATTTATTTTTTTTATCGAAGCTTCGAATTAAAATCGAAGCTCGGCCCCGAAGCTTCGATTGCCAAAAAAAGCTTCGAAGGGAATACTTTACTGTTTTGGGGATTTGTACTTTACTCAAGTATTATTAGGTTTGTATACTTTTACTCAATTACATTTCAGAGAGAAAAAAACATACTTTTTACTCCTTACATTTAAAATGCAGACCTACAAAGTACAAATCTTGCAGGTCCAACAATTGTAATTAGTATATTTGTTTCTCTGGCTGAACTAACGTTAATGTTATTAATCCTGCGGCCGCTCTTTATTTAAAAACAGCCAATCAAATCCCCATCAATGGAAAATTAACCAGCCCATACTCATGTTGATTGGTCCTTGTGCAAGACTAGAAAGCGGGGATCTTTGATTAAACACCTGCTATCAGAAGTTTTTACTTTGACTTTTTAGTACTTACATTTAAAAGTAGAAACTTTTAAACTTTTACTCAAGTGTGTTTTTAGCCAGATACTCTGACTTTTACTTGAGTATGATTTTGAGACGGTACCCATACTTTCACTTAAGTATAATTTCTGGGTACTTTTTACACCCCTGCCAAGGGGTTACTACTAGCTACGTGGTTTTAACCTTATTACACATTCACTTATTTTTTACTCTGACATAGTGTGTGCACTACATTGTTGACTATAATGAAATACCAATGTATTAAATCTCCTTAAATCCTTATGAACTGTCACCCAGTATGCATACAGACTAATGTTTCCCCCACAATGGATGTTGTCACTCCTATGTGAGTCCAATGTAACTATACGATAGTGTGCAAACAAAGCCCTCCCTTAAAATAAACCATGTCTTGAATGGTAGTGGTACAGTTATTCACCCATTCAAACCTGTATTTACTCTTTGAAATCCATTGAGTTTATCCTCATTTGCTATGTGGTAGGTTATTGTTTTCAGCTAACTTTCTCTCCAAATCTGAATAGCTTGCCATAATATAATGAACCACGCAGTCCACACAATTTGGAGAGTCAATAATAGCCAAACCTTTGATCCATACCTGAAAACCCATTGAGATGCATTCATGAATCATTAATGTAAGACTTGACAGCTTACCAAGAGGAATTATTACCATGAGTCTTAAAGGAACACGCCAACTTTTGGGGAAATTAGCTTATCTACCCTGGAGTTAGACAAGCAGATACATACCCTTTTCTTCTCTGTGCATGCATTACTAGGCTTAGGGAACAACCGCACCATTAGCCTAGCTTAGCGTCATTCACTGGAAGTAGGTGTGCCAGTGTAGCCTAGTTCCCAACAGTCACGAAATACACTCCAAAGTCTAACTCCAGGGTCCCAAAATGTTGACATGTTCCTTTAAGATTCTGACCATGCTTGAAGTACCGGTAAACACTTACATTGAAGATAGCTTTGTAAAACAAAAGTTGACAGTAATTGTGCCATACACATTTTTGATAATAAAAGTTGTCTAGCACACGTTTCACACCATTTTTGGTTTATCTTTACCAAAAGTGACAGTAAATATGGAGGGGACCGTTTTCCATCGCTAAAATTTCAAACAAACTGAGGGGAATGATTTGATACCTTTAAGCACTTGGTTGATGTAGTTGTTGTAGTAGTGGCTCCTGTGTTCATCATTGATATCTATAGGCCCTCTCTCTGAGACCCCGTTCTCTGTGATGATAATGGGTGGGTTTCCATACTCTTCCTTAATGAACTTCAGAATCCGTCTGAACCCAAATGGAGACACCTTAAGCCAGGAGGAGCCTGAGTCAAGCCAGGTGCGATCAGCAATTGTTCCTGCACCCCTGTTGAAGATGTAATAAAAACATGTAATATGATGGCCTTACTAATTAAAGGGCACTTCACTGAAATACAATGATGTATTTTGCACATAATCTCACAATGAGATAAATACTTCTGCACACAAAAGACTTGGGTAACAGGTGTGTCAGAGAGAGGTCACTTGAGCAAAAGGAGAAGGTCCTGCACACTGACTTTATATATCATGTTCAGACAACAGCCTCAATCCCGTTTGAGGGATCAAAGGTTCTCTGAACATAATAAATACATTCAGTTCTATTTTGCAAGCTTAAAACAGTGTGCAGGACCTTCTACTTTCCCACATAATCTCACAAACTCTGAACAGTTTTATATTGAAATTCTTTATTCCGAATAACCTCTTGAGATGTAGCATCTCGTTTTCGATGGGCTCCTAACACAATACAATGTATGTACATTGGAGAAAAAAAACATTGGACATCGAAACAGTCTACAACAACAAAATCAACTGAGAAATGACATTACAAAATAAGTAAACCAACATACAAGATCACAAAATAAACAGGACAAACAAAACACAAATCAAGCAAGGATAGGAATGGATCGTTACTTCGTACGAGATAAGTAATGAAAGTCATGATAGTATGCAGTATATAAATGATAAACTAAAAATGATAAACTAAAAACATGTACATGTACTTTGAAAGTAAGAAGACAGCACATTTTTAAATAAATAAAAAGATGAGATGGAACGAGTATTTGCAGGTAAGTTATTCCAATCAGAAGGGGCTTTGAACAAAAAGGCTTTCTTGGCTGTTGCTTTTGACTGGCTCCAACACGGTGCTCCATTTGCTGCACATGGTCTGCTAGTGTGGATACAGAGTTCTGAATGCCGTTCAAAGTACAAATAATAGGTTCCAGCTTAGCATCCAAGAAGACCATCATATCAGTTATTATCTGTTGGACGATGGATTGAGATAAGGCTCTCATTGTGTCTTCATCCATTGTTTGATTCCTTGGCTTTAGAGTTGGTAGTACAATCAGTCGTTTAGCCAAGCAGAGTTGCTAAATTGTAGTGGTTTTAAAGCCACAAGTCTTGTCTATAGATGTAGTAGATGTAATGGTTTAAGAAGTCATTAAGCTACAGTTTAAATAATGAAAGAGTCAAACAGACATGAGCTCAGACCCAGCTTACTCACTCAGCAGCCATCTTGTTCCTGTTTGGAGACATATAGTTTTTTTCTTTTTTGCACAAATGTATTTAGTTTGACAGTTATGTAAGCGATAATGTATAGCTACGAGGTCATTGTCGCAAAATAATTTAGAGAGACTGCGTTCTGGAACACAGAGGCGCCGTGCCGAGGTGTTCTAAACGCAGTTAAGGTACATTATCCCGCTTATTACAGGGCTAACTTACTAACAATATACGTAATTCATTTTACACCATCGACAAGACGAGATCAAATGCAGACGCAGTTGTTCTGTTGCTCCTCTGTCATTGGCAGGTGTGTGGACTTGATTGCACCTGATGTAGTGCAGCTGTGCATATGGTAAAGCTTAGCTTTCGTGACTGCAATCAAAATGCTTGATTGTGATTGGTCAATAGCTCTCTGTTGCCCCTAGCAGCGGTCATTATTGCGCGTTGCCCCTAGCAGCGGTGAATTATTGAGAAATAATTGACCGCTGCTAGGGGCAACGGAGTGCTATTGACCAATCACAATCAAGCATTTTGGCGAATGTTAAAACGCCATGTAATAATGAGAGTTAATGAGTTTGAATATGTCCTCCACTGATGTCATTGGAGGACACTGAATCCTTGTGCTGTGACAGCTCAATGAAATCATGTGGATGAAATAGTAACAATAGGGAGATTGCTATTTTTTCATCCACATACCAGTAATTTAATTCAGCTGTAATTAAAACAACACAGGGATTCAGTGTTGACACCACTGGCAGACCTCTTCAAACTCATTCACTCTAAATAACTCAATTAATGTGTGTTTTAAAGCTTTTTTCGATATGTGAAAATATGTGTCAAATAAATCACATTGTTTTTCAGTGAAGTGCCCCTTTAACACAAGGGTTTTCTATCAAATAAATAGCTAATAATTAATGAAGACGATCATCACCTTAATATTTACAATCCTCTGGTATCAAGTAAACTGGGCTATGAAATGATGTTTCCAATAAAATTTACCCTGAGCTTTTCGCCTGAATATCTCAAATGTAAGGGCAGATTAGACATTATAACTACTACCAGTTTTAGGCAATGTTCTCAGTGCTGTATTAATATGAGTTTAATAGACATTCACACACATAGACTTTCACAGAATGCTTAATGTAACATCTTCCTCCATGTTGGTGGAGACAATGGTTGCTATGTACTAACAATGGTTGCTACTGTATGTGTTGATATTTGAGAAATATATCAAAAAAAATTGGTGTCTAATTACTGGATCTTATAAACAAGTCGTAGTGGAACAGTAATATTGCGCTTTTCCAGTGTTTTACCTACTCTACCACTGCACTGAAATTAGGCAATTTCATACCAGTGGTTACAGGCAGCCATGCTGGATGAAAGAGAACTACACAAACATTCCGTGCAAGGCCTCTTGTTATTCCTTGTTAGGCCTCTCCTCGTTATTCTCCATGTTTGGTTAGGGATTGCATGCTCACCTATCGGCGTCATAGTGCTGCAGGTTTCCATAGTCAACTGGGAATGCCAAGACGGTCGTGTAATGGTTGAAGCCAAAGTAATCATAGGTGCCTTTGATCCTTTTGATCTCTTCAGGGCTGAACTCAGGAAGCCTGGAGAGAAGCAGATATTTTTTTTATGCAGCTGTTTTCAGCCAAAATACATAGTGATGACATTCTACTCTTTGGAGGCTGAGAACTGATGTGCATACATTTTTCTAAAGTCATCTATTGTCAAGAATATCTTTTTTTTAATCACTGCCCTTTTCTTCATAGGACATTATTCTCAATAGTGCTATATTCGTTCAAAACGCAGCGGCCCGCCTGATCTCAAACCTACCGAAGTCGGCCCATGTCACCTCACTTCTTAGGGACCTGCACTGGCTCCCCATTGCTGCACGTATCCGCTTCAAGGCCCTCGACCTAGCATACCGTGCGGCAAAGGGAACTGCTCCCGCCTACCTCCGGTCAATGGTCTCTAACTACACACCCTCAAGACCCCTACGCTCTGCATCTTCTGGCCGCCTCAGACCTACTCCTATCCAAGCTCCGGGAGGGTCATCAAAGAGAAGCCACCTATTCTCAGTCCTTGCCCCATAATGGTGGAATGAACTACCCACCCCAGTTAGGACAGCCGAATCCCGTCCAATCTTTCGCCGTCGACTAAAGACGCACTTCTTCAACCATTATCTGAAATAATGGAAAAAAAATATATATAAACTAACCCTAACTAACCTTACTGTCATGCACTTGTCCTAATAAACTAACCTACACTGTAACACGCAACACTTTGATGAACATTGTTACTCAGCTGATAGAGTTGTGCCCTTCCTGATGACTTGTCGTACAGAACTTGTAAGTCGCTTTGGATAAAAGCGTCAGCTAAATGACTAAATGTAAATGTAATGTAATATTCTCTTTACCTAGATCTTGGAAGGCCAGCAGCTAAGCTTCTCTCACAGATGATAGTCTTCATCACATTGCTGTAGTCGCCATTGTATACAGGGTGGGCAAACCAGCCAATATAGAACTGCACCACAAGAGAAACACAAGAAGAAAAACATGTTCAACCAATACAAAGAAGGCACAGAGATGTATCTGTTGCAGAGATACAACAACTCACAGTTTTTCCACAGTACATTCTGACACACATGACAAAAGGACAGTAGGGGCTCACACACAATACATAGACTAAAAGTAAACTTTTAGGGACTTCAACTACGTGTGCCATGCCTGATAATGTGAGGACAGTTACTTTAAAGGGTAATTTCAGAAATGTTGACCCCTAGCCCTATTTCCTACTTATTGTCAATGGCTACTAGTCTTTTCTCAGCACAATCCATGCTGTTCTTCATCTAGGATACATACCCGCAGCTCCAGCTCAATAGCCACAAAACCAATGCAAAGTCAAGGTGGCCACACTCCAGTCTGTACAAGCCCTGGAATAAACACTAATACCTACTCCACAGTGCATGCAAAATAGATTTCAGCGTTTATTTCATGGCTTGTAGAGACTGGAGCATGGCCCCATTGCTTTTGCATTGGTCTAACTAGCCAGGGGTCCAGGTATCCAGTATGAACCAGCATGGTAAATAGGAAATAGGGCTAGGGGTCCAAAATTAAAAACTCACCCTTTAATAATTGGTTACATTTATCGTGCATTCAAGTGCTCCTCGCTCCTCATATTTACTGTATTTACGACTTACGAGTTACCAGCACATGAACGGCCCCTGGAAGTCGTAATTACGAGTGGGAATTTGGGAAATATCCTAATTTTCTTTACGTTTCATAACAGGGAAAATCATGACAGGGGAGATCATGGCAGATGATGGTAATAAACTTATATATTTAATTTGTTATGATAGAATATCTATATAATTGCTGTAGGCCTATATAGATTGTTTTTATTTTAGTTATTAGTTATATGTTTAGTTTTGTAAACATTACCCACAGAAGAAAAAGCTTTCTCACATGTTCATGGTTACCCCAACATTACACAACACAAATAGGGGAGTCCCTTAGATTTACAGTATACAGTATACAGTATATGATAGCGGCCCATACCTGTACCACACGTCTTGCCGCATCAATGTCCTCCTGCTTGTACGGATTTCTTGGCTCTGACCAGTCGGAGTTGATGGTGATAGAGATGATGCCGTTCTGTGTGGCACGGTACGTGTCGTTGTAAACGTGCCAGGCTTCAGCGTGGGCCTTGAGTAGGTTGTGACCCACAATGTAGGGCAGAGTGCCTGGTCTGAAGCTTATCCCTGAAATAAGAGTTATAATCATTAAATCATTAAAACATATAGTACATAGAGGGATGCTTTAGTTAGAAAAATAATTATAACACTGTTGATTAAAGGGGAATGCCAACCATTTAGGAATTCCAGGACAGGAACCCTCTCTGATCCTTTCAAACTGAGATGTAAAGTCTGGGGGTTGCGCCATAGACAATAAATGCGGCTCTGACTTTATGGGGCCATAACATGTTTGTGTGAGTTGTCATGCCTTCTAGCAATGCTAGAATATAAACCTTGTTTGGGTGTAAGAGCTCATACAAACATCTTATGGTCCTGTACAGTCAGAGTCCCATTCATTGTCTATGGAGCAGCCCCAGATGATACATCCCAGTTACATCAACAAATGGATGGTTCTCTCTCTGATTTCTAGCTTTAGGAGTGGTGCTCACTGAACTGTCCTGGGGCACAAGAAGAACATATAACAATTCTTAAAATGGGTGTCATTCCCCTTTAAGGTGGAATTACTATTATTTGAAAACTAGTGCAACCAGTAACTGTCCTCTGAAAAAGAATCCAGTAGCTGTGCAAAAAAGCCACAGTACCTTTGTTTTCAAATCAAATCCAAAATGTAAATATAGACTCAAAGTAGTACAATACTGTTTCGATGATATTCGACTCTTCAAGATAGTACCTGGCGCTGCTGCTCCATAGCCATGGCCCACATTGGCTACATTGTAGGGCTCGTTGATGGTGATCCAGAATTTCACTTTGTCGCCGAAGCGGCTAAAAATGAAATTGGCATAATCCCGAAATCTGTCAACGATGGTGTCATTCTCCCACCCCCAACATCCTGGAGAGTCTGCGGAAGGTCCCAGTGGTAAAGAGTAACCTAAGATAAGTAGAAGGACATAGAAAACATTATTGGACTTTAATTCATGTAGCCTACGTTGAACATTGAAGGGAAAATCCACCCTAAAACAGAATGCACATTGTGATATTCCAGTGATCTTGGACATTGAGTTAAGTCAATATCTATGAACATACATGTAGACAAAATGTCTCCCTAAGCTGGAAATCAGAGCATCAAATCATGAATTTGTGATGTCCCATGATGACATTTCGGAGTTGATCCATTGACGATGAGTTAGTGAGTTATCTAAATGTAGCTAGCTCTGAATTAGAAAATGTACCCATATCCCACTAAAATCACCATGGGTACTGTATAGTGTCTTATAAGTTCTTCCACTATTCACTGTCTATGGAGAGTTTCTCTGGTGTTTAACAACATTGTTCAATATTACACTTACTGTACACTTACTGTAGACTTCTGTATATTTTTACTGTATATTTTATACTAGAATGTATACATAACATACGAAATGTGAATCCCGGACCGTACTTTATTATTATTATCTTATTCTTAGGCTTATTTTACTCTTTATTCTTAGGCAATTATTTCTGTTATTCTTATTTGTGACTTTGTTCTGTCTACCTAAATGTTTACTGTGAGCGATTTGTAGTGCCAAATTTCCCTCGGGATGATTAAAGTATTTCTATTCTATTGTATTACCGTATATTAGTTTTAGGAGGGACTTGTTCACAAATTGAAACGTGAAGGGTGGCGTTTCTCACCCTAAATATATAAAGGTGTGACACTTAAAGGCACTCAAAGGGAAACCCCACCCTAAAATATAATCCACATATGATATTTCTATAATATTGTATAGCTCAGTTTCAATTTGTGAATAATGAACAAGTCCCTCCTTAAACTGAACACCAAAGAAACAAGACTCTCCATAGACAATGAATAGTGGAACAACTTCAATTCATATATACATATGAATATCTTAATATTCACAGCAGCCAAACGTACATGAGGTTGAATATCGGCGGCGAGCAGCGCATCCACCAGTCTGTGGTAATAACTGAGGCCAGCCTCGTTGACGTGCTTAGTGGTACCGTCGGGCAGAACCCTGGGCCAGGATATGGAGAAACGGTAGTGGGTCACTTTAAGCCTCTTCAGGATGGCTACATCTTCCTCTACCTTGTTGTAACTATCACAGGCTGTATCCCCTGTGTCATCATTGAACACACGGAGGGGAGTGTGGGCAAACTTGTCCCAGATACTGAGACCCTTTCCGTCTTGTCTCCAGCCACCCTCAATCTGTAAAAGGTGAGATGGTAATAGCTGATATTAAATAACACAGGAACTATTGGTTTTCCAGTAAGA
Organism: Notolepis coatsorum; assembly: GCF_963971535.1. Taxonomy (NCBI): domain Eukaryota; kingdom Metazoa; phylum Chordata; class Actinopteri; order Aulopiformes; family Paralepididae; genus Notolepis; species Notolepis coatsorum. Next base: position 121,885,315 of record NC_140167.1, read on the forward strand.
CACCCAGGTAAAGAATACAAAATACTACTTATATTCACGGTCATGCATTTCATCATTATTGAAAACTGTATTACTTTAAATCACACATCGCCAATTAACATGACTTAATAGTATCCCATTAGCATTAAAGTTTAAACGTCCAAAAGGGTATCTGAACAGTCACCTGGTATGAAGCTGTCGCTGTACTCCAGATGAAGTCCTTGCGGAAGTGTCCATAAAGAAACATCTCATCATCAGGTCTGGGGAAGCCATTGTCATTCATGACTTGGTAGTAGTAGAGAGCCGAGTATTTGGGTGTCCTGGGGCGGTTTGGGTTCGTGAAGTCCACATGGTGGAGCCCAAACCCTACCGTGTAGCCGTTGAGCCACTCGTAAGAGTCCATGAGAGATGCTGCTGTGTATCCTCTCACCTTCACACCATCCAGTTCATACGCTATGGAAACACAAGTAATTATCCTTATACAGTACATTAATTATATTTCACATGCATTGAAGTAATAAAATGGAGACTAGTTTGAATTAAAAGAATGTGGAAACGGGTCATGGCTATGTCAGTGTCTACCTAGATTGTCCAAAAGAATGTTTCATCACTCAATGTGTTTATGAAGAACAATTGTCAGGATCCCTTACCTTTCAGAGCCTCATCAATGTAGGTTTTGTAGAAGAATACTCTGGCAGAGTCATCCAAAGTGGTCTTTGTGTCTGTAGCTACTCCATTCTCAGTAATGTAAATCTCTGGATCTCCATACTCCTCCTTGGCCCAGATGAGCAGCCTTCTCAAGCCCCATGCAACAGCTCTCTGGTTCCTAATGGCAGTGGCTGGTGAATCGCCATCCTCTGCTTCCGACAAGTCCCGATCATAGTCATAAGATTGAGGAGAAAGCCTTTTGGTTGCATGGCCCACCACCGTTGTGGTGTAATGGTTTATGCAGAATACGTCAGCAGTTCCCCTGATGTGGGCCTTCTCCTCTTCAGTGAAGGAAGGGAGTCTCGACTCTGAAAGACCTTGCAGTTCGCTCTTGTTTCCCACTTGCCACTTCATTGCATCGGGATAGTCTCCGTTCTTAAAAATGGGGTGCGCAAACCAGCCAAGTTCAAACTGCATCGCGCGGTCGGCAGCCACCACTTCCCGGGGGGTGTTGATGTCTTTGGGCTCAACCCAGTTGGCGCAGAGGGCAATGGACACCAGACCACCCTGGGAATTACGATACTTCTCATCGTAAGTGTGGTAGACCCTGGTGTGTGCTTTCAGAAGGGTGTGGGCAACTCTGTATGGTGCAGCACCTGGCTTCTTTACATTTGGTGGGATTTCTCCCAGTCCATATCCTGACCACGCGATTGTATGAGGCTGGTTGAAGGTCAACCAAAATTTCACTCTGTCCCCAAAGGTGGCAAAGCAGAAGTCACAGAAGTCATTGAAAATGTCTATCATATTAGCATTGTCCCAGCCATTGAGGTTTTGCAAAACTTGTGGCAGGTCCCAGTGGTAGAGTGTCACCATGGGGGTGATGTTATAGGCCCTAAGACCATCAATGAGCCTGTTATAATAGTCCACCCCTTTTTGATTCAGGGAAGTATGTTGACCATCAGGAAAGATCCTGGACCAGGACAGAGAGAATCTGTAGGACTTCACCTTCAGGGCCCGAAGCATGTACAGGTCTTCTTCCAGTCTGTAGTAACTGTCACAGGCTACATCTCCATCGGCACTACCAGGAATACTGCCAGGCATGTGGGTAAATGTGTCCCAGACACTGGGTCCTTTCCCATCAGCATTCCAGCCTCCTTCAATCTGGTAAGCAGAGGATGCCACTCCCCAAAGGAAACCTTGAGGGAAAGTACCATAGTGGTAGAGTTTCCTCTGGAAACGGGTTTGGTGTGAGAACTTCTCCCAGACAACCTTGGATTTGGATGGAACTTCTGAAGGTGGCAACACAGATTGCCTCCTGGTCACATGGAACTCCAACCCCTTATGGCCAACATCTTTTTTAGAACCAAAACCATTACTCTTGATAACCTGTGAGTAGAAATATGCTGACTGCTTTGGCGTTCTTGCTCTGTCACTATCTTCAAAGTTGACATAGTGAAGTCCAAACCTTTCACTGTAGCCTTGTGGACCCTCGAAACCATCCATGAGCGATTACACTGTGAAACGCTGCACATCGACTCCATCCAAACGTATTGCTAAAAAGACAATTCAAAAGAATAATGCTTTCTATGAAGCCCATGTTGCATTATAGTCATACCTATAAACACACTATAATGCAGTCATAATGCATTTTAAGTACCATAATCATTCATAGACGTGGATAATAACCATACTCATAATATGTTCTGAAGCCTTTTCATACTCACTTCTAACATCATTAAACACAACACTTTATACCACGTGAAGACCATAGTGTATAATAATACTCATAGGCATAAAACATTATGTACGTTTTAGGTAATGATCAACACAACTATCATGTTACATTATAGTCATTGAAATTATACACTATAATATGATTAAAAGCAACTGAAGTGACCAAAGACATTCATTACTCACTTGTAGTAGTATCTTGTGATCATAAAACATGGTAGCTATAATAATAATTATAAATTATTATAATTAATTATGACAGCTGTGTTGCTCTTTGTCAACAATGTTCATAATGTTTTATGTGTATTTTCTTCCCTCGCCCTTGTTGGGGAAAACTTTTAAAATCGATGATCACAAATTATCTTATTATATTATCTCTATTTTAGGTTAGGATGGGGTGTGGTGTCTTTACTGAGGTTAAGATTAGGGTTAGATTTATCAACAATATAATTCATTGAAAGTTATGATGAGATCCGGCATTGCTGATTGGCCAACTTCACCAACAACAGCGCGGAGAAGAAGACAAATGTTTTACACCTATAGGGTATTATACTACACTATGCCTGTAACAATAAAGTGTTATAATACATGATGTTAAGTTATTATGAAAAAGCTTTACAATGAGTATTTTTATTTTTATTTGTATCCACTTTTTCTCCCCATTTTCTATATATTTTTTCTCCCATCCCAATTTTGTATATTTCCAATTCTTCCCTCCCCTGTCTTGAACGTTGCTAGACTATGCCTCCCACTGGTCGGCTGTAGTGAGGATAGAAGCCTTGCATCACGTGTCTCCTCCGGTACACGAGGAGGCAGCCTGTCGCATCTTTTCACCGCAGCAGCTCGAACTCTCAGTGGCGAGGAGTAACGCGTGGGAGGCTCACGCTGCCCCGATACTTCTTGTTTCCGCCGCACCGGCGTCACCCAACCGACCTGTAGGAGTCGCTGTCCACAACGTCCAATCCCCACCCACCAGCTTTCCCACCCTCTAACACTGCCAATTGTGTTAGTATGACGGCCGGCCAAGCCGGTAGCAACGCCAAGAGCTGGGCTCGATACCAGCGTATCCTGCGTTAGTGGCGAGCGCCTTGCCCACTGTGCCACTCAGCCGCCCTACAATGAGTATTGTTATAAAACATTATACCATTGTGAGAAAGCACAACTAATGTGTTATAATCTTAATTATAATGCATTATAAACATGGATTCCTAGAAAGTGTTACCTTCGAAACACTTAATTTATAAACGTTTTTCTTAATGATCTTTTAAAAACTATTTATGAGTGTGGTTTGTCATGATAGTAATGCTAGACCCTTACCTTTCAGTGCTTCATTGATGTAGCTTCTCATGTACTCTATTTGACTGGTGTCATTGAGAGTGTCCCCACTATATCCAGTGGGCATTCCATTCCCAGTTATGTAGACAGGTACCTTGGTAACATTAAGATATTCTGCAGAAATGTAGTTGAGGAGCCTTCTTAGGCCCCATGGTGCAGAGTGAATCCAATCAGATGCCGTGGAAGACCAGGAAGGGTCCACATGTGCCTGGAAGTCACCCACTCCCTGTGGGCCAGGAACACAACCACCATCACTGCTGTTGACCAGACGGGAAGTATAGTGGTTCAACCCCAAGAAATCAGCCGTTCCACGTATCTTCTGGCTCTCTTCTGCAGTGAAGACTGGAAGTCTGGCGGGCTCAGCGAGAGGACAGTCATTTATTTTCTGTTCAATCTGATGCTTGAGTGATACAGGATAGTCCCCATCTACAAATATGGGATGGGCAAACCAGCCCAGCATAAACTGCAGGTAGCGGTCTGCAGCTGCCACATCTTCAGGCCTGGAGGGATTCATGGGCTCTGCCCAGTCTGAGTTCAGGGCAATGCCCACTTTTCCACCCTGTGTCTTCCTGTAAATATGATCGTAGACATGCCAGGCCTCAGCATGGGATTTCAGTATGTTATGAGTGACCTAGAAAGGTAAACAAATGGTTAGCTAATGGAAGAAGGCTGACAATTAAACTGCATATTGTTGTGAGATAACTCGCACCTGGTAGGAAGCAACCACGTAGTCTTTAACTCCAGGGGGGTGCTCTCCAGTTCTATACCCAGCATGGCTTACCACCCAGGGGCTATTGAAAGTGTTCCAGGTCTTGATCCTATCTCCAAACCTGGAGAAGCAGAAGTCAGCATAGCGCTTGAAGGCCTCGATGATGGAAGCATTGGTCCATCCACCATAGTCTTGGAGTGCCTGGGGCAGATCCCAGTGGTGCAGGGTTACAACAGGTTCTATGCCAGACCCAATGAGAGTATTTATTAGTTTATCATAGTAGAGAGCCCCTTTCTCAGAGTGGCTCCCCTGGTGGCCAGAGGGGAAAATGCGGGCCCAGGAGATGGAGAATTGGTAGGTGTTGACCAGGAACCCTCGGAGTAGGTAGACATCGTAGTCAACCTTGTTGTAGCTGTCACAAGCCAGATCAGCTGTGTAACTGAGGGGTACAATTCCCTGACTGTATTGATAAGTATGGTATCATTAAACCACTACCGCTTGATGTACTTTAACTTCTGGCCATACAGTACACGATATCTAAGTATGATGAACACTTTCCCACATATGAAATCAGGTCCACACAAATATAACAGTCGAAGGTTTAATATAGCAAAATGTATATACAACATTCACTTAATTACATTTATGATTTGAATGCACTTGTAAGGCAAATGAGTATTCGTAGGCAAATCAACACTGAATGTCCAATCTCTGGTTACGCAGGAAGCAAGTATACAACCTGGTTCTTTAGGGAACTATAGCGATGGTACTTAAGGATTATAGCGGGATACTAAAGGGGTCCTGCTGGTTGTAAGTCAGTAGGGGGGGGGGGGGGGGTTTGGAGAGCCTTCAGCTGCATCCCATCTGGCCAACGATTCCTGGGGAGAATTCAGGTACAGAACACAGTGCCCGCAGGATCTTGATCCACAGATGAATACACTTGGGCCCTCTTGTAGATGGTAGCTGTAGGCTGTAGGTCCACAACGAAGGAGAAGCGAGGCGGCCTCGGTCTGGGTTGAGCGCCGTCTCACCTGGGCTCCTCTCGGGGGTAATTCCAACACTCACCGGCGTTGGCTGTTATCCGCTCCACAAATCAAAGCACCCAAAGCAAATAGATATTCCATGCCGTATAGGCTCAGCAGTCGTCCGGGTAGGTAATCCAATGTGCAGGTCCACTCGTCCTCGCCCAGAACTCCTCGGATGAAAGCACCACGCGTGGTCTGCCCAGCCTGGTTAAGACTCTAGATAACGCGAGGAACGATGGGGGTGCTGCTCACTTTAGAACTTTAATACCGCACGATGCACCATACATAATAGACTAGTATTAACTTAATAGAAATACGTCCCACTCGACGGTACAGTGACAAACTATGACAATTCAGCTATGAATTTACACGAGGTCTCAATGCCTATTCTGGGGCCAAATAGGCCATACTGCACCACACGTGGGTCGTGGGTGAGGCTTCACGTCTGTTACTAGGTTGGAGGGTAAAGGACTAATGGACTAAAAGAAAGTTCTACTTTACTTGCGCCATATTTATATGCACGGTGAACAAATAGTACCATTCGTATTTCGGTAGCCGTATTCCTACGCGGAACCGGGGCTAGTTGGGACATGTTCGTCGGCACTATTGAACTTGACTCAAGGGACCTGTCTGCTGGCGCCAGGTTCTTGTCCAATGAGAGAATGAACTATTATGGGCTGTAGTAGACTAAAGGGATATTCAGTGTATATGTACAAAGAATATACAAGGGATATCAAACGATATACAAATACTATTAAATATATATCCATAAATAAATATATATATTCGGTTTAATCTGATCCTTCACAACAGCCGCCCCCTAATTAGTCCCACCTAATTAGCTAAGCAGAGACAGATTAACCGCACTGTCTACCACTCAAGGTCCGCTGTAAGGGTCACTCACAAAGTCGTGGGGTCATGGTCGTCATCGATAGTGTCTGGGAGTCTTGGCAGTCCTATTAGCCTCGCCACGGGTCGTGTGTAAGTCCGCCCTTGGACGAGCACTTCAGCTGCTCGGACCTTGCCATCGGCACCTGTGATCACTTTGCTTACGCGGCCAGCCGGCCACATAGCTCTGGGTAGTGACTGGTCGATAATCATGACGACTGTTCCTTCTGTCAAATTGTCTCTCTCTTTTACCCACTTCTGGCGGGTCTGTAGAGACGGTAGATAGTGGAGTAGGAAGCTATTCCAAAACTTGTCAGCCAGTACTTGACTGTACCTCCACATTCTTCGGCCGTTCGCTTCTTCAGGCCTGTACATTGTCTGGGGTAGCGCGGGGTCCAGCCGCCCCATCAAGAGTGTGTTGGGGGTGACTGGGTCGACATCTGCTACATCACTTGAGACGTAACCGAGGGGCTTGGAGTTCAATACTCCCTCGATCTCCGTGAGGACTGTCATTAGGACTTCTTCCGCCACAGTCTGGGCCCCAAGCACGGCGTACAGGGCCCATAGCTTGGAAGCTCTCTCTCAGCTCTCTTTCTCCGCCTTTGAAGTTTGTCCCGTGATCAGACAACAATGTAGACGGTTTTCCTTTCCGCGATGTGAATCTTCGGAAGGCCATAAGGAATGAGTCTGTGCTCATGGTTGGAAGGAGTTCGATATGTATCGCTCTGGTGGTCATGCATTTGAATACAATACCCCACCGCTTCTCGGTTCCTCTTCCTTTCTTTATATACAACGGGCCAAAACAGTCCATGCCTGTGGCGTGAAAGGGCTTGTCGCCGAGTCGGAGGCGACAGGGAGGTAGGTCAGCCATCCGGGGTATGCTGGGCTGCGCGCGCCACTTTCGGCAGTCTAGACAGGTTCGCTGGAAGCGTCGCACTGCTTCTCTCCCTTGAAGTATCCAATAGCGACGTCTGATCTCCGTGGAGACTCTCTCTGCTCCTGCGTGGTGCACATCCTCGTCGTATTTCTTTATGATCAGCTCTGTGACCTTGTGTCGGCTGTTCAAGACTATCGGGTACTTAACGTCATCCGGTAGGTCGGGGGCTCTCCGCAGACGACCACCCACTCTGATGAGATTATGGACGTCACTCTCGGGTGCCAGGTGGAGCAGTCTGCTGTCTGATGGGACGGGCTTTCCTCCCTGTAGACAGTCTAGCTCATCGGGGAACGAGTCTCTCTGGGCTCGTTGTAGTAGAAGAAGTTCTGCTTCTTCGTAGTCAGCTGCTGAAATGTCAGTGGTGGGCTGAATCTCTGGGTGGTGCCACAGGAATGTCTTTAGCTGCGCACTCTGTAAGGTGAGGCAATCATCTATGTTGGGGTCTGTGGAGGCGACTGTGCTCAATCCACAGAACATAGGTTTCTTGTTTTCAGCCTCCTCTTTACTCGCCTCCCGTGGGGTGGGCGTAGGCCACTCTTCTTCCGGGAGCTTGAGGAACTCTGGTCCGTCACTGTAGATGTTGTGACGGGTGAGGTCATCTAGGGACATTCCCCGGGTGATGACGTCAGCTGGGTTGTGTTTGGTGTCCACATACCGCCAGCTTGCTGCTTCTGTTAACTCTTGAATCTCTGTGACTCTGACTCCCACGAAGACCTTGTATCTGCATGAATCAGACTTGATCCATGTGAGTACTGTCGTAGAGTCTGACCACAAGATTGTTCTTTGCACCGGGATGGTGAGTTCACGTTGGATTAACGTGGCTAGATGCGCTCCTGCTAGGGCTGCGCAGAGCTCTAGACGCGGGATAGATTGTTGCTTTCGTGGGGCTATTCTTGAGCGAGCCAGGATGAAAGCGGTGTGTATCTCTCCTCCCTTCTCTTGGGCACGCAAGTAGGCCACAGATCCATAGGCTACTTCGGAGGCGTCGCTGAAGACGTGTAGATCCATCTTGCATGTCTCTGGCCTCACTGTGGGTGGGAAGTAGCTGCGGCGTATGTTGACGCCTGGGAGTGAGCGGAGTTCCGTCTCCCACTCTCTCCATGTGGAGGCAAGGTGTGCGGGTATTGGGTCGTCCCAGCCCTGGTCCTTGTCCCATAGTGCTCGTACAATCATCTTTGCCCTGGTGGTGTAAGGTGGAATACATCCCAACGGGTCATATTGTCTGGCGAGTGTTCTGTACACACTCCGTCTGGTGGTCGGTATCGCCGTCGACCTTCCCTGCTCCGTGGTCAGGGGTTTGTGTCTATAGTGGAGCGAGTCTGTTTTGAAGCGCCAGACTAGTCCTAGTGTCATTTCTTGGGCTTCTCCTGGGATGGTCGCCATCCAGGTCTCGCTACTGGCTGCCTTGTCCGCGGGGGAGAGGCTGCGCAATACTTGCGGGTCGCTGCTGGCCCACTGCCTGAGATCAAAGCCGCCTTTGATCAGGGAGGCGCATAGCTTGAGTAGGAGAGCCTCGGCTTCTTCTTGGGTCGAAACGCTTTGTAAACAGTTGTCCACGTAGAAACTGTTCTTCACACTGTGTCGGACCTCTTCATCTGCTGCTGGGTCCTCTGCGACGTGTTTCTGCAGTGCAAATGTAGCACAGCACGGGCTGCATGTGGTTCCGAAGGGGAGGACTTCCCATTGGTAGATGGCTGGGTGCTCATCTCCGATCCTCTCTCTCCATAGGAACCGCAGTAGGGGCTTATCCTCCTCCACTAGTCTCACCTGCAGGAACATCCCTTTGATATCCCCGCTGATAGCCACCTTGTCCTGGCGGAAGCGTAGTAGCACGCCTAGTAGAGAGGGGCCGAGTGTGGGGCCGGGCAAGAGCTCTTTATTCAGATTCTGGGATCCGATCTGGTAGCTGCAGTTAAACACAATGCGATCCTTGCCGTTGTGGTGGACCTTGTGGTGCGGCACGTACCATGATTCGGTCGTCTGATCGGCCTCTTTAATGTCAATCTTCATTACGTGTCTCGCTGTGATTAGCTTCTCAATCTCAGCGCGGTACACACTCTCTTGAGCGGGGTCTTTGGCTAGGCGCCGCTCTGTGTTCAATAGATACCGCTCCGTAGCTTCTTTCGTGGCGTGAAAGGTGGGCATTCCCTCTCGCCTCAGGAGTGGAGTTGCGTATCTCATCACTCCGCTGACTGTGACTCTCTTTGTCCCTTGCTCGAGGAGGTTTATGGCGTAAATGTCTTCTTTAGAACGAATGTCTTTCTTTTCGTTCTTAAAGGGCATTGTCTCTAGTGTCCATAGCCTCTCGACATGCTGCAGGAGAGTGGTGTCTTCTTCTGTCACTCTGGAGTGGAGGCAGCTAGTGGCTGCTGTTCGGTTGAGAGATTTAGCGAGGGGGCCTTGTAGTGTCCATCCTAGGCGGGTCTCGACTGCTGCAGGACAGCCTCTGGGTCCTGTATGGACCCGGTCTATCGGGACTATGAGGTCTGCATGGTCGGAGCCTATCAGCAGGGTCGGGGTGGCGCCGTCTATGAGCGGGATAGGTAGTTGACGCAGGTGCACATATTTATCCATCAGTTTGGCGATGGGGTAGGTGTACTGTGATAGTCCTATTTCTTGGCTGGTGAAAGCATTTGTAATCCTATACCGTCTCTCTGGCTGCCCGCTTGCTGCGCTAGTGAAGGAGACATTCTCGCCTTTTATCGTCTTTAAATCTCTTCTTATTGTCCGAATCGTCATCTGGTTCTCGCTCCCCCGCAGTCCCAGCTGGGCCGCAGCGGATGCGAGGAGAAGGGTCTTCTCTGACCCGTCATCAAGGACGGCGTAAGTGTCCATGACTTTATCTTGGTGGCTCAATGTTACACGGACTACCTTTAAGAGCACCTGGGCGCCGCTGCTGCTGGCGGGGTCAATGTACATGACACTTGCCTTTGTGCTGCTCGATGGTGCAGGTGCAGGCTTTCTTCTGTTACTGTCATGTAGGACATCTAGGTGGGCTCCGTCACACCGACTGCACCTCTTCTTTAGGCGGCACTCGGCTGCCATGTGACTGCGCGCACATCGGTAACAGCGCCTGTTGGACTTTATCCATTGACTCACTTCTTCTGCATTCATCTTCTTGAACAGGTCACATTGTGACAGCCAGTGTTCCTTCTCGCAGTACGGGCACACCATCTTCCACTTCTCTTTTCTCGAGGGGGTACTGTGGTTCTTACTGCTCGGTACTGATTCTGATTGGTGCATGACAGTCACTGATCTTCTTCCATCGTTTACCCTCCTAGGTCCCTCTCTGGAGCTTGGTGTGCTCCGCACGAATGTATCCAAGCGTAGGCTGCTGACTTCTCTCGTCAGGAAGTCGGCTAAATCGAGGAGGGATGGTTCGGGACCGTTAGGATCACGGTGGTCTCTTTGCCGCCTAAAGCGCTCTTGTCTGGCGGGCGGCAGCTTCTCTAAAATCCTCTCGACGTTAGAGTTGGCGTATAGCTCGTGCATACCCTTTTCTCGTTGCGCTCCCAGCATCCCTACCAGGGACTGCACTTTTATAGACAGGTCGTCTAGTGAGCGATTGTCTGTTGTTGGGGGTAGGCGGTCAATATGCCTTATCTCTTGGATTGCGTAATCCCATATACATCCATATCTCTGGTCCAGCGCTGCTAGAGCCGCGGTGTATGGGGTCGTAGAGGTGGCATAGGCTAGCGCTATATTGTGCGCTCGGGGTACTTTCAGGTGCTTCAGTAATATTGCATACTTGTGGCGTTCGTCAACGACATCCACCATCATTGTCTCTAAGCACATCCGGAGCTCCGTGTACTGTGCTCGATTCTCATGGGTGAAGTCTGGAAACGTCGGTGTGCCAATGTATGACGCCGTGGATGGCTGGCACATCGGTGAGCGTTGGGAGAGAGGCCTCCTAGGCGAGTCTCCTCTTGCGCCTCTCTGTGGGCTGGTACCGGCAGGGTACCATGGCCCGCTGGTCCAGGTGCTGTTCCTCGGGGCTGGTCGTGCGTCATGCTCACCCGTGAATAGAGTCGGGGGTCTGTAGCGCAGCGCCGCGGGGGTATAGCCTGGGCTGTACTGGACCTCCTGGTCCGGTGGAGTACTGTGCTGTCGTCGGGCTTGGTTCTCCTCCTCTCCCTCTTCTTCTTCTGTCAGGTCCTCTAGATCCTGTAGTCATTTATTTAGCCTCTCCGCAGTGTATGCTGCTCCTTCCTTGTAGCTGGGTCTCGCTTGGACCGGTCGGGGAAGGGGGTCTGCGGGGGGTATAGGCTCTCTCTGGTGGTCAAGTTCAGGGTCGCTTGGTCGGTTAGGGGATGCTGCCTTTGATTGTTGTCTCGACGAGGCCCTTGAACCCCTGGCGGAGGGAGAGGGTGTTGCCTTGGTGATCAGCTGCTCCATTAGCTGCGCTTGTAGTCTGTCGCACTCGCCCTGTAGTCTGTCGCGCTCGGCTTCGCGCTGGATGAGAGCGATGTCGCGCTCTGCTTCTCTTTGGGCACCGTCAGCGGCGTGCTGGGTGTCGGACCGGTCTCTTGCCATATTCTCTTCCGTCTGAAGGCGTCTCATCTCCAGGCGTATGTGCTCTTCTTCGCTCCGTTGCTGTGCTTGGAGTCGATCACGTTCACCCTGAAGTCGATCGCGTTCACCCTGGAGTCGATCGCGTTCGGTAGAGGCTGTCAGGCTGACGAGGAACGCCTGTGACAGCATCCTCTCCGCCTCGCTGGGGGAAGACGCTTGTAGAGGTGAGCCGCTCCTGGCTGTACTCGTTGGGGAGTCCTGGAGCTCTATCTCCTCTGCGCTTTCCTCATCTTGTTCCGTGCAGGGTTCCACCTCTGGAGGGTTGTCTTCCTCCCGGAGCTGGTCGGGGACTACTTCTTCGGTATTGGCGGGGGGTAAAGGCATGTCTGTTCCCTCCTGGTCCCCACCGTGAGCTTGGTCAGTTACATTAGAACCCACTAGGGCCTCTGTGGTCGGGGTAACCTGGTCGTTAAGGTCAGACATAATTTTACTTTCTACTTTTACCGCGTTTACCGTCTGTAGAAGGCTAGGTAGTTGACTGACAGCGTAATCCTCTAAGTACTGAGGTGTCTGTCGTCTGCGCCGCAGGCGTTCTACGTTAGGAGGACCGTTTCGTGGAGTGTTCATCATAGGCCATTTCAATATTAATAACACTATATTAATATTACGCTAGTTACCCTCCGGCTCGAAGGACCAATTGTAACTGAGGGGTACAATTCCCTGACTGTATTGATAAGTATGGTATCATTAAACCACTACCGCTTGATGTACTTTAACTTCTGGCCATACAGTACACGATATCTAAGTATGATGAACACTTTCCCACATATGAAATCAGGTCCACACAAATATAACAGTCGAAGGTTTAATATAGCAAAAGGTATATACAACATTCACTTAATTACATTTATGATTTGAATGCACTTGTAAGGCAAATGAGTATTCGTAGGCAAATCAACACTGAATGTCCAATCTCTGGTTACGCAGGAAGCAAGTATACAACCTGGTTCTTTAGGGAACTATAGCGATGGTACTTAAGGATTATAGCGGGATACTAAAGGGGTCCTGCTGGTTGTAAGTCAGTAGGGGGGGGGGTTTGGAGAGCCCTCAGCTGCATCCCATCTGGCCAACGATTCCTGGGGAGAATTCAGGTACAGAACACAGTGCCCGCAGGATCTTGATCCACAGATGAATACACTTGGGCCCTCTTGTAGACGGTAGCTGTAGGCTGTAGGTCCACAACGAAGGAGAAGCGAGGCGGCCTCGGTCTGGGTTGAGCGCCGTCTCACCTGGGCTCCTCTCGGGGGTAATTCCAACACTCACCGGCGTTGGCTGTTATCCGCTCCACAAATCAAAGCACCCAAAGCAAATAGATATTCCATGCCGTATAGGCTCAGCAGTCGTCCGGGTAGGTAATCCAATGTGCAGGTCCACTCGTCCTCGCCCAGAACTCCTCGGATGAAAGCACCACGCGTGGTCTGCCCAGCCTGGTTAAGACTCTAGATAACGCGAGGAACGATGGGGGTGCTGCTCACTTTAGAACTTTAATACCGCACGATGCACCATACATAATAGACTATTATTAACTTAATAGAAATACGTCCCACTCGACGGTACAGTGCCAAACTATGACAATTCAGCTATGAATTTACACGAGGTCTCAATGCCTATTCTGGGGCCAAATAGGCCATACTGCACCACACGTGGGTCGTGGGTGAGGCTTCACGTCTGTTACTAGGTTGGAGGGTAAAGGACTAATGGACTAAAAGAAAGTTCTACTTTACTTGCGCCATATTTATATGCACGGTGAACAAATAGTACCATTCGTATTTCGGTAGCCGTATTCCTACGCGGAACCGGGGCTAGTTGGGACATGTTCGTCGGCACTATTGAACTTGACTCAAGGGGCCTGTCTGCTGGCGCCAGGTTCTTGTCCAATGAGATAATGAACTATTATGGGCTGTAGTAGACTAAAGGGATATTCAGTGAATATGTACAAAGAATATACAAGGGATATCAAACGATATACAAATACTATTAAATATATATCCATAAATAAATATATATATTCGGTTTAATCTGATCCTTCACAACAAGCTGTCTGATTGTCAAAAACATTGTTATCATGTCCAAAACGGTCCCAGATGGTCTCTCCCTTCCCATCTTCTGCCCATCCGCCTTCAACCTTGAAGGACTCACTGGAAGTGGCCCACTGGAAGCCAGTGGGGAATGGTTCATTCAGGAAGGCATCTCGCTCCATTGGAGTTTGAGCTCCAAACTCATCCAAAACATTATGGTAACTGTTTTTAAAGGCTGCTTCTCCTATGTACTCTGGAATACTGCAAATGAAGAAAAGGGGATAATATGAAAAATATATATGTGGAAAACGAGGAGCAATCATATTTTGACTCACACTCATCATGTTTTAGATTTTATTTTATTTTGCATTTTACTGAGGTGAACCTTTATACCTGTTTGGAGTGTCTGCCATGTCAAGCTTTCCAAACAAGTCTGTCACGTCACACCCCAAAATATTCAGTTCATCCTTGTTAAAAACTGTAACAAAGCAAAGGTGAGTTATGAAAATCTCCTGGCTCCTCTGTCAAGCTCTTCTAGTATCCCCCGAACCAGATTGCGGACGTTCGGGGACAGAGCTTTCAGTGTGGCAGCTCCCACCCTCTGGAACTCCCTCCTCGCAGAACTCCGCACCGCCCCAACTCTGGACTCATTTAAAAAAATGCTCAAAACCCACCTTTTCAACTTGGCCTTTAACCCCTAATTTCTCACTCTATATGTATATGTATGTATATGTATATATTGTGTCTGTCCACTATGTTTGTTAATTTGTCCTCTCTCCCCCCCCCCTATGTAAAGCGACCTTGGGTCTTATGAAAGGCGCTATATAAAACGAAGTTATTATTATTATTATTATTATTATTATTAAAACGAAGTTATTATTATTATTATTATTATTATTATTATTATTATTATTATTATTATTATTATTATTATTATTATTATTATTATTATTATTATTATTATTATTATTATTATTATTATTATTATTATTATTATTATTATTATTATTATTATTATTATTATTATTATTATTATTATTATTATTATTATTATTATTATTATTATTATTATTATTATTAGTATTATTATTATTATTATTATTATTATTATTATTATTATTATTATTATTATTATTATTATTATTATTATTATTATTATTATTATTATTATTATTATTATTATTATTATTATTATTATTATTATTATTATTATTATTATTATTATTATTATTATTATTATTATTATTATTATTATTATTATTATTATTATTATTATTATTATTATTATTATTATTATTATTATTATTATTATTATTATTATTATTATTATTATTATTATTATTATTATTATTATTATTATTATTATTATTATTATTATTATTATTATTATTATTATTATTATTATTATTATTATTATTATTATTATTATTATTATCCCATTTAACCATCTGATGGTTGGCAAAATGGACATAATTGATCAAATTTGCAGAGATGTGAAAATATATTCTATTTATTGCACACAGTTGTTTGAATTTCCTTGTTCATTGATTAAAGCTTCTTAATCATAGCATTTCACTGCAGAGGGTGAAGATGTGAGCATACATATTTCACATTTTGAATAAACTTTCTGTGTATTTCAATAATCTGAAATCTTTCAAATTCAGACTTCTTCCACTCTTAATGATGTAGATTATTAGGTTATTCTATAGTCCATTGATATCATGATAAAGACATGCGATGGGATCAATTTAAATAAATCATAGATGTGTATCTGTAGTCTACAGGCTGTGATGTATTACAACATAATGATGTTGCAGCAATGCCTTGTTAGTAAAATGTTAGGGTACTCCTTGCTAATTGAAGACACCGTTGACATTTGAAGAACTTCAGTAAGGCTCTGACCTCTAGCTTGTGCGATTGAATGATTAAATGTATGCTTTCATTTCATTTAATGATTTGTTTCATTCAGATTGAATTGAGATTATAAACTGTGCTGACTCTCTGTGCTGACTCTGTGACCTATGCTGCGAGGATATAAGGAACTCATAATATTCACATAACAGCCACAAGACAGAGAGCTTTAATGCTCATTGTGCTATAAAAGTTGATAATATCAATAAAGTGATATCCAAATAGGCTATAACTAGTGGAATATTGACACAAACGAAGGCTTGGCTTGGTCGTTCCATTGTCTTTACTTCCATCAACTTTAGTTTGGCAACACCATAAGCTCTGTGAAACAAGCGAGGATGTTCCATATGAGACGTGATATTCTTATTTTAACCATTGACTTTAAACACACAAAACATGCATGCTCTTCAATGAGCACAATAAGGAGTTACCATGACCTATTGCATCCACAATGAATGGTATTGGGTGTCACAGGAGGGACTAAGGATTAAAGACACAACATATCACACATGGAGACGATTGTGTGCCTGTAAAACATTGCTGATTGATTGTATAAGGAACTGTGAGCTTGCTGCTACCAGTCTATAATAATTATGATAACGAAATATACAATAAT
The DNA here is from genome assembly GCF_963971535.1 of Notolepis coatsorum. NCBI lineage: Eukaryota > Metazoa > Chordata > Actinopteri > Aulopiformes > Paralepididae > Notolepis > Notolepis coatsorum. The sequence continues at coordinate 121,901,684 of NC_140167.1, forward strand.
GATAACGATAACAAAACAACAGAAACGTTAACAATATTAGTTCAGCTGCATGACCTTTACCTTGCAGGAGTCTGTCAAGGGGTTGGAATTGATGGAAGAAACAGCCCTGAATGTTCATCTTGTATATCAATATGGGTACATTCCCACTGGCTCTCTGAAACATAACAGGGATCACTTAGGATGAGAAAAGCCAGGAGATCATGAACTGAAGGTGGACTGAAGTCATGCCATCTATCCTTTGTGCCATACATTACACACCATACATTTCATACTGTATAGTCTATATATCTCTATATCATATATACACTGACGCCATATGTACATGAATATCACATTACCAGACTGTTGGTAGCAATACATTTATATAATTCAAATGACATTAGATAGATAGATAGATAGATAGATAGATAGATAGATAGATAGATAGATAGATAGATAGATAGATAGATAGATAGATAGATAGATAGATAGATAGATAGATAGATAGATAGATAGATAGATAGATAGATAGATAGATAGATAGATAGATAGATAGATAGATAGATAGATAGATAGATAGATAGATAGATAGATAGATAGATAGATAGATAGATAGATAGATAGATAGATAGATAGATAGATAGATAGATAGATAGATAGATAGATAGATAGATAGATAGATAGATAGATAGATAGATAGATAGATAGATAGATAGATAGATAGATAGATAGACAGACAGACAGACAGACAGACAGACAGACAGACAGACAGACAGACAGACAGACAGACAGACAGACAGACAGACAGACAGACAGACAGACAGACAGACAGACAGACAGACAGACAGACAGACAGACAGACAGACAGACAGACAGACAGACAGACAGACAGACAGACAGACAGACAGACAGACAGACAGACAGACAGACAGACAGACAGACAGACAGACAGACAGACAGACAGACAGACAGACAGACAGACAGACAGACAGACAGACAGACAGACAGACAGACAGACAGACAGACAGACAGACAGACAGACAGACAGACAGACAGACAGACAGACAGACAGACAGACAGACAGACAGACAGACAGACAGACAGACAGACAGACAGACAGACAGACAGACAGACAGACAGACAGACAGACAGACAGACAGACAGACAGACAGACAGACAGACAGACAGACAGACAGACAGACAGACAGACAGACAGACAGACAGACAGACAGACAGACAGACAGACAGACAGACAGACAGACAGACAGACAGACAGACAGACAGACAGACAGACAGACAGACAGACAGACAGACAGACAGACAGACAGACAGACAGACAGACAGACAGACAGACAGACAGACAGACAGACAGACAGACAGACAGACAGACAGACAGACAGACAGACAGACAGACAGACAGACAGACAGACAGACAGACAGACAGACAGACAGACAGACAGACAGACAGACAGACAGACAGACAGACAGACAGACAGACAGACAGACAGACAGACAGACAGACAGAGAGACAGACAGACAGACAGACAGACAGACAGACAGACAGACAGACAGACAGACAGACAGACAGACAGACAGACAGACAGACAGACAGACAGACAGACAGACAGACAGACAGACAGACAGACAGACAGACAGACAGACAGACAGACAGACAGACAGACAGACAGACAGAGAGAGAGAGAGACAGACAGACAGACAGACAGACAGACAGACAGACAGACAGACAGACAGACAGACAGACAGACAGACAGACAGACAGACAGACAGACAGACAGACAGACAGACAGACAGACAGACAGACAGACAGACAGACAGACAGACAGACAGACAGACAGACAGACAGACAGACAGACAGACAGACAGACAGACAGACAGACAGACAGACAGACAGACAGACAGACAGACAGACAGACAGACAGACAGACAGACAGACAGACAGACAGACAGACAGACAGACAGACAGACAGACAGACAGACAGACAGACAGACAGACAGACAGACAGACAGACAGACAGACAGACAGACAGACAGACAGACAGACAGACAGACAGACAGACAGACAGACAGACAGACAGACAGACAGACAGACAGACAGACAGACAGACAGACAGACAGACAGACAGACAGATAGATATATATACAGGGACGTGCACAGGACTTTAGAGGGGCAGGTGCTCAAAGGCTGAAAAGGGCACTGGGCCTGTGCTATTTTTGGGGGGCCTTTTTGGGTGGGGAGGGGCCTTTTTATGCTTTTTGGCGGGTTTTGGTGATCAAATATTGAATATTAAACTATAATAATCAGTGCGGTAGCTCACTTATCCTTGAAAGACACTTTTATCACTGACTTAAAATGCCCATACATCTCCATAAATGTTCAGGGCGGAGGGAATAAGTGCTTACCCTACAGACCCCAAGTCTGTTAGGACAGCAGACTCGGTTGGCACTGCTCAAAACTTACCTTTTTAAAATAGCTTTTAAATGAATTATTATCTTTATTTCATTGTCTTATTTTTCTTTATTTCTATACATTTTACTTAAATATTTTATTATAATTTGTATCATTGTTTTATGTAGTTTTTTTTATCATTTTATTTGTTCTTTTTTAATGTCAACATATTATTTAAATTATTCAAATGCAACTCAAACATGTTCCGTTGTGATGTCACCAGTGTTGGGCAAGTTACTTTTAAAAAGTAACTAGTTACAGTTACTAGTTACTTCTTCCAAAAAGTAACTCAATTACTTACTCAGTTACAAATGATAAAAGTAACTAGTTACTTCAGAAAGTAACTATTGTGTTACTTTCAAGTACATTTGTTACATAAACAACATACACAAATCTAAACTATTTTAATGTTGCTGTGGGACAAAGTGAGACTAGCCTCCAATCAAATGCCATGTAGATATACAAATACAAACACAATAGATATTTTGGAACTTTTGATATGTATTGCCGCTCAACAGGAAACAACTGGGCAACATTAAATTATGCTTGTTAAGCACTATACCAAAAATAAATAACAAATATATACTGATTGATTGAACATTTTAATTAACAGATTGCAGAATGGGTACAGTACAGTACAGCTCAATACACACAATTGTTAAGGGGATGCAGACCAGAGAGACTTTCGTCTTGTTTACATCAGGGTCCCCCATTTTCAATTCATGACATTTATGACATACACAACATACAGTTATAAGAATCTAATCTAATCATCTACTAATCTAATCATGACATTTAAGACATGCATGCCATACAGATATATATCTCTGACCACCTGAAGACTGTGCTATTAAACCAGGAACTGCAGCACTGTTGATAAGGCTGTAGCCTCCACTACTGTAGTGTCCTGCGCTGCAACACACCTAACACAAGAGTGAACAAAAAACGCTCATGGACCCGCGGTCTGTCGTTGACTGCTCGTTGTTCGTTGGATTAGTTTTGGATTATTTGGGCTCGCTAAACAAACTATCAAAACGTACACAGAACCGCGGTCTGTCGTTGACTGAGTCGCTTGTGTTGTCGCTGTGTGTCAGACTCTGGATTCTTTCGAACACCCGCCCACCTCTACCTCTGATTGGCTTACCATGACATTTTACTCAACCTCAGCCAATCGCGCACTGCCCACTAACCAAGGAAAAAAAGTATTGCTTCTCTGCGCAGAGATCTGTCTGATGAAAAAAACAGCTTCAATCATAGTAACGCGGCGCATTTTTTGGCAGTAACGGTAACGCCGTTATTAAGATTGGAAGAGTAATCCGTTAGATTACTCGTTACTGAAAAAACTAACGCTGTTAGTAACGCCGTTATTTATAATGCCATTATTCCCATCACTGGATGTCACAGTATGATGACATAATCAAACATTCTAGAATATTTGTGATGTCACAGTATGATGTCATAATCAAACATTCTAGAACATTTGTGAACGAACATTCTAGACATTTGTGATGCCACAGTATGATGTCATAATAGAACATTCTAGAACATTTGTGTTCAACAATTCTCTCAGAAGTTCTCAGATCTCAGAAGACAAGTGAAGATATCACTTGTTGTTTCCGGCTACTTGTCTGTAAGCTTGAATATATTTTGTAGATACAATTTAATTTTCCCCACATGGAAAAGGAAACAATGTCCCGTACAATGAATGAACTGTGTCTGGAGGGAATGTTATGTGATGTGGTTATTAAAGTCAACAGCACTGAGTTTAACGCCCACAAGAAAATCCTGGGTGAATGCAGTCACTATTTCATGTAAGTTTATCTTGGTTCAGGTTAGCTTGGTTCAGGTTAGCTTGGTTAGTAAACAGATATTATACTGTACTTTTACTGTAAACAGATACTATACTGTACTTCTACTGTAAACAGATACTATACTGTATGTCTACTGTAAAAAGATACTATCCTGTACTTCTACTGTAAAAAGATACTATACTGTACTTCTACTTTAAATAAATACTATACTGTACTTCTACTGTAAACAGATACTATACTGTACTTCTACTGTAAACAGATACTATACTGTACTTCTACTGTAAAAAGATACTATATTTCTACTGTGCTAAGACCCTATACTTCTACAGTGAAAATATATTACTACACAGGACAGAATGTTGCTTACTGTTTACTCATCAGATATCTCTATATTCTGCATCCCACAGAGCCCTCTTCAATCCCTGGAGTGACTCAGAGAAAGCAGTCCACACTATCCCTGGGGTGTCCCCGAGTATGATGCAGCTCATCATAGAGTACGCCTACACACGCTTTGTGCCGGTGACAGCAGAGAACGTGGAAGAGCTTCTGGTGGCTGCAGACCAGCTTCTCGTCACTGGCATAGTAGGAGCGTGCTCTGACTTCCTAGAAGGCCAGCTGTCTCTGGAAAACTGTGTCGGCATCTGGAGGTTTGTGGACATCTACTACTGCCCTGACCTGATTCGCAAGGCCTATCTCTTCATCGTGTGCCACTTTGAGGAGATGTTGCACGTCTCACAGGAGTTTGTGGAGCTGTCCCTGCAGCAAATGGTGGACATCATCGAGAGGGATGACCTGAACGTGAAGAATGAGGAGACGGTGTTCGAGGCCATCCTCCGTTGGATCGACCACTCCCGTGAGGATCGTAAAACACACATCCCTTTGCTGTTGTCCAAGGTAACTAATTGTATTACTGTGCATTACATTAAAACAACACTAGGTTCCCTAGTACAGTGGTTCTCAAACATTTGGGTCCAAACTGTTCCCTAGCAACAGAAACCGTCTACAACCGATGTCTAAGTTGTACCCGCTGTCTGCTTGTCTCTTCCCAGGTTCGCATGGGCTTGATGAGGCCTGACTACTTGCTGAACAATGTCCAGAACAACCCTATGGTGAGAGACAGCCACAACTGCAGGGCCCTCATCCTCAGCGTCCTGAAAACCCCTGGCTCCGACAGGCTCCCAAACCCCCTGACCCGCCCACGCCTGCCACAGGAGGTCCTATTGGCCATTGGAGGCTGGAGTTGCGGCAGCACGACCATGGAGGCTTACGATATCCTAGCCGGTGGATGGATGGACGTGAGTGTTGAGGCGGAGAGTCCCCGGACCAACCACGGCACCGCTTATCTCCACGGTCTGGTCTACTACGTCGGCGGCGTAGGCGGCAGAGAGTTTCTCAGCAGTGTGTGCACGTTCAACCCCGTCACTCGCAGCTGGCTGCAGGTGGCTCCCATGCACTCACGCCGCTGTCACCTCGGCGTGGTCGCGTTGGGCGGCTGTATCTACGCCATGGGAGTGTACGACAAACACATGGTACTGAACGCCGCCGAGTGCTACAAGCCTGAAACCGACCAGTGGACAATGATTTCACCCATGCTGAAGGACAGGAGCTTCACCGGCGCCGCAGCCCTCCATGGCAAGGTGAGTGGAACTGAGGAACACAGGGTGGTAGATGAACTCAAGGAACGTTAGATCAGAAATCATAAATGTCTTTATTGCCAAGTAAGCTTGCACATACAAAATATGTGTCTGGGTCCTTTGGTGCATCAACATTAACAGACAATTAAAGTAGAATGAAATCAAATGGAATATATAAACAAAATTAGAATATTCTTTCTTATTACAGGTTTACATCTGTGGTGGCTTCAATGGGACGGGGTGTCTGTTCACAGCTGAGTGCTACAGCCCAGACACTAACCAGTGGACTCTGATCGCCCCCATGAGCAGCAAGCGTGGCGGAGTGGGAGTCGCTGCGTACGGAGGACAAGTCTATGCGGTAGGTGCACACAGAGACAAATCCTTTATACTAGATATTTTGATAGATATGTATCATTTGACTTTCAATGCTTCTGTGATGCCCTCATTTCCCTAAATGGATTAATACAGTGTCTGCCTGCCTGCCTGCCTTAACCACACACTAAAACATTCCTCTCATGTGTCCTGTCCTCAGGTGGGAGGGTGGGACCATGAAAACACCCTGCGTAGCGCGGAGGCCTACAGCCCCTTGACTGACTCCTGGTGCGCCCTGCCCACCATGCTCACCCCCCGCAGCATCTTTGGCATCGGGGTGATGGACGACCTCCTCTTCGTGGTCGGAGGCTACAATGACCGGAACCACACCATCGCCAACGTGGAGCGCTACGACCGGAGCAGCGACAGGTGGACTGTAGCCGAGGACATGAAGACCCAGCGCTGTGGCCTAAGCTGCTGCATAATGCATGGCCTGCCATTTAATATGAGCCAGTACGCTGCTCCCTGTGGAGGAGGAGGAGGAGGAGGAGGAGGAGGAGGAGGAGGAGGAGGAGCAGGAGAAGGCGGGTTAGGAGCAGGAGGAGGAGGAGGAGGATTAGGAGGAAGATGATTAGGAGCAGGAGGAGCAGGAGGAGGAGCAGGAGCATTAGGAGGAGGAGGAGGAGGAGGAGGAAGAGGAGGAAGAGGAGGAGGAGGAGGATGAGGAGGAGGAAGAGGAGGATTAGGAAGAGGAGGATTAGGAGCAGGAGGAGGAGGAGGAAGAGGAGGATTAGGAGGAGGAGGAGGAGGAGGAGGAGGAGGAGGAGGAGGAGGAAGAGGAGGAGCAGGAAGAGGAGGATTAGGAGCAGGAGGAGGAGGAAGTCGAGGAAGAGGAGGATGAAGATGAGGAAGAGTAGGAGGATTAGGAGGAGGAAGAGGAGGAGGAGGAGGCAGCAGGGGATCCATCTAAGAACCTTAAACATTTATTAGACCAAATAAAAATAAAAAAATAAAATAAAAAAAGGATGAATAAGCTTGTCATCCGAGACGGGCCGGTGATGCGCACGGCCCCTTCATGTAATCTTCGGCCTCTTCAGGCGAGCGTATCCCGATCCTTTTTCCATTTTCCCCCATAATGGAAAGAAACGCTGGATAGCGTAGGCTGGGATGGAGATTTTTCTTATGGAGCTTCTGCATCACATCCTTGTAATGGGCTCGTCGGTTTATTACCTCCCTGCACAAACCTTCGTAGAACGACACTGGTTTATCTTTATATTTCAGTTTCCCCCATTGCTTACCTGCATCCCTGATGATCGCGTCTCTCACTTCAGTTGTACGCAGAGTAGCAATAATCACTCTTACTTTATTGCCGCTGGGGTCTCGGGTGCCGATTCTGTTACAATGATCCACCATCGGTATTGTAGGGAGGATTTCTTTGCCTAGAATTTCAAATAACACTGATGGAAATGAGTCGTCTGTGCATTTAACTGATTCATCCAATCCCACTATACGGATATTAAATCTACGAGAGTGACGTTCGAATTCGAGCAACCTCTCCATTTTTCCCTATTGTTAGGTTTTAGTGAGTTTTTCCTTACCTTCGCGTGGGGTATGTCTGGGAGTGCTTGCATTCTTTCATTTATTTGCATTTATTTTAAATTTGTTGGACCTTATGGTGTTCTTGTTCTGTTCTTGACTTATTGTTATGTTTTCTTCTTGACTTGTTTAAAGAAGACTTGTACGGCCCATGGGGACATTAACGTGTGTTGTCGGGCCTTATAAATAAATTTGATTTGATTTGATACACACATTAGGAGATGTTTTCAACAAACAGGGTTTTTGTAGCTATAAAAACATACATACAAAATTTAATCTCACCAGTTCCACATATTATTTTTACGCACAGTTATCGGTTTGTTTGAAGGCTCATGGAGTCCCATTAAGGATACCAATTGAGCACCACAGATATCACAAATTCTTCTATGAAAGAGAGACATCGAGAGGTTTCGTATCAGATTTTTATCATCACTTACTAACGTCCTCGTATGGAATCCTCCCCCTAGACTCAGACCTGGAAATAAATTTTGATTGGCAAGAAGTCTGGGCAAACGTTCGAATTGCGTCACGTAACCCGGACCATCAACAAATTAATCTTAATTATATTCATAGGACATACTTGACTCCTATAAGATTGAACAGAATGGGACTTAAACAAGACTCCAGATGTTCCTTATGTACAAATGGGGATGAGGGTACATTTATGCACATGTATTGGGATTGCCCACCAGTTAAGATATTCTGGAAAGAAGTGGCACAGCAATTATCAAATTTCTTATTTCAACACCCCTCTGTATTGCTGTTGAATGATGTTTTTCAGTATGGAGCCCTTATACAGCTAAAGAGATTAATTTTATCTGGTCTCACAGCGGCTAAAAAGCTGATAGCATCACGATGGTTTCAACCGGAAAAAATGTGTCGGAAGGTATGGGTTCTTACATATCTCGATGTGATCTATCTAGAAATATCTACAGCAAGAATTTTAGGTGTCAGTGAAGCCAAAATTGCAATCTGGTTAGAAGTGGTGGAGAGAATAAAAGCTAGCATATGAATTGTAGTGCCTGGTTAGGAACGAATGATAATGGATGGATTATCCAAGTGGGGGTCCGGGGGGGGTGGGCGAGCGAGAGCATATGTATGTAGGGTATTAGATAGCAAGTATTAGGTGTATATCTCGTATACTACATTTATTTAAAATGGTGATTTCACTGGATGTTTAATGTTAATGCTTGTATGTCTAATTTTATGTTATGTTTAAAAAATAATAAAAAAATTAAATACAAAAAAACATTTATTAGACCAAAAGAAATCCTAATAAATTTATAAATTACTATCAGCCAAAGGTGGTGCATTTCTTTCTTCTAGTAATTCAGACAATATCGGTTTTTAGTTTGCGTAATGTAATGTAATATCTGTTTTTAGTTTGTGTAATGTAATATCTGTTTTTAGTTTGTGTAATGTCTGTTTTTAGTTTGTGTAATGTAATGTAATATCTGTTTTTAGTTTGTGTAATGTAATATCTGTTTTTAGTTTGTGTAATGCACATAATATGGGAACTTTTATCCATATGGTTGAGGCTGTTAGGAATTGCACCCCAACCCAAGCAGATTGCAGATCACTCTCTCTATATGGAGGTAAAAAAGAAAATATGGTAAAAATAATTGGCATAAAAAGGCACTTTTTTACAAGGCACAAAAGGGCAGGTGCTTGCGCACCCGTTGGGCTCTATGTGTGCACATGCCTGGTTACAATGCTTCTTAGCTTAGCACTGTATTGTATTTTATTGTATTTTATTCTCATTACTTTATCATATCTATTTTATTATCTATTCTATCTTATTATTTTATTTTTGCACAATCAAGGCGGGCATGGCCACCTTCATTTCAATACATGTCTAGATGTGCATGCAGGGACGCCTCAATATATATATATATTTTTTTTTTTTTTTTTTTTTGCTAGGCCCCCCTTCCCGCGAGGCCCTTTTTCATCACAGACCTAAAATCTAGTTTTGCTTATATGCTTATATATTTCACATTAGACACGTTTGTAGAATGTGTCTGACTTGTTCCTGGGTCTGCAGACATACTCACTATTGGAGCTCAGCCTCTGGGGTTCTGCAGCAGACATACTATTGGTTTCAACGAAGGGAGTGGTTTTACTTACATCATGTGTAGTACGCCGGCGTGAGTCAGCTGCGTTTGACTATTTCGCGCATGCAGCTTTTGACTATTATACTTAGTTATGCCAGCCAAGACGAAGAAAGAGGTCGGTCATTATCAGTCGGTCGGTCACCAAGGAACGTTGACGAAAGGCCTCTCGCTAGCGGGACAAATGGCCGGAGCCTTGTCATGGTATAGCCATGATGATGTCGGCTAGTAGCTAGCTTAGCTAAAGGCTAACTAGCGTTAGCTAACCTAGAGACAGCGCATACAGTCAAGATGAAGAGGATGGTCGTTTGGCAGATGAACTTCGTCAACTCCACGCGGTTGTCTCCATCCTCTTGGACGTTTGGTGAGTTTTTAACCTATTCTATTAACTCTATTCTATTCCCGCCGTGGACATCTCTCTCTCTCTCTCTCTCTCTGGAGCTAAACTGGCCGACTAGCTGTTGTAGTACTACTAGTAGCTAACGGTGTGTGACCTGGTGTCAGCACCTGTATGTAGCCGCATAGCTTGCTTCTGCGTTAGCTAATGGTTAGCGATAGCCTGGTTGAGCTAACTGTTAGCCAGTTAGCTGTTTAGCTACGACGTTAGCTGCCGGCTGCGCTCGGCTGGGAATGTTCGTTTGATGCTATCAGTTAGCCTTGAGTTAGCTGTTAGCTTGTGCTACGACCATTGACATTAGCCGTGAGAATAGCAGGGGGTTATTTTTGTCCCGCCAGCGAGAGGCCTTTCGTCAACGTGGAGACCTGTGTTGCGGCCTTTCGCCCTGTGTTCCTTGGTGCAGGTAAGATTAATGAAAATCATGACATTACCCCACTCTTCCTTCCTTCCCCTCCCGAATGTTTTGTTAATAACGATGTTTTTTTCCAGGCAAAACATATGTTACTTCACAACATTTGGAGATACGACATGTGCTGTGTGTGAATTCATTGTCTTGGTTGTTTGTGTAGCTTGGGTAGCGTTGGGCCGTTGGCCAAAGCTGTGTGTGGCCTGGTGTCAGTAGCCTACCTGGCTAGCCTTTAGCTGTCGGCCATTGGCTCCTTGCTGCTTTGTTTTCTCTGGTATAGACCCTCTTCTCTTTGGATTTAAGTGTTGATCTTTGTTCTTTTGGATCTATGTATATTCATGTTGCCTTTGTGAAGTTATCTTTTCCTTCTGTTTTGTTCTTTCATTAAAAGTTGAATATCCTTTAGGGGGTCATCTTTGCTTATCTCTCTCATACATGCTCTCTCTCTAACACACATGCTCTCTCTCTCTCTCTCTTTCTAACACACACAGTCTGCCTATGGCGGCCTTTCTCGATGGCTAGGCTGTGCTCGCTGAGTCTGTACCTAGTCAAGGATCTTCAGTCACAGTGCTCAGGTATTCTGCCACTGTGTACTCTCTGTTTAGGGCCAAATAGCATTTCAATTTCTTTCCAATGTGTCTCTCTCTCTGTACACTGTATATTGACTGTAGAACGGGAGCTCTCTCTCGCTCTCTCTCTTGCTATATGTTGACTGTATCATGCCCAGCCTCGGGCAGCGCTATTATTTACGAATATGTTGACTGTATAAAAAAAAAAAAAAAAAAAATTATATAATTTTTTTTTTTTTTACCTTTTGGTGGGGGGGGGGGGGGGGGGGGGGGCGGGGGGGCTCGCGTTTAAATCTCGCACAGGGCCTCGCATTTCTCCCAGGCGGCCCTGCCGGTACCAATTCCCTTTGTACTTTCAAAAGGCCAGGAAATGGCCTTGTTCGACAGCAGAGAGACGGCGGGTGAAATGAGGAGGCAGAGAATTTTGCTAAAGTTCACTTTTTATTTCACAAGCAAAGTGAAATAACAAACGGCTTGAATGCTATGAAACAATCAAAACATGCGACTATGCCCGCAGCTTGTGTTCCAGACTCAGTCGCTACTAGCAAAGTATCTATCTCGTCTCGTCTCCTCGTTGGTTCGATGGTGTCCGTCTCAACTCGTCGTCTGCACGTCCAGTAGGGGAAAAACATGCGTTGGGTTGTTTGTGTTCGTTCCGTCTACTGCTCTCTCAACTGCTCGTTTTACCGAGTTCCCTCCTCCCCTATTTTACGTCAGCTGGGAGGACGTCTTTAAGAAGAGAAAGAGCTTCTGATTGGATGAGACTGGGTAGCGGCCATTTTGAAGCTCGCCTACACCGGATATTCCCTTCTAAGGGCATACTTTGTTGGCTTTGAATAGCCTGAATCTTGGTCTTAGAGAATTCTTCAGTTTTCACGTTTTAAATGTATCTGGCAAATCAGATTTATCAAGTTATCAATCAAAAGTAAGGTTTGTTTTGCTTAAACCTCTAATGTAGCCTTTCTGTTAGGCAGTTCCACTTATCTTAAACCGTATATCTTGAATAATGGCCAATTTAGCCTTAATTTAATCCGTTTAGTATTGTAAACAGATTAATTGCTATACCTTTGACGCTAGGGGTACTTTGTAAATCTAAATAACTGTTTTTACTAACATTCTCACCAAATTTAGTGTTATTCTTATCAGATTGGCTCATAGCTGTCTCCTCATGAGAAATAGGAGCGGCTCGTTCCTTTGAATCAAATTGGCTTTTCGCAGCTGTCTCCTGAGGCCAAAATAGAAGCGGCTGGTTCCTTTGAAGCTGAAACAACCCCCCATGTTAGGTGACTGTCCATAGCCCGATACTGCCTGCAAAAGTGCCCTTTTTGAAAAAGAAAATATTTTTTATTTAATTTTTAATTTTAATTTTTTTACCGTTACGCATATAGACTGCCCTTCCAACTGAAAAATGTCAGGATAGAATCAAAATATTAGGTAAAGAGAGAGATGCCCCATATTCCATTGCAGTTTGCACAGCCTCCTCAGCGTGCCTCTCCGCGGACCTATATATTTTATGCATAGCGTGGGTGGTGATGATGATGATGATAGAAACCGCTGTGGCGCATACAGTTGAATGCTGGTATTACTCTCATTGAGGGACACGAAGAAGTCAAGTCCGATGGGATTTGGGAATCTCAAATACAAATCGGGATTGGAATAAAAAATGCATTTATATTAAACAATACAGAATATACAGCACAGCACTTCTTGGGGTCTGTAGGGTAAGCACTTATTCCCTCCCCCCTGAACATTTATGGAGATGTATGGGCCTTTTAAGTCAGTGATAAAAGTGTCTTTCAAGGATAAGTGAGTTCCTGCACTGATTATTATAGTTCAATATTCAATATTTGATCACCAAAACCCCCCAAAAAGCATAAAAGGGGGCCCCCTGCCCGAAAAGGGCCCTTAAAAATCGAGCTTGCGCGCGCTCGGGTAATATATGCACACAAGTGTAGTGCCCTTTTCAGCCCTTGAGCACCTGCCCCTCTAAAGTCCTGTGCACGTCCCTGTTCGTGGCCATTTCCCCCAAAACCCCGGGGCCTCTGAGCCTAAACCCCGGGGCCCCTGAGCCTCAGGGACAGCAGGGTTTAGGATGATGAGATAACGATAGTCTCGCCAGGCCAGCAGGCCATAACTAGCCTCCCAGATGTGAGACCACAAAGCGCCTCTGTCCCCCAGGGTTGTGGTGTAACTGGCAGTCCGTTTTTCTGCCTATCCTTTTGGAAGCATTACTGGAAGTACTGCAAATGGGGGTGGCCAGAGCTCTTTCCTAATGGAGACTTTATATTAAAATGTGTGTATGTATTCATAGTTCCTAGAATTTCAGACACTTTTTATTGACTTCAGGCATACAGTATCATAGATGGTTTAAAGTTTAAACACTCTTTTTAAAATGAGACACTCGGCTTTTGTAAGGGACACAAATACTTTCTGTCGACTACAATTATTGGGTCATATTGATAACTGAGGTAGGACTTCTCTTAGAAAGTTCCAGTTTCTCTCTCCCACTCACAATGACAAAGCATTGGCATGGAATGCTGCCTTGCTCACGGCACACATATCTGCTCCATCAGTGATGTTTTGCTGCGGGCAATGGACCGTTATGGCTGACATTATAGGCTATTGATTTGATCTCCTAACCCACTTCTCAAAGAAAGCCAGGTTTGACTATGGTGACGCTCTTAGCATGGTTGTTTGGAACTGGTAACATGCTTCCATATAGATTTTCAACTTGTAAACCACAGGGTGGCTTTGAAGAGCAGCTGTAGTGTTATCTTGCCCCAAAAGCCTGTGAGAACTGATGTTGTCATTAAACTCCATGGGTTGAAAACTGTTGAACACAGAACAGTTGCAGAAGAATACCAGGCAACATACCAGAATACCCCGTTTTCCGGAGTTCTAGATGAAAAATCATACACAATCATACACCTGTACTAATGAACAATGGATAACATTTTCTTTCATATGCGTTAGTTGTCTCATTTTTGATGGTCAGCTTGAAACATGGTCAAAGTAAATCTTTTTTTCTTCAACTTTTCGTAGTGGTAAATTTCACAACATCAAGTTGTTAACATTAAGCTTTAAATATATCTCTAGGGCTCATAATGTATAAGATCCTCTGCATGGCTCAGCTAGCCATCACTCATAGCAGACCAGGCTGCAGAAACAAATTAGTGGGGGGGGGGGGGGGGGGGGGGGGGGGGGCATAAAATGTTCTCGGGGGGGCACAATGGTTTTTCAACACAGGTTCCCTTTTATACATTTCAGCTGGGACAACGGCACTGTGGCTTGCTTGGCGCTGCCCACGGTGCTGAACTAAACAGCAGAGAGGCAATTGAAAAATCTAATTTCTCTATCTTAAGAACATTCACTTATACAAAAACAGACTGAACGGATATATATATAACAGACCTGCTGGGGCAGCGGACTGAGAGCAGGGGACACAAACAGGCTGGATAAGATGGTCAGGAAGGCCAGTAGCTTGGTTGAGGTGGAGCTGGACTCTAGCGAGGGTGGCGGAGAGGAGGAACCTTGCTAAGCTCCAGGCCATCAGGGAAAACCCCTCCCACCCACTATACACAGACTTGGCTGACAGGAGGAGCATGTTATAGGCTCACACTACCTAAATGCAGTACTGAACGGCACAGGAAGTCCTTCATTCCGACAGCCATCAGACTAGGGCTGGGCGATATGGCCAAAAACGTTATCGCGATAAAATTATTTTCATATAACTATATCGATAATTATCGTCGATATAATGTCTGTTAAGTTTAATTAACTTCTTATGCCCGGCGGCGATGGACGGGCTATTAATAGCATAGATATATATAATAGACTTGTTTTGCTGCTGCGAATGTCTCGAGTCGAGTTGATGTCGTCATCAGTCCGCGCACGTTAGCAGTTAGCCGACAAGCGGAGTATCTCATGACAATTTACTAAATATGACCCTAAAATACTCTCTTCCGCCCCAATATATTGAAACGACGTCCACTGTATACCCCACACTACTATAAACATGGCCTCAGAATTCACGCCACACACATACTCTGCACGTAAATATATAAAATAGCGCCGTGCAAGCTAGTTATCCTAGCCAGCCTGTTGTTTCTAAGCGGTGTATTCCATGACAATGTACTAAATATGACACTAAAATACTCTCTTCCGCCACAATACATTGCAACGACGTCCACTGTATACCCCACACTACTATAAACGTGGCCTCAGAATTCACGCCACACACCCACTCGGCACGTAAATATATAAAATAGCGCCGTGCAAGCTAATTAGCCTAGCAAGCCTTGTTGTTGAGTCCTACCTCTGGGTCTCCTTCCGGGTCTCCTTCGCTCTCGGCCATCTCCTTCACTGATTGGTTGTTAGTGCGTGTGCTCATATCCAAGCTTGGAAAATCGATATATCTAAACTTTGCGACCACGTTTCATGTTTATTTCGAGGAAATAATTTATCGCGATAGTTATCGTTTTATCGCCCAGCCCTACATCAGACTATACAATGCATCACTGTGCCTCACTGAGCACAGAGTGACAGTTACCATCTTCCTGGACTCTTAATTTTTAAACAACACTGTGCAATATTACACCTAATGTAGACTTCAGTATATTTTTACTGTATTTATTTACTGTATATTTTATTCTATTTTTATTCTATTTCATTTTATTCTATTCTTAGGCCATTTGTTTTGTTATTCTTATTCGTGACTTGTTCTGTCTAAATGTTTAATGTTGAGTGATTTGTAGTCAAATTTCCCTCAGGATAATACATTTCTATTCTATTCTATATCTTTGAAAAGTCTCCATTTATTCAACACTTCTGAATTCACTGACAAACTGAACTGAACTGACAAAAATAAGGTGGATAAAAAAGCAAACAAAATTCCTCCACAGGCTACTCATCATCATTAGTAGAGCGGCAAGCAGCGTTTGGGGACAGAGTGAAATCTTCTTAAAACACTGCCCCTCTCCACTCATTCCTGAACTTTTTTGTTAAGTCCTTCTCAAATGCCAACTGAATTAAATTGGCCTTGCGTCGATGAAGCATACTAAGGCGATGTTCTGTAAAGACGTTCTTGAGGGTAGAAAACGAATTCTCACAGAGTGCCGTGCTAGCTTCAGTAGTGTTGTTGTTGACATTAGTGCCCACTAGGGCTGTCCCCAACTAAGGATTTGGATAGTCGACTTTGATATAAAAAAAAAATAAAAAATTTATTTTATTTTTTACCAGGGTGGGCACAGCTGACTCAGTGGGCGGGCCCGGCCCCCTAATGCCCGCCCATGGCGCCGGGTCTGACTCATAGAATATCAGTTTGTTTATTGGCTACAGTGTTGGCAGATGGGAAATGTTAAATTATCATCCCAAAGGCTTAAAATGGAAACATTTTGGAAATTATAATTTATCTGTGTAGAACAAATGGGTGTACAAAGGACACATTTATCGTATAGAGACCGACGGCATAATTATTGTACATCTGGCATGCTCTATCCGAAGCAAGAGCTGTGATTGTAGGATCAAGAAAAGAGAGGGACTTGAGATGGGTCAATTGGAAACTGTATGGCTTCCCCCCATTGAGGTCACTAGTCCTCTTAATTTACCCCACAATGCAAAGCATGTAAAGCGTGCTCTTTTGCTGTTAGCTAACACTAGCACTAACAGTACCCACCAAAAATGTGGAGCTAATGTTGGCTACTACCAAGTGTTGCAGCTAACTCTAGTTATATTGTATATCAAAGACCATCTTGTTTGCTGTAGCTTACATGGCAGCTCTGATATTCTGTAGCAACTGGTGCTAATGCTTTCTAACGCAACATATGCTTTGCATTATGGGATAGATGATGACATCTTTAATGGGGGCAGCCATACTTAATACAATTCTCCATTGAGGCGGTATAATGGAAACTGTGCCTCTACTGTCTGCTAGGACTGTTTGGGTCCCTGCACTCCTTTCCTCATACCTCAGGGCTGGCCAACGTTGGGTCTGCGAGTGAGGGCCCAATGTGGCTCTAGTCTCCACAATATTATTTTGGGGCAGCCTCTAGTGAGATGATTTTTGTTCAACTTGTTTATGTATATAAGGACTGAGGGATGGTTTATATCTTTATTATTAGGCCTAGGGGATACAATCGTGTTGAATGACCCGTGACCATGACACTGTTATTTAGAGGTGTGACGTATCTCCTGTTAGTTTTTGATTCTTGGGGTCACAATTAAATTAAAAAAAATCTCTTCATAATCAATTGTTGATCCTATACATATATTTGATTCTAGATTGCGGTTTTGAGTTACTTTGAGATATAGTTTAATAGGTTTCAAAGATTTTTCCTGCTCCCCCTTACCCTTACTGTTGGTGTTCCATCTCTAAAGTGATAATTGTCTAGTTGCATTCTTTAAGCCATGAGCCGTGATGATTTGGTCACTTTTGTCTTGGCTGGTAAAAGCAGATGTTTCAGGCCTATAGGTCCCACAGACTACTACACAACGATTGACTGGATCAACGATTTTGCTTTGTCATACCAGAGCAGACTGTATTGCTGCCTTGTTAATTTATCCACTGTACACAAGGATGCAGCTCCCTCCTACATCGCTCTGAGTCTGACTGGCTAATGGTACCATTTTTGTTTTTGAGCACACAGTGAGTTTTCTTCTATAAGCAGAAGCCTACCTGTGTTGTGGGAGGCATCATTTGTAGTAATAAATTGTTACATTAACACCCCCTCCTCTCTACCCCACGCACACAAACACGCAGCCCATTTCTTTGTCTTGTAAGGCTGTCCCCGAACCCTGTTTTTAGGGTTCGAACGTTCGCCAGGGTTTATCGAACGAACGTTCGTTTTAAAAAAAAATTTAATAATTTTTTTTAATAAACATTATTTTTAAATTTTTTTAATAATACATTTTTTTTTTTTGTATTATTATAGATCCTACGGAGGGCGGCATTGCATAGTCTATTGGTGAAAAACATGTTGTTTACAGTGGTGGCTGTTCATGTAAACATGTAATTAAACAAAGCACTCAGAAGAAAATAAACAAGCTACTGCATCAAAGTTACTACTTATGATAAACAATAGCCCTTGCAGTCACGTAAGGGGCTAGATAAACAAAGGCATTCGTTTTGTGGCATTAACGTTATATAGTTAGTGTTACACGTTCAATAACAGGTATTCACTCTTGGTCGACGGGGAAGGGAGAGGGGAGCCGGGAGGAGAGGCGCACGCCTCGGCTCCTCAACAGACCCGTCCACCGTCTACCTCGGAACGGTGGTAGGGCGGACGGGCTCCCAACACGCCTGCCGCCCGTCCGCCCTACCACCGTTCCGAGGTAGACGGGTCTGTTGAGGAGCCGAGGCGTGCGCCTGCTGTTGTTTCCAACGCAACCACCTCCCGCCATGAAGCTCGCGCTCCGTGGCCGAAAAAGGCTGGTATTCATTAATGATCCTTTTGCAGGTTCACCTACGGAAACCTTGTTACCGATTACTTCCTCGGCGGGGAGCTAACTACGGCTCCCCGGTAGCTACGGTAAGTCTGTTGAGGCTTCTCGCAAGCAGATCAATGGCGGCATTGCCTGAAGTAAAAAACGAATAAACGCTTGCCGATTGGTGGTAACAGCAGAGGCGGGTGCAAGCGGTGTGACGTAATTGGCAGAATCGCCTGTCAATCAAAATAGAGCTCTGGTTGAGAAATAGTATCCCGCTGCAGCCCGGCAGACCATACTGGTTGAGCCGAGCGCCTGACGCGCCGCTTCACATCACCTCAACCCCGTGCGCATCCTTTATTTTTTTTTCACCGAACGTTCGAACCTATTAATTAAAGTCCGAATGTCAGCGTAACGAACGAACGTTTGAACGTTCGGGCTCAGCCTTATTGTCTTGTCTGGGCAGAGAAGCTAGTCATGGTGTAAGACCACAGATCCTTGATGAGCTGTAAGTCTTAGGTTTCCCGTAGGACAACTGACTCATATTTCCTCTAGGACAACTGACTCAGATTATTGCACCAATTCATTTTACTTTACTACTTAAATTTTTAATGGTTATTGCCTTTTCTTTTAGAGGTAGAATCTGTAATGTCGTCAAACGGTGACCATACTTTCTTTAGCCTGGTGTGTGGCTTGCATTCTGCTACACTATTCCGCGCGGCACCCTGGAGTAGTTGGCCTTAACGTCCATTCACTCGCTCTTAACAACGCTCCATTCCCTTAACGACCATCCACTCCCTGTTTACAAAACCATGTATTATTTTGGCCATATGTGGCGCTGTTGCGAGTTTGTGGATGCTGCGCTGCTGTATCCACATTTAGGAGAAAAAGAACAGAAGAAGAGATCCGTTTGGCAGAGCTGGAGAAAGTAGCGTTTTTCAGTCAACCTGTTAAAGTTTGAAGGTGAGTTTAAACTACTAAATAAGATCCGATTCCTAAACACTGTCACAACAGCAGTCATATTGTATATTTTCAACAATACGTTTGTTTACCAATAGGTTATTGGGTTTGTACCGAGTGACTGAGTTCGTTTTTTCTCAAATGTAAACTACAGTATAAGATCCCAACAATGTCACAACAGCAGTCATATTGTATATTTTCAACAATACGTTTGTTTACCAATAGGTTAAACTGTTTTTTAGCGTTTGTGTTGGCAGTTTCAACAGTTGGATGTACTCGGTGAAGCTGACTGAGTCGTGTTTTGTTTCTGCACAGCAGATCTTAACGATAATACATTGTGTCCTATCTATCTATCTCACTATCTATCTGCTATGCTTTTATTTTTTACTCCGTTTATTTGATCAGGGACAGTGCATATCAATCAACAGTTATACATTTATAAATGAATACAAATTAAAAACTGTAAATATGCCAACATTAGCAGGGTTGCTAGTTTTCAGTTGTAGTCCCTGGGCTAGATGTTTAAAGCCCAACCTCCAGGTTAAACCCTACTGATCAATTATGGGTAGTTTACATCATTGGTATATAATTATATATATATCTGTACATATCTCTTACCTACTCTTACTAGTTACACTGCTGGTCAGAATGACTTACTACCATAGTGTCTTTATACCTGTATCACTGTACATATTAATACTATATCTAAATCTGTATATCTCTTACCTACTCTTACTAGTTACACTGCTGGTCAGAATGACTTACTACCATAGTGTCTTTATACCTGTATCACTGTACATATTAATACTATATCTAAATCTGTATATCTCTTACCTACTCTTACTAGTTACACTGCTGGTCAGAATGACTTACTACCATAGTGTCTTTATACCTGTATCACTGTACATATTAATACTATATCTATATCTGTACATATCTCTTACCTACTCTTACTAGTTACACTGCTGGCCAGTATGACTTACTACCATAGTGTCTTTATACCTGTATCACTGTACATATTAATACTATATCTATATCTGTACATATCTCTTACCTACTCTTACTAGTTACACTGCTGGCCAGTATGACTTACTACCATAGTGTCTTTATACCTGTATCACTGTATATATTAATACTATATCTAAATCTGTACATATCTCTTACCTACTCTTACTAGTTACACTGCTGGCCAGTATGACTTATACCATAGTGTCTTTATACCTGTATCACTGTACATATTAATACTACAACTCTGTACATACATGTAGTACTCATAGTACTAATTTATATATGTTATACCCAGTTTAACCACCTGTAGAGTGTATATTACTATTTCACGTTACTGCTACATAGTCACTCTGGTTGGATGCCAAACCTCTTTTAGTTGTACTGTACTTGTGCTGCATGATGACAATACATTACAATCTGCACTGAATTAGTCACAGAATGTTTTGGGACTAGAAGGTTTACAGGGTTAACCGGCTGTCGTGTGGCAGTGAAAGGGTTAACCTTCTGTGTATTGTTGAAGGTTTAGTCCACATTGTTTATTGAACAAAAATACAACATGAAGGTTGGCCTTTAAGCCAGAAACAATAGTACTGTTACGTGACATACGATATGCAAATATACAGTAAGGAACCTGACGCAAACTTTGCCATCACAACCATTGAACTATTATAATAGTTAGGATCTATGGGTAACAGTACTGTATATTTGCATATTGTATATGTCACAAATGTAACAGTACTATATACCTGTATGTCATGTATGTCCCTATGTCATAAATGTCATGATGTCATGTATGTTGTGTGTGTCATAAATGTCACTATGAATTGAAAATAGGGGACCCTGATGTAAACAAGACAAACGTCTTTCTCTGGTCTGCATCCCCTTAACAATTGTGTGTATTGAGCCGTACTGTATTGTACCCATTCTGCAATCTGTTAAATAAAGTTTTCATTCATTCATTCAGTGAGATGCTGGAGAAGCAGCAGCAGCAGCAACAACAACAGCGGCTCCCCAAGACAAGAGGACACACAACTGCCTCGCCTGTGGTCAGCCAAAGTCCCGGTTCCTCAGAGATGGCTCCACCATCCACTTTTTTTTTTATCAGACTGGAGCGGTGAGATACTGTACTTCTACTGCTCCACTAAGGTCTTCCAGACCTATGCAGCAGAAGGACTCACCAATCCCAGGATGCCATTCCAGGACTTTGTTGAGACAGAGTTTTTTCAGAGGGAGTTGGAGGCCTGGAGGGATGTCTTTATTCTCCTTTATTTTATATATCAGAGGATTTTATAGTATGTCTGCACTTTATGTGCTCATTTCATCATTCATGTATTTTACATTCTACTAAAACTGAATCAAACCATAAACAAGGTGGCCCTAAAGGATGTTAGATCCTAATGTGAAAAACTGTGATTTTATATGTCTGCTCATTTGACTTATTTCTACTTTTATCTTTACGCCCCACTATCTGCTGGGTGCATACTATAACCGTATCATGTTTTGTAACAGATTACAGAAGCATATTGGAACGTGAGGTTCTGATATGAATTGATTAATATATCTGCATTATTTTATCCCACTTTATGCTTTGCTCTTGCTGCTTGTTTTACACTGATTTTATGTTTTATTTCTTACTGATGTAAAGCACTTTGAACTGCAATCCCCTGTATGAAAGGTGCTATACAAATAAAGTTATTATTATTATTATTACTGAGACACAGTTCTTTCAGATAGATAGTTTTTAAACCAGCTCAAAGCCGTTTTACCAAGACCTATATGCAGCCAAGCCTCTGCAGTAATGCGTGATCCACAGAGTCAAACGCTTTAGACAGATCAACAAACAATGCTGCACAGTGTTTTTTCTTGTCTAGTGCTTCAATTATGTCATTTGAGACTAGCATAGTCGCTGAAGTACTATGGATCTGAAGCCTGACTGAGACTTGTTAAGAATATTATGGTCAGCTAGAAACTCTTTCAGTTTGTTTACAAGCGATTCAAAGACTTTGGCCATTACAGACAATCTGGAAATAGGGCGATAATTATTTAGGTCAGAGGGGTCTCCGCCCTTTAACAAGGGGAGAACCATGGCCGACTTCCATGAGCTAGGTAATTCACCAGATATGATATGAACATTTCCTGATGACGCTGCCATTTTAGCTCTAATTAAGAATGACAGTGACCTAGCTGACTATTATTTGGAAATCCAGTGGTTTGTAAACTGGTGCGACAATAACTGTCTGGTTTTAAATGTTAAGAAGACTGAGGAGATGGTGTTTGACCCCAGAGGTGTTGGGGACCACAGGCCTGTGGTCATCCACACACAGTCCTCCTGTGCATAAATTAAGAAACATGATTTAAGTTGACAAAAACCTCTGCCGCTACAATCTAATGATAATCTAAATATGTGCAACAAGGAGAGACGGGGACAGAATTAATGAATGAAAACTTTATTTAACAGATTGCAGAATGGGTACAATACAGTACGGCTCAATACACAAAATGTTTAAGGATGCAGAGCAGAGAAAGACATTTGTCTTGTTTACATCAGGGTCCCCCATTTTCAATTCATAGTGACATTTATGACATACATGACATTTATGACAAGGACATACATGACATACAGGTATATAGTACTGTTACATTTGTGACATACGATATGCAAATATACAGTAAGGAACCTGACACGAACTTTGCCATCACAACCATTGAACTATTATAATAGCTTTACTATTATAATCTAAATCTGTGCAATATTCATGTTTATTTAGTGATATTCATGTTTATTGATTCAACATAGCTGTTTATCTTTGATAATGTATGACAGGCTTTTGCCCCGAACGGGATTCGAACACGGCTGCACGAGAGCAGTTCAGCTCCTTGGACAGCGTGACAAATGCACCCCATTTCATTGGCTGTCAGTCTGTTACACCTATACACGGCTGGCCTCCGCGCGGCACGGTGGTGTAGTGGTTAACACTGTCGCCTCATAGCAAGAAGGTCCAGAGTTCGATTCCCGCTTGGGGACCAGGTTTCCATGATGCCAGGTACTCAGGTGGGGTATCTCCCAGGCCTTTCTGTGTGGAGTTTGCATGTTCTCCCCGTGCTCGCAAGGGTTTCCCCCCTGATAAGATAAACCCAATGGAAAAACATGCACAACAGATCGCTAACGCTGTGGCGTCCTTGACGAAGACGGACAGGAGCACTTGGATTGGTCCCCGCCGGGGCGCGGCTCATGTTGCCGCCCTATCTGCTCCCGGCTGCCCATGGGGGGAAGGACAACGGGATGGGAAAAGTGCAGAGAGACATTTCATCGGCGACTCAGTGCATGTGTGTGTGTGTGTGTTCCTGTGGGTCGCCCATCTCGCGTGTGTGTGTGTTAAACTGCATGACAAATAAAGACTTCTAGTCTAACAATTATTATTATATTATTATATATTATTATGTGACAACAGATCCACATACATGTGTTTCTATTATAGATGAGCTGTAAACCCCTCCTCAGTCGTGTAAGAACAGGATTAGATTTTACAGCTGTTTGATAACATTCCTCGCGTGGCTGCGTGCATGCTCTAAGCGTTGGCAGCTATTAAAGTCCAACTAGAGGTCCTCCTTGCCTGAGCATGCTGTCTACAGATGTGGAACAGCTTCAGTGTGACGTGGGGGGGGGGGGGGGGGGGGCGTGGTGGATTGTCTGGGACTAGAGCCTTGTCTCCACCTAGTGGATAATGGATATGTGTTGTAATTACCAAAATGTATCAGAACCTCCTTCGCCCTCATGTGTCTAGTAGCATTTTAAACCTGGTTGTGTCAAGCATACTGCAATTATGTTTATCACATTTCACATTAGTCTGGTCCATTTTATTTATGGATTGTTAGTTTGTCCAATTGGTTCCTTTTTTAAAAACGGGAGTTTGCATGTAGAAATTGTAATTCATACACTGTTCACCTGATTTTGTAAATACCCTAACATTTATGAAATTCTGCACTTAAAGCACATTTTGATTGTTTCATTTCAAGTCCATTATGGCGGTGGTGTACAGAGCCAAAATTGCGAACATTTTGTCTTTATGGACCTGACTGTAGTTGTAAGAAAAGTGTGGATGAATTTCCACCACTGACAAATCTACCTTTGTACAATGCACTGCTTTTATTTTTAGCAACTGTACGGTCCATTATCAAGTAGATTTAAAATATTTAAAACCTTTTTTCAGGCTACAAGCTTATGACCATGCATTAACATTCTCTTTCCATGCAGATCTGAGCGGCCTTCCTTCCCCTCAGAAGTACAATGAGTTGGAGCTTCCTGACCCATCTGCTGGACGAGATCTCCAACCACTCCACCTTTGTCGGTAAGGTTTGGCTCACCCTCCTCATCGTCTTCCGCATCGTGCTGACGGCCGTCGGGGGAGAGTCCATCTACTACGATGAACAGAGTAAATTTGTCTGCAACACGCAGCAGCCCGGTTGCGAGAACGTGTGCTACGACGCCTTCGCCCCACTCTCCCACATCGGCTTCTGGGTGTTCCAGGTGATTATGATCACCACCCCCACCATCATGTACCTGGGATTCGCCATGCACAAGATTGCCCGCATGGATGACTCAGAGTACCGGCCACGCAAGAAGATGCCCATGGTCAGCCGGGGCACCAACCGCGACTACGAGGAGGCGGAGGACAACGGTGAGGAGGACCCAATGATCCTGGAGGAGATCGAGCCGGAGAAGAAGGAGGAGAAGTCGGACAAGCCCAGCAAGAAGCATGACGGCCGGCGGCGCATCAAGCGCGACGGCCTCATGAAGGTGTACGTGTTCCAGCTCCTGTCACGTGCCACCTTCGAGGCGGCCTTAATGTTCGGCCAGTATGTGCTGTATGGCCTGGAGGTGGCTCCGTCGTACGTATGCACCCGGTCGCCCTGCCCGCACACGGTGGACTGCTTTGTCTCCCGCCCCACTGAGAAGACCATCTTCCTGCTCATCATGTATGGCGTCAGCGCCCTGTGTCTGTTCTTCACCTTCCTGGAGATCCTCCACCTCGGCTACAGCGGAATCCGCGACTGCTTCTGCACCCCGCGGTCGCGGCCCCCTACCCCCCGCCACTCGGCCCTGACCAGCCAGAGGCCTTCCCTCTGCGGCCAGCCCTCTGCCCCCCCGGGCTACCACACGGCTCTGAAGAAGGACCCGTCGGGGAAAATGGCCTTCAGGGACAACCTCGCAGACTTCGGCCGAGAGTCGTTTGGGGATGAGGCCTCGTCGCGGGAGCTGGAGAGGCTTCGGCGACACCTGAAACTGGCCCAGCAGCATCTGGACCTGGCCTACCAGAATGAGGTCAGCAGCCCGTCGCGCAGCAGTAGCCCAGAGTCCAACAGCACGGCTGTGGAGCAGAACAGGCTCAACTTTGCCCAGGAGAAGCAGAGCAGCACATGCGATAAAGGTGAGATTTCTGCCTCTTCCTCACATAACTTTCTACTAGGGCTGTCAAAATTGGCCAAAAATGACATTGGAATTAGGACAGAGTAAAATCTATCTTCATTTGAATTATCGATTAATAATCCCAAGAGATCGATCTTAAAATAAAAGTGTGTGTATATATTCAATTTTTCATCCCCCATTTTAGTTGTTATGGCAATTCCTTTCCTGGCCATTGCGTGCATTGCCCCACTGTGTCTGCGGGTCGGCAATTAAGTTTGGCCTCGGGATAGGAATTGTCCATTGGTTCTCCCAGCCCACATGACTATTTCTAGCATTTCCATTGGCTATAGTGACGGATATAATCATATAGATAATGACTGGAAATACAACAAATCTACGAAACCACATACTGAGACATCACCAAGACGTGACATATGCAAAAGCCAATGTTCCAATAAAAGGTACATTCATGCAACAGCTTGAGAGTAAATTCTTAATGTAAACATTGATATTTTTAGAGGGTTCCTTGAACCATTGAATCGGATTGATCAGAAATCTAATCTAATCGGGACCTTGTGAATCAGAATCGAATCATTTTGGGAAATCAGTGGCGATACCCTGCCCTAATTCGAATACTCCTTCTTAAAAAACACATGGGTGCCAACTATGGATGTCCGATATTATCGGCCTACCGATATTGGCATTAAAATGTGATATCGGAAAATATCGGTATCGGTTTTCAATATTTTTTTAACATTTATCTACCCAGGCAAGCAAGTAAGAACTAATTCTGATTTTATTTATTGTCAAAAGTATGCATAATGTTGTGTTAATTCCATGACAAGAGATATGTAATGTTAATTACCTGAAATTAAGGGACCCTGCATGTATCGGTTGATATCGGTATCGGAAATTAAGAGTTGGACAATATCGGTGTATCGGTAAAAAAGCCAATATCGAACATCCCTAGTGCCAACCCTTGGAATATCTATTGTTGTGCATTATGTCCACAAGAGGGCAAACCAATACAACGGGAGACATAACTAGTAGGCTATAGTCATTTATTTAAACAAAATAAATATCAACATACCTACACCAGCATACAAATAAATGAATGTATTATCTCAATCTCTCAGAAGGGTCCGTCTCTCGGAGCAAGATCAAATAAATGAAAGTTCTGTATCGTTAAGGGGCTCAGCTTGGCATCACCTTCTGCACTATCTCGCGTACGTGCACGCGTACTGAATAAATTCCACAAATGTACCTCTAATACCAGTATTAGTCTGACCACACCCCTCATCAGCTTACCTTCATAAGCAGGTGTGTGGTCACCTGCTCTCCTCCTTCTCGCTTTCACCACAAGGAAAGTGCCTCGGTAGTACCCCACTTGACGTGTTGTTAGTTGAAAAGAGTTGTGACTGCTTTACATTGTGCTTAACCTTTTCTTCTCTCACTTGTTGTATAAGAAAAGGTTTGGGTCATAATGTATTCCGCGGAGAGTAGACCCGCTAGACCTACTCTTCACCACCGGTTCTCCATTCCCGCCTCCGTCGTGCGTTCTGGTGCTGGGCTGTTGCCACTCTCGTGGTTGCCGACCCAGCCCGGGAGACTGCCGGTGGATAGTTTTCCTCACCGACGAGCCAAGGGTTCGGTGCCGTCGCTCCGGCGATGGCCTGATCTCGACTCTGGTTCCTCTGGTTCTGGGGAATCGGCCGTTGATGAACGGGGGATTGTCTTGGAGCCGGAGGATTTGCGACGAAAACTTTTTGCGTCTGCTCGCTCGCGTCGCAAGATGGTGGCGTGCAGACGCGAACGGCCTGGGTTTGGGGAATTGCTGGAGACCAGCGAGGACGCGTCCGACTCTGGATTTCTGATGGAAACTGAAGACTTCATGGAGGAGGCGGACGGGTTCTTCTATGATGGTCCCGTGGAGGAGAGTATCCCTCCTCCGGAGACCCCGGAGGGGGGAGAAATGGCTCCATGGGGCGCCTTGTTCGAGGATGTCGAGGAACCACCTTGGCCTCATCAGCAGGATGCCCTACTGTCAGCCGCATCGGATTGTGGCTCCTTAACCAGTCGCAGCCTGCTGTATGCGAGGGATGCGGGGTCGGTGGAGGAGGGTTCGCAGGGGGAACTGCGGGCCTTGTTTCCCGAGCTCATGGCGGTAGCCGCCACCGCAAACGGTGTGCCGCTGCCGCTGCCATTGCCTGCACCTGTCCCTGATGACCTCATAGGCCATCCCTGGCAGCGTCCCCCAGTGAGAGGGGTGGACGTTGTCTACCCATTTTTCCCATCGATGGGGGCCTATGTTCGTCAGGGTCAGGCGGTGTCCAACATCATGGGACTAACTCCCGCCTACGTACCAGTTACGCGGGTGTCGGGGTTAGTCAAAGGTATGGGGGAGGGCGTACCTCGGCTTGACAATCCGATGGCCGCGCTCTTCTGTCCGGATATGGTGTGGGAACCCCTATGCAAGCCGGTCCTCCAGGGGAAGTCGGCTAGGCGATTGGCTTATTGGGGTGACCAGTCATTCATCGCTGGTACACAGTCGCTGGCTGCGGCGTCTAACATCGCCCACCTGGCTAGATTTGTATCGGGGATAATGACGGGCGGCACGGATCTGAACGAGGTAAAATGCGATCAGATCACCCAGGCTGCGGGAGCTGTTCTGCACCTTTCCCAGGTGCTGGCCATAGCCATGGGGAAAGTGCGTGCCCTGGCCACCCTGGGCCAGCGTCACCTTTGGCTGGAGCAGGCCCGTGTGCCAGAGAAGAAGAGAGCCCCTCTTCTGACGGCCGCCCTCTCCGACGCTGGCCTGTTCGGGAAGGCCCTGCAATTGATGACCTCAACATGCAGAGAAATGGCAGAGGAGAGATCCGTCCTTCAACCCCATTTTCCGCCTCCCGTCCTTGCCGGTGGGGGCAGAAGGCTTCCGCGACGTCGAGCTGTCTCCGTCGCCGCTACCACTACCTCCACCGCCGCTGCTGGCCCTGCCAAGAGGGCCAGGGGACGAAACGGCGCTTCGGCCACCGCCGGCCCATCCCAGACCGGAGGAGACGGTAGGGAACGTCGTGTCCAGCAGACTGTAACCTATCGTCCCTCCGGGGCTCCTCGGGGTGGCAAGACTCGAGCGGCGCGAGGTGGCAGACGCCGTTAGGAGTGACTTTTTCCCCTTTGTGTCCCCTCCTCTACACCCTTCCCGGCCCCTCTGTGATTTTGTGCCTTACACTTTTTTAATTAATAAAAAAAGTTCCCCGATATAAGGGGGACTGTGTTTGGCCGAACAAACTGTGTGTTTCTTCATACAAATCATATGGTGGGGTTGTGTATATATGAATCTTGGGGCGTCTTGTCGTTCCCTGGGCGTCTTGGGGATTCAATATGGTGGTCTAAACGGCCTATTGTTGATGTGGGTATGTCAGAACGCACACATAGTGCTGGCTCAGGATGTGCTTGGGCCGTTGCTGACTGGCGCGCCTGGCTTGCTTTGGTAAAACAGCGTTTTTATGGAGCAATTGGGATGGGTTTTTTTTCCTCTTCCGACATCCTGTGTGTTGTCGATGGGTTCCCGTTCATGTCAGGGGATGATGACGGAATGGGTCTGGACATATGGGGAAGGGTCTCACGCCCTAGGGGTGGGCCGCCGGACGCGGTTCATACCGACACGTCTGGGTGGCGCCTTCTTTTTTATGTTGGGATCAAACGCGCATATCTGCCCCTTCTCCTGGGGTTGGCAGGTCGGCGTGATTAGGGCACGGGACTGGTTCTGGTCGCGCTGGTCCAGATCAGTGCACCCGTTGTCCGCTGGGGATGCAGATCTGCTGTTCTGGTACCCTGAGGGACTTGGGGTTTTTTCAGGGGGAAAAATGCTAGGTCGATCCGGGTGTCACAGGGTTCAGCGTTATGGGACCCTTGTTGGGTGCGTTGTATTCTGCACTGTCGTAATGGCTTACGGCCGTGCCGACCTGTACGCGTCCGATCTCGTCGGATCTCGGCCGCTGTACGGGTTGGTCTTGGTTGGTACTTGGTTGGGTGACCTCCTGGAAATACCGAGTGCGGGGTGCTGGGGCTGGTCTTCCATATTACGCTCTTCTCTTGCGTTTTGGCGCTGAGGAGCCTGTTGGGTGGGGTTGACCTCCTTTGGGATCCTGTGCTCCCCGTATCACCGGGCCCGGTCCGGGGTGATGCTCGTTGACCCGTAGGCCCGGGATAGCCCTGTTGGGAACCGGAACGCGGGCTGCGGCGGTGCCGCAGGTGTGTTTCGGGGTTCTTTCCTGAGGGGTTATGGGACCAACCATTGCATGGGGTGATGCCTGGGTGGTTGGTTCTCTGGTGTGTTGCTGCAGTGTCAACTCCCGGTTCTCCGGTTGAGGGTGCCCCTGCACGTTCATGACGTCTGCCGATCGTATGGGCTTTTAGGTGGGCAGCTGTCAGGGGTCGAGTGGTCTACGGATCCCACTTCTGACGTGCTGTTTGAAAGCTTGGTTATGCGACAACGCCAGCATACGCCCCTTCCGCCGGGGCGGCTGTTCAGCTGTCCTTTCTGGCGCCTGCCTCGTCCGCAGTTTTTCCAGGCTTGGGTTGACAGCCTGTTGCCTGGTCTTTCCCCGGTGCGCTGCCTGCTTCCGTTGGTTACCTCTTGTGTGTTAACCGTGCTGTCTGCCTGTTGCAGGGCTTGTGTTCCAGGCGGTGTGCTGTTGGGGAGGACAGGGCCCGCTCGGCTGAGGGGCCCCTTGTCCGGATACGCTGGCGATGTGGGGGGCGGGGTCACTAGGTGCCCCCCTGGTGGGGTCTTGATGCTGGCATCATGGACTTCTCCGGGCCCCCATTCCAGGGAGCCCGGTCCTTTGGTGGATCTGGGTCTTCCTTCGTGCTCCGCTGCTACGGCCTTGCCACGGGGTTGGGTTTGCTCTTGACCCCGTGATTCTGGGGGCAGTAACGAGGTTGTTCCTCCGTTCGTTCCCGGGTGGCATGCGGGTTGTGCGTGTGTGTAGTCGTGGGGTCAAGCCACGGTCTGCTCACCCTGTGCGTTGAGTTGCTTGAGTGCCTCTTCGCACGGTCGGGTCCGTCGCCTTCCCGTGAAGCCCCTAATAGGGGGGCTACCCGCCATTAGGGGGGGTCGGGGGGGCTCGGCCCTCCCTGTTCTGATGGTTGTGGGGGGCTGTCAGCGGGGTGTATTTGTCAGCCAGCGGCTCCGCTTGGCCTCCCTTGTGCAGAAGGTGATGCCAAGCTGAGCCCCTTAACGATACAGAACGTTAGGTTATGACTATAACCAAGTTCTGTTAGTTAGGGGCGACGCTTGGCATCAGACGGCCGCTGCAGCCCTTGACCTCACCTTGTGGTGAAAGCTTGGGAAGGAGGAGAGCAGGTGACCACACACCTGCTTATGAAGGTAAGCTGATGAGGGGTGTGGTCAGACTAATACTGGTATTAGAGGTACATTTGTGGAATTTATTCAGTACGCGTGCACGTACGCGAGATAGTGCAGAAGGTGATGCCAAGCGTCGCCCCTAACTAACAGAACTTGGTTATAGTCATAACCTAACGTTCACGGTATATAGAATGGACATGTATACACAGCAGCGCGCCTCCAAAAAAGCCGTGATAAACGTGAAACAATATATTTACCTTGACATGAAACGTATGATGCTTCTGTCAATTAATTATTCAATACCTGTTCAGTAAGCCTACAGTAGCCTATATACTTTCATGTTTTGTTTAAATAAAATTAAGGCACACTGTAACTGAGGGGTACAATTCCCTGACTGTATTAATCAAGTACTGATATCATTAAATCACTACCGTCTATGTACTACTGGCCAATACTGTACACAAGTATATTAGATTAGAACACTTCCACAATAACACGGTTTTCCACACAAAATACTCGTTTACAATATTTATTACATCAAAGGGGGGTATTAGATTACAGTACTTTGAATGCGCTTATAAGGCAAATAGAATGTGCAGGCAAATCAATAGTGAATATTAAGAATTATCTCTGGTACTCTGGGATAGGGGTGTACTACCGGTTGTAAGCCAGCAGGGGGGGGGGGCAATGCTCTATGAATGTCAATGTTCAAGGAGGCGATATCACCCCTGGGTCAGCGGGGAAAAGCAGCCTGGTCCCAGGATGCGCGCCGTGCAGGTGAAAGCCGTGGAGTCTCTGGCACGACAGAGACGGGCTTGAGTGATGTCCCCACGGGCACGTGGATCCCACAGCAGTGGGTGTAGACGGTTCTCTGCTTCCAGCAGCTTGGTGAAGAATGAAGAATAATAATCCTTGCCGGAAAAGTGGCACTGCTGGCGGGGTGTAAATCCTCGGTGGTGCTGCTGGTCCGGTGTAAGTATCCTCCGGTGCGGTAGTGCACGGTTGAACTTGACGTTACTATACTATTAGCACGGGCAATAAGTGCTCTATGTAGACGCACAATTACTCACTCCACGTGGTCTTTGACTCGTAATGAAGGCTTTACTAATAAATAGCGAACGATACATTGAACAAATGTATTAGGATAACACGAGACTCTATCTTGGGGCAATGCGAGCCCTGCTCTGCCCACGTTGCGTAGTGGGTGAGACGTTGCTTGGATAACTGGAACTGAACGAGACTGAAGGACTAAGAGACTAAGAGAAAGTTCTACTTTACTTGCGCCATATATATATGCGCTGTGAACAAATAGTACCATTCGTATTTCAGTAGCCGTATTCATGGGCAGAAGCTGGGCATGTACAGACATATCTCGTCGGTACCTTTGAAGTCAGCTCGAGGGGGTAAGGCAGTGGCGCCGGGGGATCGCTTCCAATAGGAGAACGAATATTATGGTCTGTCCTGCTACCAGGTAAAGGGATATTCCGTATATATTGTACAAAGGAATATACAAGGGATATCAAACGATATACAAATACTATACATGGGATCTCAGGCAATAAATATATATATTCGGTTTAATCTGACCCTTTGTAACAGCCGCCCCCTAATTAGTCCCACCTAATTAGCTAAGCAGAGACAGATTAACCGCACTGTCCACTACTCAATGTCTGTGAGGGGTCGGGCAGTTCACAAAGTCAGGGGTCATGGTCGTCATTAGGCGAGTCGGGGAGCCTTGGCGACTCTATCAGCCTCGCCACGGGTCGGTTGTAGATCCGCCCTTGGCCGAGCACTTCTGCCACTCTGACCTTTCCGTCGGCACCAGTGGTCACTTTGCTTACGCGGCCGGCCGGCCACGCAGCTCGGGGTAGTGACTGGTCTATGGTCATGACGACTGGACGGGATGAAGGGGGGCTTAGGAGGAAGCGGGCCTGAGACTGCTTTGATCTGGGCTTGGCTGTGCTTTCTCCTCCTCCGTCTGTTTCTCTTGTTCGCTCTGTACCCCGTGTGAGGAGGGGCCGGTCCCGGCCGCCCCGTCAAGGAGTCGCTTGGGGTGCTGGGTTCGAGGTCAGCTACGTCTGAAGCGCAGCTGAGGGGGGTGGAGTTCCGAACTCCCTCTGGTACCCACGGTTCTCTCACGGGCCTCTCGCTTAATGTCAATAGCCTCTGCTGTACGGGGGAGAGGCCGGTGTCTTCTTCTGTCGCTCTGGAGTGGAGGCAGCTAGTGGCTGCTGTTCGGTGGAGAGATTTAGCGAGGGGGCCTTGTAGTGTCCACCCTAGGCGGGTCTCGACTGCTGCAGGACAGCCTCGGGTTCCGGTATGGACCCGGTCTATCGGGACGATGAGGTCTGCATGGTCGGAGCCTATCAGCAGGGTCGGGGTGGCGCCGTCTATGAGCGGGATAGGTAGTTGACGCAGGTGCACGTATTTGTCCATCAGCTGTGGGATGGGGTAGGTGCACTGTGATAGTCCTATTTCTTGGCTGGTGAAAGCATTTGTAATCCTATACCGTCGCTCTGGCTGCCCGCTTGCTGCGATAGTGAAGGAGACATTCTCGCCCTTTATCGTCTTTAAATCTCTTCTTATTGTCCGAATCGTCATTTGGTTCTCGCTCCCCCGCAGTCCCAGCTGGGCCGCAGCGGACGCGAGCAGAAGGGTCTTCTCTGACCCGTCATCAAGGACGGCGTAAGTGTCCATGACTTTGTCCCCGTGGCTCAGGAGCACTCTGACCACTTTGAGGAGCACTCGGGGGGTCTCGCTGTGCTGGTCAATGTGGAGCACTCCTGTTGGTCGGTTGTCTTGGACCTTCTGGTGGGCTCCGCACCGTGCACGGTAAGCGGCGCCCGCCTGGGCCGCCTCACGCCACTGGTCCACTTGGACGGGGTTCAGTGTCTTATATTCGGCGCACTGTGCCAGCCAGTGTCCGCCGTCGCAGTAGGTACAGTAGGGAGCGGTCTGGGGGCTCTTTGGTTCTGGTGCCACCGCCTCGGCATGGTACAGTACCGCGACGGGCCCACTCGGTTGTCCTGGCTGACGCCTGTTGATGTCGTGCAGGACCTCCAGGTGGGTGCCACCGCACCTGCTGCACTTCCTTTTCAAGTGGCACTCAGCTGCTAGGTGGCTGCGCGCGCTCACATCATCCGTGGTCAGCTTCTTGAAGTCTTCGCACTGATGGAGCCGATGTTCTCCCTCACAGTACTGGCACTCAATCTTCCACTGGTCCTTTTTCGTCGAGGGGGTGTTGTGGTTCTGGTGCTGCGGTACTGACTCTGATTGGTGCATGACAGTCACCGATCTTCTTCCATCATTTATTCTCCTGGGTCCCTCTCTGGAGCTTGGCGTGCTCCGCCCGAATGTATCCAGTCGTAAGCTGCTGACTTCTCTCGCCAGGAAGTCGGCTAGATCAAGGAGGGATGGCTCGGGGCCGTTGGGATCCCGGTAGTCTCTCTGCCGCCTAAAAAACGCTCTTGTCTTGCGGGTGGCAGCTTCTCCAAAATCCTCTCGACGTTAGAGTTGCCGTATAGCTCATGCATGCCCTTTTCCCGTTGCGCTCCCAGCATCCCTACCAGGGACTGCACTTTGATTGACAGGTCGTCTAGTGAGCGATTGTCTGTTGCTGGGGGTAAGCGGTCAATATGCCTTATCTCTTCTATTACGTAATCCCATATACGTCCATATCTCTGGTCCAGCGCCGCTAGGGCCGCTGTGTATGGTGTCGAAGAGGTGGCATAGGCCAGCGCTATATTGTGCGCTCGCGGTACTTTCAGGTGCTTCAGTAATATTGCATACTTGTGGCGTTCATCAGCGACATCCACCATCATTGTCTCTAGGCACATCCGGAGCTCCGTGTACTGTGCTCGACTCTCATAGGCGAAGTCGGGAAATGACGGCGTGGCAATGTATGATGTCATGGATGACTGGCACATCGGCGAGCGTTGGGGGAGAGGCCTCCTAGGCGAGTCTCCTCTTGCGTGTCGTCTTGGGCTGGTACTTGGTGGGTACCGAAGGTCGGGTACCCAGGTGCTGTTCCTCGGGGCTGGCGGTGCGTCAAACTCACCCGTGAGTTGAGTCGGGGGTTTGTAGCGCAGGGCCTCGGGGCTGACTTCTGGGCTGTACTGGACCTCCTGGTCCTGAGTACGTTGCTGCTGGTCGGGGCTGTACTGGGCCTCCTGGGCCAGAGCACGTTGCTGCTGGTCGGCTTGACACTCCTCCTCCTCCTCCTCCTCTTCCTCTGCTAGGACCTGGAGTCTTTTGTTCAGTCTCTCGGCGTGGTCCGGTTCTTCCCGGTTGCTGGGTCTCGTATGGACCGGCCGGGGAGGGGGTTCAGAGACGTGGACAGGCTCCTCCTGTTGGCGGGGTCTCGGGTCGCTTCGTCGGGTAGGGGAATGTGTCCTAGACCCATGTCTTGACGATCTCTGGGAGCTCCGTGCGGAGTGAGGGGGTGTCGCCATGGCAACCAGTTTGTCCATCAGCTCCGCCTGCAGCCGGTCGCGCTCTGCCTCGCGCCGGGCATGGGCTGCGTTGCACGCTGCTTCGCGCTGGGCATTGGTGATGTCGCGCTGCGCGTTGGCGACGTCGCGCTGGGCATTGGCGCTGGCATGGGCGGCGTGGAGCTGTGCATTTGCGACGTCGGCGCGGCTTCTCTCGATGTTCTCTTCTGTCTGGAGGCGTCTGGTCTCCAGTCTTATTCGGTCGTCTTCACTCCTTTGTTGCGCCTGGAAGCGCTCTCGCTCACCTGCGAAATGTTCGCGCTCGCACGTCTGTTGCGCTTGAAGTCGATCGCGTTCGGTGGAGGCTGCCAGGGTGGCGATGAGTGCCTGCGCCAGCATCTTGTCCGCCTCGCT
This sequence comes from Notolepis coatsorum, assembly GCF_963971535.1. Taxonomy (NCBI): domain Eukaryota; kingdom Metazoa; phylum Chordata; class Actinopteri; order Aulopiformes; family Paralepididae; genus Notolepis; species Notolepis coatsorum. The sequence goes on from NC_140167.1 coordinate 121,937,975, forward strand.
GGGGGAAGACGCCGTTCGGGGCGATCGGCTCCCGGCAGTACTTGTTGGAGATCCGTTCTCCTGTTGCGTACCGAGGAGATCCGTCTCCTGGGTGCGCGTCTCTTTAGGGTTGTCTTCCTCCCGGAGCTGATCGGGGGCTATTTCTTCGGTATTGTCTGGGGGTAAAGTCGTGTCAGTTCCCTCCTGGTCCCCACCGTGAGCTTGGTCAGTTACATTAGAACCCACTAGGGCCTCTGTGGTCGGGGTAACCTGGTTGTTAAGGTCAGACATAATTTTACTTTCTACTTTTTCCGCGTTTAACTTCCCTTTAAAGCTAGGTATTGGACTGACAGAGTATGCCTCTAGGTAGGGAGGTGGCTGCCGTCTGCGCTGCGGGCGATCTAGCTTAGGAGAACCGTTTGTGGAGTGTTCGTCATTGGCCATGTCAATATTAATATTATATTAATATTACGCTAATTATTCTCCGGCTATCGAAGGACCAATTGTAACTGAGGGGTACAATTCCCTGACTGTATTAATCAAGTACTGATATCATTAAATCACTACCGTCTATGTACTACTGGCCAATACTGTACACAAGTATATTAGATTAGAACACTTCCACAATAACACGGTTTTCCACACAAAATACTCGTTTACAATATTTATTACATCAAAGGGGGGTATTAGATTACAGTACTTTGAATGCGCTTATAAGGCAAATAGAATGTGCAGGCAAATCAATAATGAATATTAAGAATTATCTCTGGTACTCTGGGATAGGGGTGTACTACCGGTTGTAAGCCAGCAGGGGGGGGGGGGGGGCAATGCTCTATGAATGTCAATGTTCAAGGAGGCGATATCACCCCTGGGTCAGCGGGGAAAAGCAGCCTGGTCCCAGGATGCGCGCCGTGCAGGTGAAAGCCGTGGAGTCTCTGGCACGACAGAGACGGGCTTGAGTGATGTCCCCACGGGCACGTGGATCCCACAGCAGTGGGTGTAGACGGTTCTCTGCTTCCAGCAGCTTGGTGAAGAATGAAGAATAATAATCCTTGCCGGAAAAGTGGCACTGCTGGCGGGGTGTAAATCCTCCGTGGTGCTGCTGGTCCGGTGTAAGTATCCTCCGGTGCGGTAGTGCACGGTTGAACTTGACGTTACTATACTATTAGCACGGGCAATAAGTGCTCTATGTAGACGCACAATTACTCACTCCACGTGGTCTTTGACTCGTAATGAAGGCTTTACTAATAAATAGCGAACGATACATTGAACAAATGTATTAGGATAACACAAGACTCTATCTTGGGGCAATGCGAGCCCTGCTCTGCCCACGTTGCGTAGTGGGTGAGACGTTGCTTGGATAACTGGAACTGAACGAGACTGAAGGACTAAGAGACTAAGAGAAAGTTCTACTTTACTTGCGCCATATATATATGCGCTGTGAACAAATAGTACCATTCGTATTTCAGTAGCCGTATTCATGGGCAGAAGCTGGGCATGTACAGACATATCTCGTCGGTACCTTTGAAGTCAGCTCGAGGGGGTAAGGCAGTGGCGCCGGGGGATCGCTTCCAATAGGAGAACGAATATTATGGTCTGTCCTGCTACCAGGTAAAGGGATATTCCGTATATATTGTACAAAGGAATATACAAGGGATATCAAACGATATACAAATACTATACATGGGATCTCAGGCAATAAATATATATATTCGGTTTAATCTGACCCTTTGTAACACACACAATTCCTAGAATGTGACTAAACAAAGTCGTTTTGCCCTGAGGGATTATTTACAATAAAGTAGGGATGCCCCGATCACGTTTTTTGCCACCGATCACCAAACGCCTTGGGCCATATCGGCCGATACCGATCGCTTTTGATATTTTTTTTAATTATTTTATATAAATTATTTTATAAAAAAATTTATAAAATATATATATTATATAATTAGACATCGCCACCACGCAACAAGTCAAAATGCTCGCTATCTGCAAACAGCTCCACTGTCTGTGTGTACTCGAGTAGCCTCCAGCTACGGCCAGGATTCTCCGGCACTGCAGCTGGACCCTAGTATTGGTATAAATCACATTCAGCCAGCCCTCAGCTCGAATACGCATCGAATCAATGTTATAAGACATTGATATCAGGAGCTATCTGTAGCTACTGCTAGCCGGCTAGATAACGTTAAGACAACGCCTCAGTGAACTATTTAGTTTAGAGTTAACGTGAGCTAACGTGAGCTACCGAGTCAACGGAGGTAACTTATCATGCACTCGACTATTGCTGGAGCATTTGTTGATATCAGCAGCTATCAGTAGCTAGCCAGCTAGATAACGTTAGACAATGCCTCATGTAGCCACTGGGTCATTTAGTTTAAACGGTAACGTTAGCTCGGTAGGTACTGGTAGCCAACGCTAACTCACGTCGCATCATGCACCAGACTATAGCAGACTGTGAGGCTCTTGTTTACATGAGTGCGGGAGGGGCTGGGGAGGAGGAGGCGCCGTACACTGCAGGCAGCTGTGTGTCTGAGAGAGAAGTCAGCAGTGACTGTGAGATCTCCGCTATGAATTGGATCATGTTTTTCGATCTGTTTTGACGACCGGCGAAAATAAAGCATTATCACCGATCGCATATTTATACTGATTATCGGCCGATAACGATCGGTGACCGATCGATTGGGGCATCCCTACAATAAAGTGCTTTAAAAAAGTTAGGGTGCTTAAATTCTTGACGCTATAACGCTCAAAACGCTAGCGTTAGCACGTACCACACAGAAAGATACATGTAATGTAGCTGACTTAAGGTTAACTGGCTCAGCATAAATCCGTATTTCCAAACGGGGCTTTGCAAATCACTCTCTCCGGAGCCGAGTTGGGATCTGAAGAACTCTGCCATCATCACGAATTGGAAGTGCCGTAATTCTAACCCTTCCAGAAGCTTTGTGGTCCGGTCTTGAACTTTCCATAAATGTGTCTCCATAAATCCATTTAGTTAGATCCAGCACTGAATGTATATTTTTTTTATCCACTTTTTCTCCTTATTTTCTATTTTTCTCCCATCCCAATTTCGTGTATCCAATTCTCCCCTCCCCTGTCTTGAACGTTGCTTGACTATGCCCCCCACTGGTCGGTTGTAGAGAGGATGGAAGCCTTGCATCACGTGTTCCCTCCAGCACACGAGGAGGCAGCCTGTCACATCTTTTCGCCTGCCAGCGCGGACTCTCATTGGCGAGGTGTAGAGCTGCCGCGGTATTGATGTTTTCCTTACCGCACACATTTGCAAAATATTTCCTACCACCGCGGTTATTACCGCACGCACACAAAAAATAAAAAATAAAGTTTGAATGCATTTTTTTTTTAGTAGTAGTCTACTCTTTATAGCATATAGCCTGCCTCTAGTCTAAATGTCTATCTTTAGAGGATGACTTTGCAGCATGAATATTGTTTGGGATTCGGCGAGCACGCATTAGTTATTGAAAGTGAAACACGGATTCGAAGTTTCCCCTCTGGTCGTGCGCAGTTCACTCGGTGTTGCGGGCAGGGGTGGTTACCCCTAACCCCCCCGACCCTTTCTTATTATTATTACTATAAAGTTACTACTTTATAATAAAGGCATTCGTTTTGTGGCATTAACATTATATAGTTATACGTTCAATAACATCAGCGTATTTACCGGACCATTAGCAAGGCAAGCAATACTCTATTCATATCTCAGTTCCTTTCTTTGCTCAGAGCGTGCTGAGTTGTCCCATTCTGCGGTCTGTTAATAAAGTTTTCAATCAGACAAGTGTATAGAACGAAGGGCTTTTATTATAACATTCGCTGCAGACAGTAAAATCATTATGTCTCGTTTAGTACTCCTGAAGAGCGATGGTAGTCCACTCCGGCGGAGAGTTAAAGCTAACGTTATTATTAGCCGTGTTGTGATGAGCTGACATTCAGGACGTAAAAAACGTGTGACGCGTCTCTCTTCTGACCAATCAGTGGTCTGCAATGTTTCACGTGACTTTTCTGGTACCCAATAGGGTCGCTTGTAACCTCGATAGAGGAGTAGGGTATATCTGCAGAGCCGCAAGCCTAACGAGAGGAGGGTAATTCATTATTATTATTATAAAAAACAGCTGTGACGCGGTATTCAGCCTACTCTGCGGTGGCCGTGATGTAACAGCGATACTGCGGTAATGCGGTAATCGCGGCAGCTCTAGCGAGGTGTAACGCATGGAAGGCTCACACTACCCTCGCCACTTCCTGTCTCTGCTGTGCAGGCGTCTCCCAACCGACCTGTAGGGGTCGCTGTCCACAACGTCCAATCCCCACCCATCCAATTCCATCCGCTGACTCTGCCAAATGAGCCAGTACGACGGCCGGCCCAAGCCAAAGGCAATGCTGAGACTGGGATTCGATACCGGAGTCTCTTGCATTGGTGACGAGCGCAATCTCCGTTACGCCACCCAGCCGCCCTCAGCACTGAATGTATCTTGTGATTATTATAAATCTTTTGATGACAACAACTATTAGCCGTTAGCTATTTCCTGGTTGATTCCGGACATGATGTCACACGAATGCCAGGCTGCTCAGCCAATAGACAATACATTTTATTAGTGTGACCGCGGCTTTTGTAAGGTGCACGTAAAGGGCGCAACTTTTTTCTTAAATTTTTACAATCGAATGTGTTTTTCCAAATATAGAATATTCGTTGACAGCCCTACTTTCTACCCAAATAGAAGTTTGGTGAGAAAGCTCCCCTCTTTAGTTATCTTGGTTAAATTCTTCTGTTTTATTTTACGAGTAATTACCACTGCTTATTAGGGATGGGCGATATAACGATAACTATAATTATCGCGATATATTTTAATAATCGATATAAAGAAATGTGTGACCTGCAACAGGGCAGTTTAAGGGGCCTTTCTCACTCACCTATTGGGATCGAATCAGCGCTCCCGGGGACGGGGGGGAGTGTTCTCACTCAGACGGACACACCCCTTTTGGGATCAAACCGGCGCTGATTCGTTTTACCCCCCGCTGAACCTGGGACAGTTGGATTAGGTGGTTTCGGATGCAGGGCCAGTGGGAGCGGGGGGCGTGACACACACAACGTCGTTACTGTAATGCTTTTCATGCTTGCTTGAATTTTGGGCAGATAAAACCACACAGCAACAACTGGACAATACCCACAAAAACGATATTTATGGGCAATTTGAGAGTTCACAGCTCAGTGGATGAAAACATGAAGCCACGTTACAAACAGCACTTCCCTGGCTCGCATTAGGCCTGGCAATTTTGTTTGCCATGCTATGATACATTGGTTTCTTGTTCAATGCATTTATTTCTATTAGACCAGTGGTGCCCAACCAGTCGGCCGTGGTCGACCAGTAGATCAATGACATGGAATATAATTGCCACGAGCGATGAGATAATGTGCTGAACAGGCTAAGCTAACTAGCGTTAGCCGTTAGCTTAGCGTTTGCCACAATGCTATACTGTTATACTGGCATATTGCATTCACGTTAGCATGTAAGCTAACAAAATCAGCGCAGACGAGACTAAACTCAGCTTTTGGTGTTCAATTGTGTTGATGTTAGTTTTGTTTCATCAACAAATGAGAGGCAGAACACACAGTGAATGTATCCGTTTTGTTTATTGCACGTTCTTTGCTGAAAAATAAGAGCTACAGGCTATACTAGACTAGGCTAAGCTAACTAGCCCTGGGAAACGCTCAAAAGCGAACTCTACAACACCATCCATTCGTGATAAAATGGGGTGGGTTATATTGACAAGGCTTGACAACAGAGGTTCAAATATAACTTCATATTTATTGGTTATTTGTTCATTTTATATCAGCATCCAGTCTCCGCCGTCGTGTTAAGACATTTCCTGTTTACATTTTCGAACGTGACATCATCGCCTACGGCAAGCGTACACGCTCAAAAGGCAAACCGTAAACGGAACCCGGAGCGAACCAAGACGTGTGTACACAAACTAGAGGGGGGAGAGGGAGGGGGGAAGTTCGCATCAGATCTCGGAACGGGCTAGAATGGAATGGAATGGAAACGAGTAGGTGAGTGAGAAAGGCCCCTAAAACCAGAGACAGTGGACAGACTTGTCTTTCTTGCCTGCAACTTAAAGTAATGGCTTTGCTTGTCCAAATGACAATACTGACCAAATTGAGATTTATTTTTCTCTTGTCCATTTATTTAGTTTGCTTTCTAATTTAAAATACAGTTTGAAACAGTCTGTACAAAGTAGGCTATGTGTGCTAGCAGAGCTAGTCTCGTCACGGTGCACATGTGCAGTGGTTTGTCCACCAAAAAAGCGCCAAAAGATAGAAAAGAAACTAGCAGAGCCAGAACTGTTCAACTCCCCTGGAGCCACAGCCAGCAGAGAAGCCGGTTTACTTTCGCTTTCAAACCAGCTGCAGCCTGAGAACTGGAGTGTGAGGGGATGTAACACTAAAGATGGCGGCAACGACAAAGAATTGTTGCAAAATGAACATAAATCTGTTTAAAATCGATATCGAGTGATATGATATTGTTATCGATATCGATATCATTTTTGGCCATATTGCCCAGCCCTACCGCTTATCCTCAAGCATAATTTCTGATTCTTTTTTTGTGTTCTCTAATGTGTCAAACCAGCCCTCTTTTCTTGATCCTCAAATCACAACTGTTGCTTCCCTTGGACAAAGTTTGTGGAAGAGGGAACTGGTTGTATTAACTCAAACGCCACCCCGTTAATATCACTTCTCTATCTCTCTCTCTCTCTGCAGGTCTCCGAGCATAGGTGCTCCTCATCCTAGCAGACACTAGGGATTGCGTTTCACATCAGGGACAGTGAGTGGGCATAAGGGAAAATGGAGAGACTTGTTTGTGTGATGCGTGTTTGTAGATTCACTGGTGGAGGAAGAATCTGCCTCAAGCCTTTCAGTAGTATGGTCAGTGATCATCAAACACTAGATGAAATTCCCCCAAAAAACAGAGCAGTGATCTCTACCAAACGGCTGCATATGACCTGCCATCCAGTGATACTTGACATGACCCACTAGCCCGTCTGAAGATCCATCCAGTGGTACTTGACCCACTAGCCCGTCTGAAGATCCATCCAGTGGTACTTGACCCACTAGCCTGTCTGAAGATCCATCCAGTGATACTTGACCCACTAGCCCGTCTGAAGATCCATCCAGTGGTACTTGACCCACTAGCCCGTCTGAAGATCCATCCAGTGGTACTTGACCCACTAGCCCGTCTGAAGATCCATCCAGTGGTACTTGACCCACTAGCCCGTCTGAAGATCCATCCAGTGGTACTTGACCCACTAGCCCGTCTGAAGATCCATCCAGTGGTACTTGACCCACTAGCCCGTCTGAAGATCCATCCAGTGGTACTTGACCCACTAGCCCGTCTGAAGATCCATCCAGTGGTACTTGACCCACTAGCCCGTCTGAAGATATCAAAGTGCTCAAAAACTGTTGTTGCGCAACAAAACCTCTTGCAGCTGTGCTGTTTTTTCTTCTCAGGGCAGCTGTGCTGTTTATTCCCCTCTTTGTTGTTTTTGAAGCATAGGATTTATTAGTGGTTCCATTTTTCTGTGTTTTTGTCATCTCTGTTGCAATTTTAGAGGGGTGCATCTCAAGTTTGCCTTGGACCTAAACTGGTGTTTACATTTTCAGCCATTCCAATAAGGTGAAGGCAGCCTAAAGCGTAGTGCAAAAAGAAAAGGTCAGACTGTTAAGGTTTGTTTAATTTTTGGTAGGAAGTGAACCACAGTTTAGTCTGTGCTTGTAGATAATCCAGTTCATATTATGAACTGGTAGGATAATGGACAAGGCACCACTCTTAGAGGAGGAGCAAAATAGGTACTTGGGTCGGCTTAGGCTGACAAACGGATTTTGGGGATGTTGAATTTCGATTTTGGCTTCATAGCCAGATACTTTCTTTTAAATGTTCTTCCCCAAGTCTGTTGACGAGTATGGTAACTGGAAGTCTCTTGTGGAGCCTTTGTCCAAAGGAACAAAACAAAAAACAAAAACCTGGATAATGCTTGAATAAATGTAAATTGTGATCGTCGTATACTGTTTAAATATGAGTTTTTATTTTCTTCTATTTTTGTATTAGTTTTGAGTACATTGAAAATTACATTTTGTCACTATGGCCACTATTTCTGTTAGGAGTTTGAAAAGAATGAACGTGTTGCTGTTCATCAGCAGTTCCTCCGTCACCAGGAACTCCAACCCTAAAATAGAACTATTATACTCTACAGTTCAGTTTCGATTTGTTAATATAAAAGATATGTTCCTAAGCTGAATACCGGAGATGAGGCTAGTGATGATATCCATTGACTAATCCTCCATAGATTCCATATATGAACATTTTCTGAATAGTTCTGTTCCATAGATGGAAGTCTTGATGACATCACAAATTTAAGTCTGATTCCCAGGGAGACTGCTGGCTGTGTTTATAGACATTGATGTAACTGTCCCAATAACGGCACAATGTACATTCGATTAGAATTTTCCCTTAAGTGAGCTGTTGGTTTCTGTGAAAATTCAAATGAGGCGCTTTAAAGGTTGCATATTATACTTGCTAACAGGCACGTGCATACATAGGGGTGAAGGGGTGCCCGGGCACCTGCCTTTTTCATTTCTCATTAGAAAGTGCCCTTTTTATGCCACCCTCTTTTTTTTTTTTTTTTTTTTTACAGTTGCACATATATATATACTGCCCTGCCCTTCCAAATGAAAGATGTCACGATAGAATCTAAATATTAGGTAAAGAAAGAGAGAGAAATGCCACGCCTCTCGTAAATAATAGGTCCTTCCAGCCAACAGGTAAACCGCGCAGGGCCAGCAGTGCACTGAACAGGAAATTGATATCCAGCTGTTGTTGAGCTCACAGTGCCCTCACACTCGAGTCGAGACCTCTTTTTTTACAGTTACTATTTCAACTAAAACAAAGCAAGAGTACACTTCAGGTAAGGTATTTGCCCAACAAAATAAAATGTCGGGTTTGCAGTGCACTGTATATTTTCGTGAAACACGTCGCCAGCCCCTCCCTGTCTGCTGCTGCTAGTGCAGGAAAATCACGCAGCTCTCTCTCTCTCTCTCTCTCTCTCTCTCTCTCTCTCTCTCTCTCTCTCTCTCTCTCTCTCTCTCTCTCTCTCTCTCTCTCTCTCTCTCTCTCTCTCTCTCTCTCGCAGCTGTTGGTCTGGAGCGCATATTGTGTTATTAAAGGGACACTATGTAGTTTTGGTGACATCTATCGGTGAAACTGAATGTACCATGATATACTTGTATTAACCCCAAAAATCGGGGGGGGAAATTATGATTTCCGGCACCTGCCTTTCTAAAGTCTTGTGCACGTCCCTGCTCGCTAATATAAGTCTCTGAGGTTCCCGAAACAAGTTTTTTGTGTGTGCTGAAAATACCACTCGATTATGCCTTCTATCAGCCACTATACCCCCACTGTTTTAGTCCTTTGTCTGGATGGGCTGTTATCCGATTTCTGTAGCCTTAAATGCAAATTAGCCATGTTTTTCCCACACCGCACTTAGCAACTGCTGGGCTTCCGGCTCCCAAAATTCAGATCAAATCGTCAAACTAGGAGTTTCAGATCAAGATCCAGCTATTTCATATCCCATTTCCTGTGTAAAATGTTGTCGATGGAATTTTGTAAACTGTTTGTGGAAAAAGTGTGTTTACAGGCCAGCCACCATCTTGAAAAACTGACATGCAAATCAGAGACCGTCCTCGCCATTTGATGTAGGACTGAGAGGCAAATCTGAAATGAATCTGTACATCTAGAGGCAAAGTTTCTGAATATGGGCTGTGTGCAAAATATGCCTGGGTTGTTTTATTTAACCCGTTTGTGTTAGTCGGACCGTCAGAGACTCTAATGTGTGCACAAGCACTGAAAAAGTGAGCTTTTCATATGTGACCTTTTTAATGCTTGAAATAATTGAACTGTGGTTCATAACCGGTTTGATAATCTGTTGTGTTCCACTTACAGTGTCAATGAAGATCATAAATGTGTCCTTTTTGATGGGATGATGCATTGCCTTGAGAACTCCATAGTATGATGCCATCATTTGCATTCTACCGTACCTGCAGTGCCATGAGTGCCAACTGTCTCAAGTAATTTCAAATTTGTAGTTTCATACTTTTTATACTATTGGTATCTATACTATTTTTGTGGTTCGTTTTTCAAATAAACTTTTCAACAAATATTACTTGTGAAGTGGTTTCTGGTTTGACACTTTTCGAGTCATTGGCATGCCATCGGTCCATCCTTAGTATTTGGCTACGTTACATCGTCACCACGGACATCTTAGTAGGCAAACGGGTGAATGTAATCAAACCGCATGTGATTAAAAGCTAATTATCTATCTCATGACATTGTTAAATTTGGTAGGACTGGCATGACATGTCATACTATGAACAGGCCAGGGATGAAACTGGTGGTGGAAGCTCAAAAGTACATGTAATTGCTAATATTACTGAGCTTGCGCCATTCAGTTCGAACTGACGGCTGTGCTGCAAAAATTTCTCCAGAACCTGCGGTGTGGCCTCCCTAACTCAAATACCAAGAGGGGCACATGTCCCTGGAGATCGCTGTTTGGCGGCATAAATAATTTGTGTTTTTTTCCTCCCCTATTGGATAAAACGGAATGTTGTCTACAAATGAAATGAATTACAGGTAAAGTAGCCCACTGATTTATTTGATCAGAGCTTGATATCCGATAACTGCACCACATATTACACATGAGAAAACACAAGCATAAACATCAAACCATCAAACACCAAGGAGCCCATGATGCCTCATCGTATCCCAGACCGCCCCTGGCAGGTTGTAGGGACAGATCTCTTTAACTGGAACAACCAGGACTATGTTGTGACCGTCGACTACTACAGCAGATTCTTCGAACTAGACAGACTTCACAGCACCACATCGGCAGCTGTTATCCACAAGCTAAAGGCAGCCTGTGCCAGGCATGGCGTCCCAGAGACCATAGTCTCGGACAACGGACCACAATACAAGTCTAAAGAGTTCGAGGCATTCGCCAAGTCGTGGGAGTTCACACACGTCACGTCAAGCCCACACTATCCGCAAAGCAACGGACTAGCGGAGAGAACCGTGAAGACGGCAAAATCACTCATGGACAAGGCTAAGGCAGACGGAAGAGACCCGTACCTAAGCCTCCTGGAGTATCGTAATACCCCAGTCGACAACTTCAAATCGCCGGCACAACTGTTGATGAGCCGCAGGCTACGCTCAACCCTCCCGAGCACCAACCAACAGCTGCGGCCAGGGGTAGTAAGCCAAAAAGATGGACATAACAAACGAGTGCAAAGACAACAGCACCAGAAGAAATACTATGACAGGTCAGCTAGACCGCTGCCCCCACTACATTGTGGTGAATCTGTCAGGCTACAAGAACTTGGACGCTGGAGGCCAGCAGTAGTCATACAACCAGCTGACACTGCGCGGTCATATCACGTTCGCACCCAAGATGGACGCGAATACCGCCGCAACCGCAGGCACCTGAGGGACACGAAAGAGGAACACTTCCAGGACAGCGACGGTATGCCGAGTCCAGAGAGCGTCGATCAACCGCCGGAGACCAACGACCCTGAACTGCCAGAGGACTCAGAAGAGAACTCAGCTTCATACTACACCAGATCCGGCCGAGCAGTGAAGCCTCGGGACATTTTGGACCTATAAATGTACAGGGTGCAGGCGGATCGCTGCCCTATTATAACACCATTTGCCCCATTGAAAAAAAAAGAAAAAAAAAAAAGGGGTGGTGAAATGTAACAAATATTAATGTATGCTGAAATGATGACTTACTATATGTGTTGAATCTATGACCTACTTACCTTGCTTAATTGTCGATATATTCCCATTTTGTTAGCAAGCTACTTCTACAAATAAGAACTGCATATGGTAAGAGTGTTGAGACACGACCAAATAAGCCATGAATACATACCTTATTCACAGCTGAAGTATTCAAATATTAAAGCAGACTATCCAGAATAAGAGGGCACACAATACGAACTGTAATACCTTGATACATGAATCTTTATGTTTAACATATTAATCCTACCTGTTTACATTGCCTGGTCCTGACACAGGTAACGCACTTGTTATTGTTTACAAAGAAACTCTTACAGAGTATTGCACAACCATTCCTAATTTCAATTTTGTTCATAGCTTTTAAGCTTTCTCTAAAAGAAGGAGGATGTAATATTCATGCTTTGAATATATCTTTACTATATTATTCATGCTGTGAATATATCATTTACGACAGGCGCGCCAGGCGCACCTTGCTTATGTATACCTGACCAGGGCCCCGTTCCATGTACCTGGATAACTGAGTTAGCCGGATAACTTTAGCTGGATAACTGGGTTAGCCGGACTTTCCGGTTTCATGTACGTGGATTTTCCAGATCACCATGCCAACAGATCCAAAAGTTTGAGCCTGCTCGAAAGCAGAGTTCAAGTTCAAGTTAGCCCGATCACGCAGAGCCACGCCCCCGCAAAGAAGTGACAGCTCGTTTCCTGAAACTATTCCCACAGTCTACGATCTGCATTATACCATTCTGAATTACGTTTTTGTGCTCCATTCTTCCAGAGGGGGCTTTTGAAATGTAAAATAGACCCAAAATGCTGATATTAAATTCACTTTGTCCTAAATAATGCACGTTATATATACCGTGGCGACGGTGGCGCTCGCTCGTGCGATGTACACAAAAATGTGGTTATTTTAATTGTAACTGGGATTAAGATGTCTGATGAGATGCGCTGTTTGACGGATTTGAGAAATTGAATGAGCCGTTGACGTCACATGAATGAATGAGGATAAAGAAATAAAACTTCATTCAAAATAAGGAATATTCTAAACACGGGTCTCTCGTTCATTAATGTATAAACAATGAATTTACCCCATCTGGCACAGTGGCCCAGCGGTAGTGCTCAAGCCTGCCAACCTTGCGACCCGGGTTCAAATCCCGGTGTTTCCAATATGATATTTTTGAATATAATATTAATGATTATACGCCAAAGTAGCCTGGTTTTAAGTTAAAATATTATAAATCTACATGCATTGAGGATGTCATTCTTTATATAGCTCTCAACGTGCACCAAATTGAATTATTCCTATATTGCAAAAAAAAGGAGACGACTAGGGTCTTGAACCCCGGTCGTCCGTGTGAAAGTCAAAAGAACAACCCGTTAGACCACATTGAAGATAAGTTAAAGATTGACTATACATCAATCAATGGGCAAGAGGGCCGTATCGTAATTCTGTATAACAGTTAACTACTCATTTTCGCTAGCAAGATCTCATTTGATTATTCAATCCAGCAGGCAAGTTTAAAGAAATATAATCTGATTGATTGAGGTAATGAGGGACTTAGAATTAGCCTATAGATAACGCATTTAACTTGTCGGCGAGGCGATTGAGCCGTATTGCAATCTGTCAATAAAGTCTTAAATCAATTAATCAATCAATGCCGTTGAGAATCAGGGTCTCTGCCATCGATACGTGCTGGCTTTTCACCTAAAACGGCCGCGCGCATTTAGCCTGACTCGCAAGTCTGGCTTGAGTTAACGAGACTGAATCCACCTTTGTGAAACAGGAAAATCCCGGCTTCGAACATCGGGTTAACTGAAGCTGGATAATGGACATCTTGATCGACTTAGTTGAACCACGTACATGAAACAGGGCCCAGGGGTCCTCACAGGCAGTTGGCTGCCAGCCGTGAATGGAGTTACACTCATGCTGAACGATGCTTACCTTTGAATAAACATATAAATGTTATCTCCTCGTCCTGAAGATTATTCTATTTAATCGAATACGACAGTTCGATGGCACAAGCTTCGAACATTTAAAAAAAAATCGAAGTTTAAAAAAAATAAAAAATAAATAAAAGTTTTATTTTTTTTACTTCAATTTTTTTTCTGTTCGAAGCTTGTGCCATCGAAATAACGTGTATCCATTCAACTAGCTGCTGTACTGCTATGGTAGCTAGCCTAGCTGCAATGCTATGGCCGATCACATTCACGTTAGCATGTAAGCTAACAAGAGCTTTACTGTAGGTTTAGTCTCTCGCTTTTTGAGAGACATAAACTCTCTGCTCTTGGTGGTACATTGTGTTGATGACTCTGCACCCCCCCTTAACAACTGTTTGCATTGAGCCGTATTGTATTGTACCCATTCTGCAATGTTAAATAACGTTTATCCATTCAACTAGCTGCTGTACTGCTATGGTAGCTAGCCTAGCCGCAATGATATGGTCGATCCCATTCACGTTAGCATATAAGCTATCAACAACAAGAGCATTGGGTCTCTCGCTTTTTGAGACATAAACTCTCCACTCTTGGTGGTACATTGTGTTGATGACTCTGCACCCCCCCTTAACAACTGTTTGTATTGAGCCATATTGTATTGTACCCATTCTGCAATGTTAAATAACGTTTATCCATTCAACTAGAGCTATACTGCTATGGTAGCTAGCCTAGCCGCAATGCTATGGTCGATCCCAATCACGTTAGCATGTAAGCTAACAACAACAGGTTTAGTCTCTCGCTTTTCGCTTTTCATTTTTTATTTGTATTTTTTACTTCGATTTGTGTGTGTGTGTGTGAACAATCCACTTTATTTATAGAGCACATTTAAAAACAACAAAGTTTACCAAAGTGCTGTACAAGTCCCACAACATAAGATAAAAAAATAAATAAACAAAATAAAAAAGTTTTTTTTTATTTATTTTTTTTATCGAAGCTTCGAATTAAAATCGAAGCTCGGCCCCGAAGCTTCGATTGCCAAAAAAAGCTTCGAAGGGAATACTTTACTGTTTTGGGGATTTGTACTTTACTCAAGTATTATTAGGTTTGTATACTTTTACTCAATTACATTTCAGAGAGAAAAAACATACTTTTTACTCCTTACATTTAAAATGCAGACCTACAAAGTACAAATCTTGCAGGTCCAACAATTGTAATTAGTATATTTGTTTCTCTGGCTGAACTAACGTTAATGTTATTAATCCTGCGGCCGCTCTTTATTTAAAAACAGCCAATCAAATCCCCATCAATGGAAAATTAACCAGCCCATACTCATGTTGATTGGTCCTTGTGCAAGACTAGAAAGCGGGGATCTTTGATTAAACACCTGCTATCAGAAGTTTTTACTTTGACTTTTTAGTACTTACATTTAAAAGTAGAAACTTTTAAACTTTTACTCAAGTGTGTTTTTAGCCAGATACTCTGACTTTTACTTGAGTATGATTTTGAGACGGTACCCATACTTTCACTTAAGTATAATTTCTGGGTACTTTTTACACCCCTGCCAAGGGGTTACTACTAGCTACGTGGTTTTAACCTTATTACACATTCACTTATTTTTTACTCTGACATAGTGTGTGCACTACATTGTTGACTATAATGAAATACCAATGTATTAAATCTCCTTAAATCCTTATGAACTGTCACCCAGTATGCATACAGACTAATGTTTCCCCCACAATGGATGTTGTCACTCCTATGTGAGTCCAATGTAACTATACGATAGTGTGCAAACAAAGCCCTCCCTTAAAATAAACCATGTCTTGAATGGTAGTGGTACAGTTATTCACCCATTCAAACCTGTATTTACTCTTTGAAATCCATTGAGTTTATCCTCATTTGCTATGTGGTAGGTTATTGTTTTCAGCTAACTTTCTCTCCAAATCTGAATAGCTTGCCATAATATAATGAACCACGCAGTCCACACAATTTGGAGAGTCAATAATAGCCAAACCTTTGATCCATACCTGAAAACCCATTGAGATGCATTCATGAATCATTAATGTAAGACTTGACAGCTTACCAAGAGGAATTATTACCATGAGTCTTAAAGGAACACGCCAACTTTTGGGGAAATTAGCTTATCTACCCTGGAGTTAGACAAGCAGATACATACCCTTTTCTTCTCTGTGCATGCATTACTAGGCTTAGGGAACAACCGCACCATTAGCCTAGCTTAGCGTCATTCACTGGAAGTAGGTGTGCCAGTGTAGCCTAGTTCCCAACAGTCACGAAATACACTCCAAAGTCTAACTCCAGGGTCCCAAAATGTTGACATGTTCCTTTAAGATTCTGACCATGCTTGAAGTACCGGTAAACACTTACATTGAAGATAGCTTTGTAAAACAAAAGTTGACAGTAATTGTGCCATACACATTTTTGATAATAAAAGTTGTCTAGCACACGTTTCACACCATTTTTGGTTTATCTTTACCAAAAGTGACAGTAAATATGGAGGGGACCGTTTTCCATCGCTAAAATTTCAAACAAACTGAGGGGAATGATTTGATACCTTTAAGCACTTGGTTGATGTAGTTGTTGTAGTAGTGGCTCCTGTGTTCATCATTGATATCTATAGGCCCTCTCTCTGAGACCCCGTTCTCTGTGATGATAATGGGTGGGTTTCCATACTCTTCCTTAATGAACTTCAGAATCCGTCTGAACCCAAATGGAGACACCTTAAGCCAGGAGGAGCCTGAGTCAAGCCAGGTGCGATCAGCAATTGTTCCTGCACCCCTGTTGAAGATGTAATAAAAACATGTAATATGATGGCCTTACTAATTAAAGGGCACTTCACTGAAATACAATGATGTATTTTGCACATAATCTCACAATGAGATAAATACTTCTGCACACAAAAGACTTGGGTAACAGGTGTGTCAGAGAGAGGTCACTTGAGCAAAAGGAGAAGGTCCTGCACACTGACTTTATATATCATGTTCAGACAACAGCCTCAATCCCGTTTGAGGGATCAAAGGTTCTCTGAACATAATAAATACATTCAGTTCTATTTTGCAAGCTTAAAACAGTGTGCAGGACCTTCTACTTTCCCACATAATCTCACAAACTCTGAACAGTTTTATATTGAAATTCTTTATTCCGAATAACCTCTTGAGATGTAGCATCTCGTTTTCGATGGGCTCCTAACACAATACAATGTATGTACATTGGAGAAAAAAAACATTGGACATCGAAACAGTCTACAACAACAAAATCAACTGAGAAATGACATTACAAAATAAGTAAACCAACATACAAGATCACAAAATAAACAGGACAAACAAAACACAAATCAAGCAAGGATAGGAATGGATCGTTACTTCGTACGAGATAAGTAATGAAAGTCATGATAGTATGCAGTATATAAATGATAAACTAAAAATGATAAACTAAAAACATGTACATGTACTTTGAAAGTAAGAAGACAGCACATTTTAAAATAAATAAAAAGATGAGATGGAACGAGTATTTGCAGGTAAGTTATTCCAATCAGAAGGGGCTTTGAACAAAAAGGCTTTCTTGGCTGTTGCTTTTGACTGGCTCCAACACGGTGCTCCATTTGCTGCACATGGTCTGCTAGTGTGGATACAGAGTTCTGAATGCCGTTCAAAGTACAAATAATAGGTTCCAGCTTAGCATCCAAGAAGACCATCATATCAGTTATTATCTGTTGGACGATGGATTGAGATAAGGCTCTCATTGTGTCTTCATCCATTGTTTGATTCCTTGGCTTTAGAGTTGGTAGTACAATCAGTCGTTTAGCCAAGCAGAGTTGCTAAATTGTAGTGGTTTTAAAGCCACAAGTCTTGTCTATAGATGTAGTAGATGTAATGGTTTAAGAAGTCATTAAGCTACAGTTTAAATAATGAAAGAGTCAAACAGACATGAGCTCAGACCCAGCTTACTCACTCAGCAGCCATCTTGTTCCTGTTTGGAGACATATAGTTTTTTTCTTTTTTGCACAAATGTATTTAGTTTGACAGTTATGTAAGCGATAATGTATAGCTACGAGGTCATTGTCGCAAAATAATTTAGAGAGACTGCGTTCTGGAACACCGAGGCGCCGTGCCGAGGTGTTCTAAACGCAGTTAAGGTACATTATCCCGCTTATTACAGGGCTAACTTACTAACAATATACGTAATTCATTTTACACCATCGACAAGACGAGATCAAATGCAGACGCAGTTGTTCTGTTGCTCCTCTGTCATTGGCAGGTGTGTGGACTTGATTGCACCTGATGTAGTGCAGCTGTGCATATGGTAAAGCTTAGCTTTCGTGACTGCAATCAAAATGCTTGATTGTGATTGGTCAATAGCTCTCTGTTGCCCCTAGCAGCGGTCATTATTGCGCGTTGCCCCTAGCAGCGGTGAATTATTGAGAAATAATTGACCGCTGCTAGGGGCAACGGAGTGCTATTGACCAATCACAATCAAGCATTTTGGCGAATGTTAAAACGCCATGTAATAATGAGAGTTAATGAGTTTGAATATGTCCTCCACTGATGTCATTGGAGGACACTGAATCCTTGTGCTGTGACAGCTCAATGAAATCATGTGGATGAAATAGTAACAATAGGGAGATTGCTATTTTTTCATCCACATACCAGTAATTTAATTCAGCTGTAATTAAAACAACACAGGGATTCAGTGTTGACACCACTGGCAGACCTCTTCAAACTCATTCACTCTAAATAACTAAATTAATGTGTGTTTTAAAGCTTTTTTCGATATGTGAAAATATGTGTCAAATAAATCACATTGTTTTTCAGTGAAGTGCCCCTTTAACACAAGGGTTTTCTATCAAATAAATAGCTAATAATTAATGAAGACGATCATCACCTTAATATTTACAATCCTCTGGTATCAAGTAAACTGGGCTATGAAATGATGTTTCCAATAAAATTTACCCTGAGCTTTTCGCCTGAATATCTCAAATGTAAGGGCAGATTAGACATTATAACTACTACCAGTTTTAGGCAATGTTCTCAGTGCTGTATTAATATGAGTTTAATAGACATTCACACACATAGACTTTCACAGAATGCTTAATGTAACATCTTCCTCCATGTTGGTGGAGACAATGGTTGCTATGTACTAACAATGGTTGCTACTGTATGTGTTGATATTTGAGAAATATATCAAAAAAAATTGGTGTCTAATTACTGGATCTTATAAACAAGTCGTAGTGGAACAGTAATATTGCGCTTTTCCAGTGTTTTACCTACTCTACCACTGCACTGAAATTAGGCAATTTCATACCAGTGGTTACAGGCAGCCATGCTGGATGAAAGAGAACTACACAAACATTCCGTGCAAGGCCTCTTGTTATTCCTTGTTAGGCCTCTCCTCGTTATTCTCCATGTTTGGTTAGGGATTGCATGCTCACCTATCGGCGTCATAGTGCTGCAGGTTTCCATAGTCAACTGGGAATGCCAAGACGGTCGTGTAATGGTTGAAGCCAAAGTAATCATAGGTGCCTTTGATCCTTTTGATCTCTTCAGGGCTGAACTCAGGAAGCCTGGAGAGAAGCAGATATTTTTTTTATGCAGCTGTTTTCAGCCAAAATACATAGTGATGACATTCTACTCTTTGGAGGCTGAGAACTGATGTGCATACATTTTTCTAAAGTCATCTATTGTCAAGAATATCTTTTTTTTAATCACTGCCCTTTTCTTCATAGGACATTATTCTCAATAGTGCTATATTCGTTCAAAACGCAGCGGCCCGCCTGATCTCAAACCTACCGAAGTCGGCCCATGTCACCCCACTTCTTAGGGACCTGCACTGGCTCCCCATTGCTGCACGTATCCGCTTCAAGGCCCTCGACCTAGCATACCGTGCGGCAAAGGGAACTGCTCCCGCCTACCTCCGGTCAATGGTCTCTAACTACACACCCTCAAGACCCCTACGCTCTGCATCTTCTGGCCGCCTCAGACCTACTCCTATCCAAGCTCCGGGAGGGTCATCAAAGAGAAGCCACCTATTCTCAGTCCTTGCCCCATAATGGTGGAATGAACTACCCACCCCAGTTAGGACAGCCGAATCCCGTCCAATCTTTCGCCGTCGACTAAAGACGCACTTCTTCAACCATTATCTGAAATAATGGAAAAAAAATATATATAAACTAACCCTAACTAACCTTACTGTCATGCACTTGTCCTAATAAACTAACCTACACTGTAACACGCAACACTTTGATGAACATTGTTACTCAGCTGATAGAGTTGTGCCCTTCCTGATGACTTGTCGTACAGAACTTGTAAGTCGCTTTGGATAAAAGCGTCAGCTAAATGACTAAATGTAAATGTAATGTAATATTCTCTTTACCTAGATCTTGGAAGGCCAGCAGCTAAGCTTCTCTCACAGATGATAGTCTTCATCACATTGCTGTAGTCGCCATTGTATACAGGGTGGGCAAACCAGCCAATATAGAACTGCACCACAAGAGAAACACAAGAAGAAAAACATGTTCAACCAATACAAAGAAGGCACAGAGATGTATCTGTTGCAGAGATACAACAACTCACAGTTTTTCCACAGTACATTCTGACACACATGACAAAAGGACAGTAGGGGCTCACACACAATACATAGACTAAAAGTAAACTTTTAGGGACTTCAACTACGTGTGCCATGCCTGATAATGTGAGGACAGTTACTTTAAAGGGTAATTTCAGAAATGTTGACCCCTAGCCCTATTTCCTACTTATTGTCAATGGCTACTAGTCTTTTCTCAGCACAATCCATGCTGTTCTTCATCTAGGATACATACCCGCAGCTCCAGCTCAATAGCCACAAAACCAATGCAAAGTCAAGGTGGCCACACTCCAGTCTGTACAAGCCCTGGAATAAACACTAATACCTACTCCACAGTGCATGCAAAATAGATTTCAGCGTTTATTTCATGGCTTGTAGAGACTGGAGCATGGCCCCATTGCTTTTGCATTGGTCTAACTAGCCAGGGGTCCAGGTATCCAGTATGAACCAGCATGGTAAATAGGAAATAGGGCTAGGGGTCCAAAATTAAAAACTCACCCTTTAATAATTGGTTACATTTATCGTGCATTCAAGTGCTCCTCGCTCCTCATATTTACTGTATTTACGACTTACGAGTTACCAGCACATGAACGGCCCCTGGAAGTCGTAATTACGAGTGGGAATTTGGGAAATATCCTAATTTTCTTTACGTTTCATAACAGGGAAAATCATGACAGGGGAGATCATGGCAGATGATGGTAATAAACTTATATATTTAATTTGTTATGATAGAATATCTATATAATTGCTGTAGGCCTATATAGATTGTTTTTATTTTAGTTATTAGTTATATGTTTAGTTTTGTAAACATTACCAACAGAAGAAAAAGCTTTCTCACATGTTCATGGTTACCCCAACATTACACAACACAAATAGGGGAGTCCCTTAGATTTACAGTATACAGTATACAGTATATGATAGCGGCCCATACCTGTACCACACGTCTTGCCGCATCAATGTCCTCCTGCTTGTACGGATTTCTTGGCTCTGACCAGTCGGAGTTGATGGTGATAGAGATGATGCCGTTCTGTGTGGCACGGTACGTGTCGTTGTAAACGTGCCAGGCTTCAGCGTGGGCCTTGAGTAGGTTGTGACCCACAATGTAGGGCAGAGTGCCTGGTCTGAAGCTTATCCCTGAAATAAGAGTTATAATCATTAAATCATTAAAACATATAGTACATAGAGGGATGCTTTAGTTAGAAAAATAATTATAACACTGTTGATTAAAGGGGAATGCCAACCATTTAGGAATTCCAGGACAGGAACCCTCTCTGATCCTTTCAAACTGAGATGTAAAGTCTGGGGGTTGCGCCATAGACAATAAATGCGGCTCTGACTTTATGGGGCCATAACATGTTTGTGTGAGTTGTCATGCCTTCTAGCAATGCTAGAATATAAACCTTGTTTGGGTGTAAGAGCTCATACAAACATCTTATGGTCCTGTACAGTCAGAGTCCCATTCATTGTCTATGGAGCAGCCCCAGATGATACATCCCAGTTACATCAACAAATGGATGGTTCTCTCTCTGATTTCTAGCTTTAGGAGTGGTGCTCACTGAACTGTCCTGGGGCACAAGAAGAACATATAACAATTCTTAAAATGGGTGTCATTCCCCTTTAAGGTGGAATTACTATTATTTGAAAACTAGTGCAACCAGTAACTGTCCTCTGAAAAAGAATCCAGTAGCTGTGCAAAAAAGCCACAGTACCTTTGTTTTCAAATCAAATCCAAAATGTAAATATAGACTCAAAGTAGTACAATACTGTTTCGATGATATTCGACTCTTCAAGATAGTACCTGGCGCTGCTGCTCCATAGCCATGGCCCACATTGGCTACATTGTAGGGCTCGTTGATGGTGATCCAGAATTTCACTTTGTCGCCGAAGCGGCTAAAAATGAAATTGGCATAATCCCGAAATCTGTCAACGATGGTGTCATTCTCCCACCCCCAACATCCTGGAGAGTCTGCGGAAGGTCCCAGTGGTAAAGAGTAACCTAAGATAAGTAGAAGGACATAGAAAAAATTATTGGACTTTAATTCATGTAGCCTACGTTGAACATTGAAGGGAAAATCCACCCTAAAACAGAATGCACATTGTGATATTCCAGTGATCTTGGACATTGAGTTAAGTCAATATCTATGAACATACATGTAGACAAAATGTCTCCCTAAGCTGGAAATCAGAGCATCAAATCATGAATTTGTGATGTCCCATGATGACATTTCGGAGTTGATCCATTGACGATGAGTTAGTGAGTTATCTAAATGTAGCTAGCTCTGAATTAGAAAATGTACCCATATCCCACTAAAATCACCATGGGTACTGTATAGTGTCTTATAAGTTCTTCCACTATTCACTGTCTATGGAGAGTTTCTCTGGTGTTTAACAACATTGTTCAATATTACACTTACTGTACACTTACTGTAGACTTCTGTATATTTTTACTGTATATTTTATACTAGAATGTATACATAACATACGAAATGTGAATCCCGGACCGTACTTTATTATTATTATCTTATTCTTAGGCTTATTTTACTCTTTATTCTTAGGCAATTATTTCTGTTATTCTTATTTGTGACTTTGTTCTGTCTACCTAAATGTTTACTGTGAGCGATTTGTAGTGCCAAATTTCCCTCGGGATGATTAAAGTATTTCTATTCTATTGTATTACCGTATATTAGTTTTAGGAGGGACTTGTTCACAAATTGAAACGTGAAGGGTGGCGTTTCTCACCCTAAATATATAAAGGTGTGACACTTAAAGGCACTCAAAGGGAAACCCCACCCTAAAATATAATCCACATATGATATTTCTATAATATTGTATAGCTCAGTTTCAATTTGTGAATAATGAACAAGTCCCTCCTTAAACTGAACACCAAAGAAACAAGACTCTCCATAGACAATGAATAGTGGAACAACTTCAATTCATATATACATATGAATATCTTAATATTCACAGCAGCCAAACGTACATGAGGTTGAATATCGGCGGCGAGCAGCGCATCCACCAGTCTGTGGTAATAACTGAGGCCAGCCTCGTTGACGTGCTTAGTGGTACCGTCGGGCAGAACCCTGGGCCAGGATATGGAGAAACGGTAGTGGGTCACTTTAAGCCTCTTCAGGATGGCTACATCTTCCTCTACCTTGTTGTAACTATCACAGGCTGTATCCCCTGTGTCATCATTGAACACACGGAGGGGAGTGTGGGCAAACTTGTCCCAGATACTGAGACCCTTTCCGTCTTGTCTCCAGCCACCCTCAATCTGTAAAAGGTGAGATGGTAATAGCTGATATTAAATAACACAGGAACTATTGGTTTTCCAGTAAGACACCCAGGTAAAGAATACAAAATACTACTTATATTCACGGTCATGCATTTCATCATTATTGAAAACTGTATTACTTTAAATCACACATCGCCAATTAACATGACTTAATAGTATCCCATTAGCATTAAAGTTTAAACGTCCAAAAGGGTATCTGAACAGTCACCTGGTATGAAGCTGTCGCTGTACTCCAGATGAAGTCCTTGCGGAAGTGTCCATAAAGAAACATCTCATCATCAGGTCTGGGGAAGCCATTGTCATTCATGACTTGGTAGTAGTAGAGAGCCGAGTATTTGGGTGTCCTGGGGCGGTTTGGGTTCGTGAAGTCCACATGGTGGAGCCCAAACCCTACCGTGTAGCCGTTGAGCCACTCGTAAGAGTCCATGAGAGATGCTGCTGTGTATCCTCTCACCTTCACACCATCCAGTTCATACGCTATGGAAACACAAGTAATTATCCTTATACAGTACATTAATTATATTTCACATGCATTGAAGTAATAAAATGGAGACTAGTTTGAATTAAAAGAATGTGGAAACGGGTCATGGCTATGTCAGTGTCTACCTAGATTGTCCAAAAGAATGTTTCATCACTCAATGTGTTTATGAAGAACAATTGTCAGGATCCCTTACCTTTCAGAGCCTCATCAATGTAGGTTTTGTAGAAGAATACTCTGGCAGAGTCATCCAAAGTGGTCTTTGTGTCTGTAGCTACTCCATTCTCAGTAATGTAAATCTCTGGATCTCCATACTCCTCCTTGACCCAGATGAGCAGCCTTCTCAAGCCCCATGCAACAGCTCTCTGGTTCCTAATGGCAGTGGCTGGTGAATCGCCATCCTCTGCTTCCGACAAGTCCCGATCATAGTCATAAGATTGAGGAGAAAGCCTTTTGGTTGCATGGCCCACCACCGTTGTGGTGTAATGGTTTATGCAGAATACGTCAGCAGTTCCCCTGATGTGGGCCTTCTCCTCTTCAGTGAAGGAAGGGAGTCTCGACTCTGAAAGACCTTGCAGTTCGCTCTTGTTTCCCACTTGCCACTTCATTGCATCGGGATAGTCTCCGTTCTTAAAAATGGGGTGCGCAAACCAGCCAAGTTCAAACTGCATCGCGCGGTCGGCAGCCACCACTTCCCGGGGGGTGTTGATGTCTTTGGGCTCAACCCAGTTGGCGCAGAGGGCAATGGACACCAGACCACCCTGGGAATTACGATACTTCTCATCGTAAGTGTGGTAGACCCTGGTGTGTGCTTTCAGAAGGGTGTGGGCAACTCTGTATGGTGCAGCACCTGGCTTCTTTACATTTGGTGGGATTTCTCCCAGTCCATATCCTGACCACGCGATTGTATGAGGCTGGTTGAAGGTCAACCAAAATTTCACTCTGTCCCCAAAGGTGGCAAAGCAGAAGTCACAGAAGTCATTGAAAATGTCTATCATATTAGCATTGTCCCAGCCATTGAGGTTTTGCAAAACTTGTGGCAGGTCCCAGTGGTAGAGTGTCACCATGGGGGTGATGTTATAGGCCCTAAGACCATCAATGAGCCTGTTATAATAGTCCACCCCTTTTTGATTCAGGGAAGTATGTTGACCATCAGGAAAGATCCTGGACCAGGACAGAGAGAATCTGTAGGACTTCACCTTCAGGGCCCGAAGCATGTACAGGTCTTCTTCCAGTCTGTAGTAACTGTCACAGGCTACATCTCCATCGGCACTACCAGGAATACTGCCAGGCATGTGGGTAAATGTGTCCCAGACACTGGGTCCTTTCCCATCAGCATTCCAGCCTCCTTCAATCTGGTAAGCAGAGGATGCCACTCCCCAAAGGAAACCTTGAGGGAAAGTACCATAGTGGTAGAGTTTCCTCTGGAAACGGGTTTGGTGTGAGAACTTCTCCCAGACAACCTTGGATTTGGATGGAACTTCTGAAGGTGGCAACACAGATTGCCTCCTGGTCACATGGAACTCCAACCCCTTATGGCCAACATCTTTTTTAGAACCAAAACCATTACTCTTGATAACCTGTGAGTAGAAATATGCTGACTGCTTTGGCGTTCTTGCTCTGTCACTATCTTCAAAGTTGACATAGTGAAGTCCAAACCTTTCACTGTAGCCTTGTGGACCCTCGAAACCATCCATGAGCGATTACACTGTGAAACGCTGCACATCGACTCCATCCAAACGTATTGCTAAAAAGACAATTCAAAAGAATAATGCTTTCTATGAAGCCCATGTTGCATTATAGTCATACCTATAAACACACTATAATGCAGTCATAATGCATTTTAAGTACCATAATCATTCATAGACGTGGATAATAACCATACTCATAATATGTTCTGAAGCCTTTTCATACTCACTTCTAACATCATTAAACACAACACTTTATACCACGTGAAGACCATAGTGTATAATAATACTCATAGGCATAAAACATTATGTACGTTTTAGGTAATGATCAACACAACTATCATGTTACATTATAGTCATTGAAATTATACACTATAATATGATTAAAAGCAACTGAAGTGACCAAAGACATTCATTACTCACTTGTAGTAGTATCTTGTGATCATAAAACATGGTAGCTATAATAATAATTATAAATTATTATAATTAATTATGACAGCTGTGTTGCTCTTTGTCAACAATGTTCATAATGTTTTATGTGTATTTTCTTCCCTCGCCCTTGTTGGGGAAAACTTTTAAAATCGATGATCACAAATTATCTTATTATATTATCTCTATTTTAGGTTAGGATGGGGTGTGGTGTCTTTACTGAGGTTAAGATTAGGGTTAGATTTATCAACAATATAATTCATTGAAAGTTATGATGAGATCCGGCATTGCTGATTGGCCAACTTCACCAACAACAGCGCGGAGAAGAAGACAAATGTTTTACACCTATAGGGTATTATACTACACTATGCCTGTAACAATAAAGTGTTATAATACATGATGTTAAGTTATTATGAAAAAGCTTTACAATGAGTATTTTTATTTTTATTTGTATCCACTTTTTCTCCCCATTTTCTATATATTTTTTCTCCCATCCCAATTTTGTATATTTCCAATTCTTCCCTCCCCTGTCTTGAACGTTGCTAGACTATGCCTCCCACTGGTCGGCTGTAGTGAGGATAGAAGCCTTGCATCACGTGTCTCCTCCGGTACACGAGGAGGCAGCCTGTCGCATCTTTTCACCGCAGCAGCTCGAACTCTCAGTGGCGAGGAGTAACGCGTGGGAGGCTCACGCTGCCCCGATACTTCTTGTTTCCGCCGCACCGGCGTCACCCAACCGACCTGTAGGAGTCGCTGTCCACAACGTCCAATCCCCACCCACCAGCTTTCCCACCCTCTAACACTGCCAATTGTGTTAGTATGACGGCCGGCCAAGCCGGTAGCAACGCCAAGAGCTGGGCTCGATACCAGCGTATCCTGCGTTAGTGGCGAGCGCCTTGCCCACTGTGCCACTCAGCCGCCCTACAATGAGTATTGTTATAAAACATTATACCATTGTGAGAAAGCACAACTAATGTGTTATAATCTTAATTATAATGCATTATAAACATGGATTCCTAGAAAGTGTTACCTTCGAAACACTTAATTTATAAACGTTTTTCTTAATGATCTTTTAAAAACTATTTATGAGTGTGGTTTGTCATGATAGTAATGCTAGACCCTTACCTTTCAGTGCTTCATTGATGTAGCTTCTCATGTACTCTATTTGACTGGTGTCATTGAGAGTGTCCTCACTATATCCAGTGGGCATTCCATTCCCAGTTATGTAGACAGGTACCTTGGTAACATTAAGATATTCTGCAGAAATGTAGTTGAGGAGCCTTCTTAGGCCCCATGGTGCAGAGTGAATCCAATCAGATGCCGTGGAAGACCAGGAAGGGTCCACATGTGCCTGGAAGTCACCCACTCCCTGTGGGCCAGGAACACAACCACCATCACTGCTGTTGACCAGACGGGAAGTATAGTGGTTCAACCCCAAGAAATCAGCCGTTCCACGTATCTTCTGGCTCTCTTCTGCAGTGAAGACTGGAAGTCTGGCGGGCTCAGCGAGAGGACAGTCATTTATTTTCTGTTCAATCTGATGCTTGAGTGATACAGGATAGTCCCCATCTACAAATATGGGATGGGCAAACCAGCCCAGCATAAACTGCAGGTAGCGGTCTGCAGCTGCCACATCTTCAGGCCTGGAGGGATTCATGGGCTCTGCCCAGTCTGAGTTCAGGGCAATGCCCACTTTTCCACCCTGTGTCTTCCTGTAAATATGATCGTAGACATGCCAGGCCTCAGCATGGGATTTCAGTATGTTATGAGTGACCTAGAAAGGTAAACAAATGGTTAGCTAATGGAAGAAGGCTGACAATTAAACTGCATATTGTTGTGAGATAACTCGCACCTGGTAGGAAGCAACCACGTAGTCTTTAACTCCAGGGGGGTGCTCTCCAGTTCTATACCCAGCATGGCTTACCACCCAGGGGCTATTGAAAGTGTTCCAGGTCTTGATCCTATCTCCAAACCTGGAGAAGCAGAAGTCAGCATAGCGCTTGAAGGCCTCGATGATGGAAGCATTGGTCCAAGTTCAAGTTCAAGTTCTTTAATAGTTGTCATACAGAAGTACAGAATACTTTCATACAAAATGCTTCTTACTGTTACGCTCCAGAGACGGTCCATCCACCATAGTCTTGGAGTGCCTGGGGCAGATCCCAGTGGTGCAGGGTTACAACAGGTTCTATGCCAGACCCAATGAGAGTATTTATTAGTTTATCATAGTAGAGAGCCCCTTTCTCAGAGTGGCTCCCCTGGTGGCCAGAGGGGAAAATGCGGGCCCAGGAGATGGAGAATTGGTAGGTGTTGACCAGGAACCCTCGGAGTAGGTAGACATCGTAGTCAACCTTGTTGTAGCTGTCACAAGCCAGATCAGCTGTGTAACTGAGGGGTACAATTCCCTGACTGTATTGATAAGTATGGTATCATTAAACCACTACCGCTTGATGTACTTTAACTTCTGGCCATACAGTACACGATATCTAAGTATGATGAACACTTTCCCACATATGAAATCAGGTCCACACAAATATAACAGTCGAAGGTTTAATATAGCAAAAGGTATATACAACATTCACTTAATTACATTTATGATTTGAATGCACTTGTAAGGCAAATGAGTATTCGTAGGCAAATCAACACTGAATGTCCAATCTCTGGTTACGCAGGAAGCAAGTATACAACCTGGTTCTTTAGGGAACTATAGCGATGGTACTTAAGGATTATAGCGGGATACTAAAGGGGTCCTGCTGGTTGTAAGTCAGTAGGGGGGGGGGGGGGGGGGGTTTGGAGAGCCTTCAGCTGCATCCCATCTGGCCAACGATTCCTGGGGAGAATTCAGGTACAGAACACAGTGCCCGCAGGATCTTGATCCACAGATGAATACACTTGGGCCCTCTTGTAGACGGTAGCTGTAGGCTGTAGGTCCACAACGAAGGAGAAGCGAGGCGGCCTCGGTCTGGGTTGAGCGCCGTCTCACCTGGGCTCCTCTCGGGGGTAATTCCAACACTCACCGGCGTTGGCTGTTATCCGCTCCACAAATCAAAGCACCCAAAGCAAATAGATATTCCATGCCGTATAGGCTCAGCAGTCGTCCGGGTAGGTAATCCAATGTGCAGGTCCACTCGTCCTCGCCCAGAACTCCTCGGATGAAAGCACCACGCGTGGTCTGCCCAGCCTGGTTAAGACTCTAGATAACGCGAGGAACGATGGGGGTGCTGCTCACTTTAGAACTTTAATACCGCACGATGCACCATACATAATAGACTAGTATTAACTTAATAGAAATACGTCCCACTCGACGGTACAGTGACAAACTATGACAATTCAGCTATGAATTTACACGAGGTCTCAATGCCTATTCTGGGGCCAAATAGGCCATACTGCACCACACGTGGGTCGTGGGTGAGGCTTCACGTCTGTTACTAGGTTGGAGGGTAAAGGACTAATGGACTAAAAGAAAGTTCTACTTTACTTGCGCCATATTTATATGCACGGTGAACAAATAGTACCATTCGTATTTCGGTAGCCGTATTCCTACGCGGAACCGGGGCTAGTTGGGACATGTTCGTCGGCACTATTGAACTTGACTCAAGGGACCTGTCTGCTGGCGCCAGGTTCTTGTCCAATGAGAGAATGAACTATTATGGGCTGTAGTAGACTAAAGGGATATTCAGTGTATATGTACAAAGAATATACAAGGGATATCAAACGATATACAAATACTATTAAATATATATCCATAAATAAATATATATATTCGGTTTAATCTGATCCTTCACAACAGCCGCCCCCTAATTAGTCCCACCTAATTAGCTAAGCAGAGACAGATTAACCGCACTGTCTACCACTCAAGGTCCGCTGTAAGGGTCACTCACAAAGTCGTGGGGTCATGGTCGTCATCGATAGTGTCTGGGAGTCTTGGCAGTCCTATTAGCCTCGCCACGGGTCGTGTGTAAGTCCGCCCTTGGACGAGCACTTCAGCTGCTCGGACCTTGCCATCGGCACCTGTGATCACTTTGCTTACGCGGCCAGCCGGCCACATAGCTCTGGGTAGTGACTGGTCGATAATCATGACGACTGTTCCTTCTGTCAAATTGTCTCTCTCTTTTACCCACTTCTGGCGGGTCTGTAGAGACGGTAGATAGTGGAGTAGGAAGCTATTCCAAAACTTGTCAGCCAGTACTTGACTGTACCTCCACATTCTTCGGCCGTTCGCTTCTTCAGGCTTGTACATTGTCTGGGGTAGCGCGGGGTCCAGCCGCCCCATCAAGAGTGTGTTGGGGGTGACTGGGTCGACATCTGCTACATCACTTGAGACGTAACCGAGGGGCTTGGAGTTCAATACTCCCTCGATCTCCGTGAGGACTGTCATTAGGACTTCTTCCGCCACAGTCTGGGCCCCAAGCACGGCGTACAGGGCTGTCTTTATAGAACGTACTTCTCGTTCCCAGGTTCCACCGAAGTGGGGTGCGTTCGGGGGATTAAACTGGAAGTCAATCTGGGATGGAGCGAGGTGGGTCTTAAGTTCTGGGCCCATAGCTTGGAAGCTCTCTCTCAGCTCTCTTTCTCCGCCTTTGAAGTTTGTCCCGTGATCAGACAACAATGTAGACGGTTTTCCTTTCCGCGATGTGAATCTTCGGAAGGCCATAAGGAATGAGTCTGTGCTCATGGTTGGAAGGAGTTCGATATGTATCGCTCTGGTGGTCATGCATTTGAATACAATACCCCACCGCTTCTCGGTTCCTCTTCCTTTCTTTATATACAACGGGCCAAAACAGTCCATGCCTGTGGCGTGAAAGGGCTTGTCGCCGAGTCGGAGGCGACAGGGAGGTAGGTCAGCCATCCGGGGTATGCTGGGCTGCGCGCGCCACTTTCGGCAGTCTAGACAGGTTCGCTGGAAGCGTCGCACTGC
Source organism: Notolepis coatsorum (assembly GCF_963971535.1). Lineage (NCBI taxonomy): Eukaryota > Metazoa > Chordata > Actinopteri > Aulopiformes > Paralepididae > Notolepis > Notolepis coatsorum. The sequence continues at coordinate 121,969,134 of NC_140167.1, forward strand.
TTCTCTCCCTTGAAGTATCCAATAGCGACGTCTGATCTCCGTGGAGACTCTCTCTGCTCCTGCGTGGTGCACATCCTCGTCGTATTTCTTTATGATCAGCTCTGTGACCTTGTGTCGGCTGTTCAAGACTATCGGGTACTTAACGTCATCCGGTAGGTCGGGGGCTCTCCGCAGACGACCACCCACTCTGATGAGATTATGGGCGTCACTCTCGGGTGCCAGGTGGAGCAGTCTGCTGTCTGATGGGACGGGCTTTCCTCCCTGTAGACAGTCTAGCTCATCGGGGAACGAGTCTCTCTGGGCTTGTTGTAGTAGAAGAAGTTCTGCTTCTTCGTAGTCAGCTGCTGAAATGTCAGTGGTGGGCTGAATCTCTGGGTGGTGCCACAGGAATGTCTTTAGCTGCGCACTCTGTAAGGTGAGGCAATCATCTATGTTGGGGTCTGTGGAGGCGACTGTGCTCAATCCACAGAACATAGGTTTCTTGTTTTCAGCCTCCTCTTTACTCGCCTCCCGTGGGGTGGGCGTAGGCCACTCTTCTTCCGGGAGCTTGAGGAACTCTGGTCCGTCACTGTAGATGTTGTGACGGGTGAGGTCATCTAGGGACATTCCCCGGGTGATGACGTCAGCTGGGTTGTGTTTGGTGTCCACATACCGCCAGCTTGCTGCTTCTGTTAACTCTTGAATCTCTGTGACTCTGACTCCCACGAAGACCTTGTATCTGCATGAATCAGACTTGATCCATGTGAGTACTGTCGTAGAGTCTGACCACAAGATTGTTCTTTGCACCGGGATGGTGAGTTCACGTTGGATTAACGTGGCTAGATGCGCTCCTGCTAGGGCTGCGCAGAGCTCTAGACGCGGGATAGATTGTTGCTTTCGTGGGGCTATTCTTGAGCGAGCCAGGATGAAAGCGGTGTGTATCTCTCCTCCCTTCTCTTGGGCACGCAAGTAGGCCACAGATCCATAGGCTACTTCGGAGGCGTCGCTGAAGACGTGTAGATCCATCTTGCATGTCTCTGGCCTCACTGTGGGTGGGAAGTAGCTGCGGCGTATGTTGACGCCTGGGAGTGAGCGGAGTTCCGTCTCCCACTCTCTCCATGTGGAGGCAAGGTGTGCGGGTATTGGGTCGTCCCAGCCCTGGTCCTTGTCCCATAGTGCTCGTACAATCATCTTTGCCCTGGTGGTGTAAGGTGGAATACATCCCAACGGGTCATATTGTCTGGCGAGTGTTCTGTACACACTCCGTCTGGTGGTCGGTATCGCCGTCGACCTTCCCTGCTCCGTGGTCAGGGGTTTGTGTCTATAGTGGAGCGAGTCTGTTTTGAAGCGCCAGACTAGTCCTAGTGTCATTTCTTGGGCTTCTCCTGGGATGGTCGCCATCCAGGTCTCGCTACTGGCTGCCTTGTCCGCGGGGGAGAGGCTGCGCAATACTTGCGGGTCGCTGCTGGCCCACTGCCTGAGATCAAAGCCGCCTTTGATCAGGGAGGCGCATAGCTTGAGTAGGAGAGCCTCGGCTTCTTCTTGGGTCGAAACGCTTTGTAAACAGTTGTCCACGTAGAAACTGTTCTTCACACTGTGTCGGACCTCTTCATCTGCTGCTGGGTCCTCTGCGACGTGTTTCTGCAGTGCAAATGTAGCACAGCACGGGCTGCATGTGGTTCCGAAGGGGAGGACTTCCCATTGGTAGATGGCTGGGTGCTCATCTCCGATCCTCTCTCTCCATAGGAACCGCAGTAGGGGCTTATCCTCCTCCACTAGTCTCACCTGCAGGAACATCCCTTTGATATCCCCGCTGATAGCCACCTTGTCCTGGCGGAAGCGTAGTAGCACGCCTAGTAGAGAGGGGCCGAGTGTGGGGCCGGGCAAGAGCTCTTTATTCAGATTCTGGGATCCGATCTGGTAGCTGCAGTTAAACACAATGCGATCCTTGCCGTTGTGGTGGACCTTGTGGTGCGGCACGTACCATGATTCGGTCGTCTGATCGGCCTCTTTAATGTCAATCTTCATTACGTGTCTCGCTGTGATTAGCTTCTCAATCTCAGCGCGGTACACACTCTCTTGAGCGGGGTCTTTGGCTAGGCGCCGCTCTGTGTTCAATAGATACCGCTCCGTAGCTTCTTTCGTGGCGTGAAAGGTGGGCATTCCCTCTCGCCTCAGGAGTGGAGTTGCGTATCTCATCACTCCGCTGACTGTGACTCTCTTTGTCCCTTGCTCGAGGAGGTTTATGGCGTAAATGTCTTCTTTAGAACGAATGTCTTTCTTTTCGTTCTTAAAGGGCATTGTCTCTAGTGTCCATAGCCTCTCGACATGCTGCAGGAGAGTGGTGTCTTCTTCTGTCACTCTGGAGTGGAGGCAGCTAGTGGCTGCTGTTCGGTTGAGAGATTTAGCGAGGGGGCCTTGTAGTGTCCATCCTAGGCGGGTCTCGACTGCTGCAGGACAGCCTCTGGGTCCTGTATGGACCCGGTCTATCGGGACTATGAGGTCTGCATGGTCGGAGCCTATCAGCAGGGTCGGGGTGGCGCCGTCTATGAGCGGGATAGGTAGTTGACGCAGGTGCACATATTTATCCATCAGTTTGGCGATGGGGTAGGTGTACTGTGATAGTCCTATTTCTTGGCTGGTGAAAGCATTTGTAATCCTATACCGTCTCTCTGGCTGCCCGCTTGCTGCGCTAGTGAAGGAGACATTCTCGCCTTTTATCGTCTTTAAATCTCTTCTTATTGTCCGAATCGTCATCTGGTTCTCGCTCCCCCGCAGTCCCAGCTGGGCCGCAGCGGATGCGAGGAGAAGGGTCTTCTCTGACCCGTCATCAAGGACGGCGTAAGTGTCCATGACTTTATCTTGGTGGCTCAATGTTACACGGACTACCTTTAAGAGCACCTGGGCGCCGCTGCTGCTGGCGGGGTCAATGTACATGACACTTGCCTTTGTGCTGCTCGATGGTGCAGGTGCAGGCTTTCTTCTGTTACTGTCGTGTAGGACATCTAGGTGGGCTCCGTCACACCGACTGCACCTCTTCTTTAGGCGGCACTCGGCTGCCATGTGACTGCGCGCACATCGGTAACAGCGCCTGTTGGACTTTATCCATTGACTCACTTCTTCTGCATTCATCTTCTTGAACAGGTCACATTGTGACAGCCAGTGTTCCTTCTCGCAGTACGGGCACACCATCTTCCACTTCTCTTTTCTCGAGGGGGTACTGTGGTTCTTACTGCTCGGTACTGATTCTGATTGGTGCATGACAGTCACTGATCTTCTTCCATCGTTTACCCTCCTAGGTCCCTCTCTGGAGCTTGGTGTGCTCCGCACGAATGTATCCAAGCGTAGGCTGCTGACTTCTCTCGTCAGGAAGTCGGCTAAATCGAGGAGGGATGGTTCGGGACCGTTAGGATCACGGTGGTCTCTTTGCCGCCTAAAGCGCTCTTGTCTGGCGGGCGGCAGCTTCTCTAAAATCCTCTCGACGTTAGAGTTGGCGTATAGCTCGTGCATACCCTTTTCTCGTTGCGCTCCCAGCATCCCTACCAGGGACTGCACTTTTATAGACAGGTCGTCTAGTGAGCGATTGTCTGTTGTTGGGGGTAGGCGGTCAATATGCCTTATCTCTTGGATTACGTAATCCCATATACATCCATATCTCTGGTCCAGCGCTGCTAGAGCCGCGGTGTATGGGGTCGTAGAGGTGGCATAGGCTAGCGCTATATTGTGCGCTCGGGGTACTTTCAGGTGCTTCAGTAATATTGCATACTTGTGGCGTTCGTCAACGACATCCACCATCATTGTCTCTAAGCACATCCGGAGCTCCGTGTACTGTGCTCGATTCTCATGGGTGAAGTCTGGAAACGTCGGTGTGCCAATGTATGACGCCGTGGATGGCTGGCACATCGGTGAGCGTTGGGAGAGAGGCCTCCTAGGCGAGTCTCCTCTTGCGCCTCTCTGTGGGCTGGTACCGGCAGGGTACCATGGCCCGCTGGTCCAGGTGCTGTTCCTCGGGGCTGGTCGTGCGTCATGCTCACCCGTGAATAGAGTCGGGGGTCTGTAGCGCAGCGCCGCGGGGGTATAGCCTGGGCTGTACTGGACCTCCTGGTCCTGTGGAGTACTGTGCTGTCGTCGGGCTTGGTTCTCCTCCTCTCCCTCTTCTTCTTCTGTCAGGTCCTCTAGATCCTGTAGTCATTTATTTAGCCTCTCCGCAGTGTATGCTGCTCCTTCCTTGTAGCTGGGTCTCGCTTGGACCGGTCGGGGAAGGGGGTCTGCGGGGGGTATAGGCTCTCTCTGGTGGTCAAGTTCAGGGTCGCTTGGTCGGTTAGGGGATGCTGCCTTTGATTGTTGTCTCGACGAGGCCCTTGAACCCCTGGCGGAGGGAGAGGGTGTTGCCTTGGTGATCAGCTGCTCCATTAGCTGCGCTTGTAGTCTGTCGCACTCGCCCTGTAGTCTGTCGCGCTCGGCTTCGCGCTGGATGAGAGCGATGTCGCGCTCTGCTTCTCTTTGGGCACCGTCAGCGGCGTGCTGGGTGTCGGACCGGTCTCTTGCCATATTCTCTTCCGTCTGAAGGCGTCTCATCTCCAGGCGTATGTGCTCTTCTTCGCTCCGTTGCTGTGCTTGGAGTCGATCACGTTCACCCTGAAGTCGATCGCGTTCACCCTGGAGTCGATCGCGTTCGGTAGAGGCTGTCAGGCTGACGAGGAACGCCTGTGACAGCATCCTCTCCGCCTCGCTGGGGGAAGACGCTTGTAGAGGTGAGCCGCTCCTGGCTGTACTCGTTGGGGAGTCCTGGAGCTCTATCTCCTCGGCGCTTTCCTCATCTTGTTCCGTGCAGGGTTCCACCTCTGGAGGGTTGTCTTCCTCCCGGAGCTGGTCGGGGACTACTTCTTCGGTATTGGCGGGGGGTAAAGGCATGTCTGTTCCCTCCTGGTCCCCACCGTGAGCTTGGTCAGTTACATTAGAACCCACTAGGGCCTCTGTGGTCGGGGTAACCTGGTCGTTAAGGTCAGACATAATTTTACTTTCTACTTTTACCGCGTTTACCGTCTGTAGAAGGCTAGGTAGTTGACTGACAGCGTAATCCTCTAAGTACTGAGGTGTCTGTCGTCTGCGCCGCAGGCGTTCTACGTTAGGAGGACCGTTTCGTGGAGTGTTCCTCATAGGCCATTTCAATATTAATAACACTATATTAATATTACGCTAGTTACCCTCCGGCTCGAAGGACCAATTGTAACTGAGGGGTACAATTCCCTGACTGTATTGATAAGTATGGTATCATTAAACCACTACCGCTTGATGTACTTTAACTTCTGGCCATACAGTACACGATATCTAAGTATGATGAACACTTTCCCACATATGAAATCAGGTCCACACAAATATAACAGTCGAAGGTTTAATATAGCAAAAGGTATATACAACATTCACTTAATTACATTTATGATTTGAATGCACTTGTAAGGCAAATGAGTATTCGTAGGCAAATCAACACTGAATGTCCAATCTCTGGTTACGCAGGAAGCAAGTATACAACCTGGTTCTTTAGGGAACTATAGCGATGGTACTTAAGGATTATAGCGGGATACTAAAGGGGTCCTGCTGGTTGTAAGTCAGTAGGGGGGGGGGGGTTTGGAGAGCCCTCAGCTGCATCCCATCTGGCCAACGATTCCTGGGGAGAATTCAGGTACAGAACACAGTGCCCGCAGGATCTTGATCCACAGATGAATACACTTGGGCCCTCTTGTAGACGGTAGCTGTAGGCTGTAGGTCCACAACGAAGGAGAAGCGAGGCGGCCTCGGTCTGGGTTGAGCGCCGTCTCACCTGGGCTCCTCTCGGGGGTAATTCCAACACTCACCGGCGTTGGCTGTTATCCGCTCCACAAATCAAAGCACCCAAAGCAAATAGATATTCCATGCCGTATAGGCTCAGCAGTCGTCCGGGTAGGTAATCCAATGTGCAGGTCCACTCGTCCTCGCCCAGAACTCCTCGGATGAAAGCACCACGCGTGGTCTGCCCAGCCTGGTTAAGACTCTAGATAACGCGAGGAACGATGGGGGTGCTGCTCACTTTAGAACTTTAATACCGCACGATGCACCATACATAATAGACTATTATTAACTTAATAGAAATACGTCCCACTCGACGGTACAGTGCCAAACTATGACAATTCAGCTATGAATTTACACGAGGTCTCAATGAATATTCTGGGGCCAAATAGGCCATACTGCACCACACGTGGGTCGTGGGTGAGGCTTCACGTCTGTTACTAGGTTGGAGGGTAAAGGACTAATGGACTAAAAGAAAGTTCTACTTTACTTGCGCCATATTTATATGCACGGTGAACAAATAGTACCATTCGTATTTCGGTAGCCGTATTCCTACGCGGAACCGGGGCTAGTTGGGACATGTTCGTCGGCACTATTGAACTTGACTCAAGGGGCCTGTCTGCTGGCGCCAGGTTCTTGTCCAATGAGATAATGAACTATTATGGGCTGTAGTAGACTAAAGGGATATTCAGTGAATATGTACAAAGAATATACAAGGGATATCAAACGATATACAAATACTATTAAATATATATCCATAAATAAATATATATATTCGGTTTAATCTGATCCTTCACAACAAGCTGTCTGATTGTCAAAAACATTGTTATCATGTCCAAAACGGTCCCAGATGGTCTCTCCCTTCCCATCTTCTGCCCATCCGCCTTCAACCTTGAAGGACTCACTGGAAGTGGCCCACTGGAAGCCAGTGGGGAATGGTTCATTCAGGAAGGCATCTCGCTCCATTGGAGTTTGAGCTCCAAACTCATCCAAAACATTATGGTAACTGTTTTTAAAGGCTGCTTCTCCTATGTACTCTGGAATACTGCAAATGAAGAAAAGGGGATAATATGAAAAATATATATGTGGAAAACGAGGAGCAATCATATTTTGACTCACACTCATCATGTTTTAGATTTTATTTTATTTTGCATTTTACTGAGGTGAACCTTTATACCTGTTTGGAGTGTCTGCCATGTCAAGCTTTCCAAACAAGTCTGTCACGTCACACCCCAAAATATTCAGTTCATCCTTGTTAAAAACTGTAACAAAGCAAAGGTGAGTTATGAAAATCTCCTGGCTCCTCTGTCAAGCTCTTCTAGTATCCCCCGAACCAGATTGCGGACGTTCGGGGACAGAGCTTTCAGTGTGGCAGCTCCCACCCTCTGGAACTCCCTCCTCGCAGAACTCCGCACCGCCCCAACTCTGGACTCATTTAAAAAAAATGCTCAAAACCCACCTTTTCAACTTGGCCTTTAACCCCTAATTTCTCACTCTATATGTATATGTATATGTATGTATATGTATATATTGTGTCTGTCCACTATGTTTGTTAATTTGTCCTCTCTCCCCCCCCCTATGTAAAGCGACCTTGGGTCTTATGAAAGGCGCTATATAAAACGAAGTTATTATTATTATTATTATTATTATTATTATTAAAACGAAGTTATTATTATTATTATTATTATTATTATTATTATTATTATTATTATTATTATTATTATTATTATTATTATTATTATTATTATTATTATTATTATTATTATTATTATTATTATTATTATTAGTATTAGTATTAGTATTAGTATTAGTATTATTATTATTATTATTATTATTATTATTATTATTATTATTATTATTATTATTATTATTATTATTATTATTATTATTATTATTATTATTATTATTATTATTATTATTATTATTATTATTATTATTATTATTATTATTATTATTATTATTATTATTATTATTATTATTATTATTATTATTATTATTATTATTATTATTATTATTATTATTATTATTATTATTATTATTATTATTATTATTATTATTATTATTATTATTATTATTATTATTATTATTATTATTATTATTATTATTATTATCCCATTTAACCATCTGATGGTTGGCAAAATGGACATAATTGATCAAATTTGCAGAGATGTGAAAATATATTCTATTTATTGCACACAGTTGTTTGAATTTCCTTGTTCATTGATTAAAGCTTCTTAATCATAGCATTTCACTGCAGAGGGTGAAGATGTGAGCATACATATTTCACATTTTGAATAAACTTTCTGTGTATTTCAATAATCTGAAATCTTTCAAATTCAGACTTCTTCCACTCTTAATGATGTAGATTATTAGGTTATTCTATAGTCCATTGATATCATGATAAAGACATGCGATGGGATCAATTTAAATAAATCATAGATGTGTATCTGTAGTCTACAGGCTGTGATGTATTACAACATAATGATGTTGCAGCAATGCCTTGTTAGTAAAATGTTAGGGTACTCCTTGCTAATTGAAGACACCGTTGACATTTGAAGAACTTCAGTAAGGCTCTGACCTCTAGCTTGTGCGATTGAATGATTAAATGTATGCTTTCATTTCATTTAATGATTTGTTTCATTCAGATTGAATTGAGATTATAAACTGTGCTGACTCTCTGTGCTGACTCTGTGACCTATGCTGCGAGGATATAAGGAACTCATAATATTCACATAACAGCCACAAGACAGAGAGCTTTAATGCTCATTGTGCTATAAAAGTTGATAATATCAATAAAGTGATATCCAAATAGGCTATAACTAGTGGAATATTGACACAAACGAAGGCTTGGCTTGGTCGTTCCATTATCTTTACTTCCATCAACTTTAGTTTGGCAACACCATAAGCTCTGTGAAACAAGCGAGGATGTTCCATATGAGACGTGATATTCTTATTTTAACCATTGACTTTAAACACACAAAACATGCATGCTCTTCAATGAGCACAATAAGGAGTTACCATGACCTATTGCATCCACAATGAATGGTATTGGGTGTCACAGGAGGGACTAAGGATTAAAGACACAACATATCACACATGGAGACGATTGTGTGCCTGTAAAACATTGCTGATTGATTGTATAAGGAACTGTGAGCTTGCTGCTACCAGTCTATAATAATTATGATAACGAAATATACAATAATGATAACGATAACAAAACAACAGAAACGTTAACAATATTAGTTCAGCTGCATGACCTTTACCTTGCAGGAGTCTGTCAAGGGGTTGGAATTGATGGAAGAAACAGCCCTGAATGTTCATCTTGTATATCAATATGGGTACATTCCCACTGGCTCTCTGAAACATAACAGGGATCACTTAGGATGAGAAAAGCCAGGAGATCATGAACTGAAGGTGGACTGAAGTCATGCCATCTATCCTTTGTGCCATACATTACACACCATACATTTCATACTGTATAGTCTATATATCTCTATATCATATATACACTGACGCCATATGTACATGAATATCACATTACCAGACTGTTGGTAGCAATACATTTATAGAATTCAAATGACATAGGATAGATAGATAGATAGATAGATAGATAGATAGATAGATAGATAGATAGATAGATAGATAGATAGATAGATAGATAGATAGATAGATAGATAGATAGATAGATAGATAGATAGATAGATAGATAGATAGATAGATAGATAGATAGATAGATAGATAGATAGATAGATAGATAGATAGATAGATAGATAGATAGATAGATAGATAGATAGATAGATAGATAGATAGATAGATAGATAGATAGATAGATAGATAGATAGATAGATAGATAGATAGATAGATAGATAGATAGATAGATAGATAGATAGATAGATAGATAGATAGATAGATAGATAGATAGATAGATAGATAGATAGATAGATAGATAGATAGATAGATAGATAGATAGATAGATAGATAGATAGATAGATAGATAGATAGATAGATAGATAGATAGATAGATAGATAGATAGATAGATATATATATATATATATATATATATATGACATTTGACATGTTAACAGCTGGTTGGTTACTGTACCTGTAAGCTCCTCAGCTCTTCAACAAAGTTTGATTGAGATGTACAGTCATGTGTAATTTGCACTGTCAAGAAATCCATCTGTTATCAAATACAGATGATGCTGTTAGCACAAACACAGCAAATCATTTGTCAACTGTATGAATTCTTTACCGCAAGAAATCACCAAACAGCTTACCGAAGAAGAGACTTTGCTTTGAGAAAGAATAGCGATATCACTACCACTCAATCCAAGCGACATGCGTCTCCCTGAGAAGAATCAACTGCAATTTAGAGCTCTCTTATAACATTCAACCTGTGCACAACTGTAGACATGAGTTATATCAGTTTGACAATAGTATAGATATTAGCAATGGTGATTTTTTTTATACAGTCAACATATTCTTAAATAATAGCGCTGCCCGAGGCTGGGCATACAGTCAACATTTTTTTTTTTTTTTTTTTACTTTATTTTTTAGCTGTTTTTTTTTAGCGCTTTTCTGGTCAAGCATGACCGACAGAAACAGGTTGAAATGGGATGTAGAGCAGGGGAAGACATTCTGAGAAATGACGGCGGGTCCGGGAATCGAACTCGTGTCCCCCAGATCCGTGACGAGCACGGTTTTCCCCGACGCAGAAATAGCGCCGAGATATGCGGTGAGCTACGGGAGCTCCCCCAGTCAACATATTCTTAAATAATAGCGCTGCCCGAGGCTGGGCATGATACAGTCAACTGTCAATTATAGAGAGAGAGAGAGAGAGAGAGAGAGAGAGAGAGAGAGAGAGAGAGAGAGAGAGAGAGAGAGAGAGAGAGAGAGAGAGAGAGAGAGAGAGAGAGAGAGAGAGAGAGAGAGAGAGAGACCTACAAAGAGCCCCTTTTGTCAACTCATAATGAAACTGGCTGACATCTCACACTCTGACATCACAAACCCTAGCCAGCCTCAGAAGATTAGACCTAACCAAATTATAACCAAAGAAAAAGATAAATACATTACGTATTGGAATCAACTCACACAATCACAACACAAATTAGAAACATATTTGGCCCTAAACAGACAGTATACTGTGGCAGACTACCTCAGCACAGTAACTGATAAGAATCTAAAAAAGAATCTGACAAGGTACAGACTGAAGCGGCGGTTACACCTTTTGTTTCATTTTCGTTTCATTGTCATATGAGTTTCTCCGCAACGTCGCAGCCTCGAGTCACACTTTCGTTTTTGTCACCTGGGCACAGTGATGTAGTACACTGCCAAAGCAGTAGGTGGCAGTAGGTGGCGAACATGAAGGCAATTTCAACCAATCATAACTTGAATGTGCCAATACACTTCCTGGAAGCTCCAGCAAAGAAAATGTCAACAAGGCAGGCGCCTATGGGCGCCACCATCTTGCCTATTTACTCAATGCAGCAATTCTTTTTCAGCAAAGCCTAATAAAAGTGCAATAAACAAAACGGATACATTCACTGTGTGTTCTGCCTGTCATTTGTTGATGAAACAAAACTAACATCAACACAAGTGACCACCAAGAGCGGATACTAACGTCAATGGATATGCCATTATAACAATATAGCATTGTGGCTAGAAGCTAACGTTAGCTCACGCTAGTTAGCCAGCACCAAAATGATGATATCGGGAGCTATCAATAGTTAGATAACATTAGAGACAACGCTGTGTGTATTAAACAAAGGTGAATAGATGACTGGGCCTTTTTGTTTAATGCTTGTTAAGTTGAAAGAGGAACTTTGAGCTAACAGGGTCTGATAGCTAATGCTAGCTCATGTTAGCCAGTGGTAATGCTAGCAGAATGAATGGATGTAAACTTTCTTTAACATATTGCATAATGGGTACAATACAATACGGCTCAATACAAACAGTTGTTAAGGGAATGCAGACTGTTGTAGCTTGGACTGGGGTCCTTATAAGAATAACTTATTTGGGACACAGGGACACGGAGCTGGGAGCTCTGTCCCAAAGCACACACACAAACTCTGTTGTCACCGAGGGCACGCAGATGGTATCTACTGCGCATGGGCGTTTTCGCAACAACGGCTCCGTGCAGACTACACGGCTGTTGTCGGCGCGTTTTTAGGGGTTCTCCAAACGCAAACACAATTTAGCGTTCAGCCGTATCCACCAAAAAACGCCAAAAAAGGCATTTCTGTGTAAAAAGGGACATGAATTCCAAAGTATGACAGAAGTGCAGAAATTGCCATTCCTCCTGGGGGAACAGAAAGAATGTGCAGTTTTAGCTGCAAAATATGTCAATTCATGTCACAAGAAAAGGGACAACCAGTAGGACACATATACTGTATATACATGTACCATGTTTTACTCACTGCACCATCTCCTTTATTTCTTTTGATCTTATATTGTTATGTTGTTTGCTGTTTATGTCATAATTGTGCTTTGGCAACATTTGTGAAATTTCATGCCAATAAAGCTTTTTGAATGAATTGAGAGAGAGAGAGAGAGAGAGAGAGAGAGAGAGAGAGAGAGAGAGAGAGAGAGAGAGAGAGAGAGAGGAAGAGAGAGAGAGAGAGAGAGAGAGAGAGAGAGAGAGAGAGAGAGAGAGAGAGAGAGAGAGAGAGAGAGAGAGAGAGAGAGAGAGAGAGAGAGGCGGGTGCAGCAAGAGAGACACACACCACGGCGGGTGGGTGTAGCACGAGAGAGACAGAGAGACACACACCACGGCGGGTGGGTGTAGCACGAGAGAGACAGAGAGACACACACCACGGCGGGTGGGTGCAGCACGAGAGAGACAGAGAGACACACACCACGGCGGGTGGGTGTAGCACGAGAGAGACAGAGAGACACACACCACGGCGGGTGGGTGTAGCACGAGAGAGACAGAGAGACACACACCACGGCGGGTGGGTGTAGCACGAGAGAGACAGAGAGACACACACCACGGCGGGTGGGTGCAGCACGAGAGAGACAGAGAGACACACACCACGGTGGGTGGGTGTAGCATGAGGGAGACAGAGAGACAGAGAGACAGAGACCACAGCGGGAACAGAATAGATTGCTTGAAAAACTCACCCTAACGCAGATTCAAGCAAAATGGCTGCCGTGATAGCTGTGTGAAATGACAGCTCCTGAAAAGTTTGTTGGATTTTATTGGATTTAATTGAATTTTAATGGATTTTTAACATGGAATTGTACTGCCAGTTGAAAGGGTCTGTTTTATTTCATCTGCTTTAACTGTGGACTACTTATACTGTTTTTGGGAACTTTTCTGAAATTGTGCTCTTGCTTGTTAGCAGTAGCCTAGCCTAGCTGGCTCTGTTAGCAATTAGCCAAGAGCTGGAAGACCTGCAGTAGTTTAGCTGGCTCTGCTAGTCCTGCTATCAATCCAGTCCAGAGTTGGAAGAATAATCTCCTGTTTACCTGCCCATCACAACCATCTTACTGCTGCAGTGTGGCTCGTCTATAGCCTAGATCTGCAGCAGAGGCTTATTGCCTGAGAGATATATTTTTTACTTTCGCCTGACTTGGGCCTCCAGCCTGCTACACCTGGGCCTCCAGCTCTACTGGGCCACTAGCTGCACCTGGGCCTCCAGCTATACTGGGCCTCCATCTCTACTGGGCCTCCAGCCTGCTCTACCTGGGCCTCCAGCTCTACTGGGCCTCCAGCTCTACCGGGCCTCCAGCTCTACTGGGCCTCCAGCCTGCTCTACTGGGCCTCCAGCCTGCTCTACTGGGCCTTCAGCCTGCTCTACCTGGGCCTCCAGCTCTACCGGGTCTCCAGCTCCACTTAGCCTCCAGCTCTACTGGGCCTCCATCTCCACCTGAGGACCTCCAGCTCCACTAGGCCTCCAGCCTATGACATCAGGATGACATCGGGCGCCGGTCCCCCACTGGAGTGTTCCACTACTGGCTGTTGCCAGATCGCCAAGCAGTTGGAGGATTTGCTGGAGCGGGTCTCCCTCCTCACCACCATCCATCTGGATGAGCAGGGACATCGGGAGACCATCCTGTCGGCTGACCTGAGAGAAGCACCCCCCCCCCCCCCGCGCGCGCCCCCCGTTCGTCTGGATCTTCTAGGGAGAGCCTATACAGGAAGCAGGGAGCCAAGCCCAAGCTCTACAGCTCCACTCCTACTCACCCCCCTCCCCAGGCATGGTCTAAAGTGCGGTCGAGGCGTAAGAGGCGAACCTGGGACTCTCGTCTTAGCCCTCCACCCCATGAGTCTCTCTCACTCTCCAACAGATTCAACATCCTGGAGAGTGTGGAGCTTGACCACCGGACACCAGGGGCCAAGAGGCAACGTCCGGGGTCAGGCTCACCCACTCCTACGGCTAGGAGCTGTCTGGGCCCCCCACCACAGGAGCGGGAGGAGGATCTGCCAGCTACTCCTAGCATTTCTAGGCGCCCTGGTTTCCCGGTCTTCACCCCCAGACCGAAATCGACCTCCTCTCCCGGGGCGTGGGAGCAGGTGTTGCAGCAGACTGGTCATGCAGGAATGTCCTTCACTGCTGCTCCTGGTACCACGTCTGTAGCCGACACGCAGGAGGCGTGGATGGGTCCCCTGCCTCACTCTCTGAAGGATCCCCCTCGCCAGCCGTGCCCCCCTCCCACTCGGAATGGTAAACCTCTACAGAGACCCACAAGGCATGGTGAGCCCTGCACCGTTCCCCCCCCCCCCCCTCCCTCTGTGCTTGTCATTGGGACTTCAATGGTGCGTCATGTGGCTGTCCCGAGGGCCAGAACCTACTGCCTCCCAGGAGCCAGGGTCTCGGACATCAAGGCAGCACTCCCTTCACTCATTAAGGACCATCCTCAGGCATCATCCATCATCATCCACTCCGGGTCTAATGACATTAGGTATCAACAGTCTGAGTTATTGAGGGAGGACTTTAGGGCCCTGATCTCCACAGTCCAGTCATCTAATAAATCCTGCATTATCTCTGGTCCCTTTCCCTCCCCTAGGTATGGGGATGGCAAGTACAGCAGGATCCGTGAACTTCATATCTGGCTGAAGGGTTACTGTTGCCTAATGATGATTCCCTATATAGATAATTTCTATGTTTTCTGGAGACGTCCGGAGCTCTTTGCTAGGGATGGCCTTCATCCCAACTGGAATGGAGCCCGGCTGCTCTCCATGGGTATGGACATGGCTCTGAGATCCGCAGTGAGTGGGAGTAGGGAACTGGTCCGAAAACATAGAACAGTGGATGTGGCCTGAAATGGGGTGAGTCCGATCCATCTCATAGTTCCTTGTGTCCATGTTTTTAAAGCCACTCCCAGGGATCAGGCGGATCAAAGCCCTATTGATGGACCTACTCCTAAAAATATCTCTGTTGTATGTGATGGTTTGTCGCGTGGTAGGCGCAGTTATGTAGAAGAGAGGGGTGTGGTCAGGAGTAACCTGGTGGATCTTAAAAATGAGAGATATTTACACCCCTTGTCTCAGGTTTCTGTTCCCATAACCTCTGTAACTAATGATACAGTCTCTGCCACAGTTAGTCTGAACAGCCCATCTGCCTTCAAGGATAGGAAAGGGCTTGGCCTAATCCATTTAAACATACAAAGCCTCCTTCAACAACATAAGTTAGACCATCTGAACATTTTAGTATCTCAGGCTGATCCTGATGTTCTGGTTTTATCGGAAACCTGGTTAAAAAAATCTGACAATGACTCATCTGCAGCTTTACAGCACTATAATTTATATAGAAGCGACAGAGCTGGCAGAGGGGGTGGTGTTGCAATGTATGTAAAATCCTGTTTGTCTGTTTCAGTATTGAATACCATCACAGTTCCAAAGTGTTTCGAATGACTTGTGCTGAAGGTTGATTTGGGGCCTTGTAACTCTTTAGTTTTGATTGGTGTCTAGACTATAGGCCTCCCAAAGCTGAGGCTAGTGCTACTGATAAAATTATGGATATACTGTCATTATATTCTAATTCAGAGATGCTAGTGCTGGGTGATTTTAACTTGGACTGGCGAAATGCTGCTTCTAGTTACCTGAAGGAGGTGAGTGGTAACCTCTGCCTTACTCAGTTGATTACTGAGAGCACTAGACCAAACCCTAAAGATCATGCTAAATCCACTCTCATTGACTTGATATTTTCTAACAGATGTGACAGGATCTCTGCTAGTGGTGTTTTTGATTTAGGCATTAATGATCATTGTCCTACGGTCTGTGTTAGATCCACAAAGCTGCTGAAATCAAGACCGCGTATTGTTCAAAGAAGAAATCTTAAAATCTTTAACCCCCAAACCTTTTTGGAGGACATTGCTACTAATAATAGTCTATGTTTAGCAGGGTCTGATAATGTGCAAACTGCACTGGATTCTTTTATAAAGACTAGGATTAAGGATAGGGTGGCACCGTGGTTCTCAAGTGAGCTGTCAGCATTATTTTCTGAGTGGAACTCTGCGTGGTCACGTGCTAGACGCACTGGGGATACGCAAGACTGGCTTTCCTTCAGACAACTTAGAAATAGAACTACTGCAGCTGTGAGGAAGGCTAAATCTGATAACTTTTTAGACTTAGTCTCGAATTCCTACTCTAACCCAGCAAAATTATGGGGTGCAGTAAACCTGTCAAAAGATAACCCTGCTACATTGCCATTGTGTATTAATGTGGCTGATTGTAAAATCTCGGATCCTCAGGAAATTTGTCTTGCTTTCAATAAACACTTCATTGAGGCTGGGTCCTTATTTGACAGGTTGTCTACTGGGCTGGCTCCACTGGATGTTGACTCTGACCCTAGCCCAATCTTCGATCATGCCTCGTGTGTACCTACATTTTCCTTCCAGCCATTTTCATCTAGTGAAACTCTCAATATCTTGCAATCCATAGACCCTAAGTGTTCTACTGGTGTGGACAATTTAGACTATTTTTTTTATAAAACTGGCAGCCCCTGTCATTTGTGAGCCATTGTCACACATCTTTAACCTTTCTATTGCATCTGGCATAGTCCCGCAAGTGTGGAGATTTGCCAAGGTGCTCCCCTTGCACAAAGGGGGGGATAGGGATAAGATGGATAACTATCGTCCTATCTCCAAACTATCATGCCTAGCCAAAGCACTGGAGACCTTGGTAAACAACCAATTAAAAACCTTTTTCTCAAGTTGCTCAGTGCTAAGTACTCACCAATCAGGTTTCAGAGCAAATCATAGTACTATTACAGCTGTTACTTTGGTCACTAATGACATTATTTCAGCCCTGGACAATGGGAAGCATTGTGCAGTTCTCTTTGTAGACCTCTCAAAGGCGTTTGATACAGTAGACCATCACTTGCTTTTGAATAGTCTAGCTAGCATTGGCCTGGATAAAGCCGCTTGTGCTTGGTTTCAGGACTATTTATCTTCAAGGTGTCAATCTGTGAATTCAGGTAACTTTCAATCTGATTTCCTGCCATTGTCTAAGGGTGTACCACAGGGTTCGGTATTGGGGCCGGTCCTCTTTACAATCTATATTAATGATATTGTTTCTAGTCTTTCAGCACTAGCAGGTTGTCAGGCTCATCTTTATGCGGATGATACAGTTGTCTACTGCATTGCGGATACTGTTCAGGAAGCTATTGTGAACCTGCAGCTTGCGTTTGACACTCTCCAAAATGCTCTAGCTAAGCTCAAGTTAGTGCTTAATGCTAGTAAAACCAAGTCTATGATGTTTTCTAGAGCCAGGGTTATAGACAACAGCAAATGGTTTGTATATTGAAAGAGTTAGTGAGTATAAATATCTTGGTATATGGCTGGATGATAAACTTTCTTTTAAATTCCATATAGATAACCTAGCTACAAAATTACGGTAAAAGATTGGTTTCTTGTACCGTAACCGCGCTAGTTTTCCTATGTTCTGTAGGAAAAGAATTATACAGGCTGTTTTTTTGTCAATATTGGACTATGGTGATGTCATTTACAGGCATGCGTCTGCGTCTGCATTAAGGCCTTTGGATTCTGCCTACCACTCCGCCCTAAGATTTATTACGGGTGACAAATATGATACTCACCATTGTCTTTTGTATGAGAGGGTAGGCTGGCCATCTCTCTCGTTGTGACGTAGTTATCATGGGTATCTTTTTATCTACAAAGCAATTATTGGCAAACTTCCACCTTATATTACATCTTTGTTGGTCTGGAGTGCTGTCACCTACCAAACTCGTTCGAATGATCGGCTTGTGCTCAGGGTGCCTCGAGTTCGGTCTGAGCTTGGAAAATCTGCCTTCTCCTACGATGCTCCATACACATGGAATACCCTGCAAAAGACTCTAAAGCTCGGAACATTCCCGTCATTCATGGAGTTTAAAGGCATTGCACTTGACCTATGTACTGAATCATGTAATTGTTTTTAATCCATCATTGTAGTAATTGTAATTCATTGTAATTATTAACTGTTATGATATTTGTGTCCTTTGTTAACTCGTCATCACTGTAAATGAGGGAAACCTCAGTGCTTTCACGAGTATAAATAAAGGTTTGAAATGAAGATTCAATGGCAAAGTTGGAAGGAGACGACGTCGACGCATTTTCCTACCGTGGAGCTAACGCTAGTTAGCCTTTAGCTAAGCTACTAGCCGACATGGCTAGCCCGACTGAACCACATGTTAGCGCTCGCTAACGTAGCTAACGCTAGTTAGCTAGCGTTAGCTAGCGGTAGTTAGCCTTTAGCTAAGCTACTAGCCGACATGGCTAGCCCGACTGAACCACACGTTAGCACTCGATAACGTAGCTAAAGCTAACTACCTGTTCCTGCCTTTAGCTAAGCCGACATGGCTAGCCTGACTGAACTTTCTAACATGCAACAACTTTCATCTTCAATCCATCTGCCGAACGACCGTCCTCTTCGTCTTGGCTTAACCTCCAATGCTGCACGCGCGAAATAGTCAGACGCACACCGGCCAACTGTACCTTACATGTAACCCCTCCCCTCATTGAAACCAATAGTATATCTGCTGCAGAGCCTCAGAGCTCCAATAGTGTATCTGCAGAGCCGCAGAGCCAGGAACAAGTCAGACACATTCTACAAACGTGTCTAATGTGAAATATATAAGCATATAAGCAAAACTAGATTTTAGGTCTGTGATGAAAAAGGGCCTCGCGGGAAGGGGGGCCTCACAAAAAAAATTTAAAATAAAAAAAGATTATAATTTTTTTTTTAATTTTAAATATTTTATTTTCATTTTGCGAGGCCCCCCTTCCCGTGAGGCCCTGTGTGACCGCACTGCTCGCACACCCCCTGAGGCGGCCCTGACTGTGTGTACATGTTGCATGCATATTGTCAGGAAATATTTATGCTGCATAAGCTTTTCTCCAATTTGTTGCGGCACTACCACTCTCATAAACTCATAAACATAACAACATATTATCACTACTATAAATTATGGGATGCAGTCTTTGATATAAAAGAGAAGACTTAAACCATCATATTTACAAATTATTTCTCAATATTGAGTGGTTATGTGTTATGACTTACTAAAGGATAATCTGATAAATCAAGAAGATCAAAAATTATAGTTGGAGAAAGAGGATCAATTAGATCTTTAGTACTTAACACATCGGCCCATTTGAATGCTTAGAGACCCACCATAGACCCTTGTTTGTATTTTTTAAGGAGGGGGGGCAGGGTATCTTTAAGGCGAGACAGTACCCCCTAATAGGCCATTTTAATTTTGTAATAGATATCACTATGAAACTTTCCCAGTTTGTTATGTACATAACAACTAAGAAATGTATTGCAAGTTTTCTGAGATTGTATGTTTATATATGCAAATGAGTGTTACCTAATTAAATATGCATACATTTGCATATATCACCAGGATAGACATCCAACATTGGATGATGCCAGATTAAAACATTTGGTTTCATTATGTTGACACATAACACAATGGACATTTTACAGAAGGGATTGTGGCTATGTCTTTAGTTTTTTATCATCCAATTATTGGTATAAATGTACTATAAATCAGGCTATGAATGAAATATCAACAAACCCTTTGTAAAAAGATGCAGGGTATAGAAAGGAAGACATTTGGAAAGTATGGTGTGTGTAGGTGCTATAGGTAAATGGGATATTTCCTCTCTTGTGTGTAAGAAAACAAATTTTGGGGAAAACGCCCTCAAAGTTCTGTATTGTAATTGTGATCTATGGACACAATCAGACAAAATGAAGTAAAATAAACAACTAATTGTGTGTTTTCGATATTCTATTGCCACTAGTTTGAAATAAGACATGTTAACCTCTTAACAATCTCCCCCAAAAGTGGTAATTTTAGTCTTAGTTTTTGAGGACTGCATAATTTATTTGCAGAATACTATATTTTATACTTATAGCACGTGCATCAGCCTGGTCTCTTTTGAAATATGACATTCTGAAGTTTCTGATACAATAAAAAAGATTCACCTTCAGTTCTAATGAAATAGAGTAACATAGGTCTGAACTTGAGTTGTAGAAAAACCTGTTACTCCCGTTTTTCTGTAGTAGTTAGTAGTCCAGAAGTAATATTTCCCCAAAAGTTGGTATGGCTGAAAAGACAACCTGGATCCATAGCCTGAAGTCTTCTGTAGTACATGTCCAAATTTCATAAAAATCTGTTCAGAAATGAGTGATTAGGAGCGATTCTGGTAAACTGTGTAGCGTTCCTGGTTTCCTTTACCTCATAGACTTCAATTCATTCTGCAATTTTTCTCTTCCTGTTTTGGCTTGTGACTTTTCACCTAGATCCCCGATTCGTACATCCCCAGTTGGGGTATCATTGGAAAGCCACACGCATTGCCTACAATCCAGTCCAATAATCTTCGAGATCGCCAAATTATTGACAGAACTAGAGCCCCGGGAGTCGGGAGTGGTATTTGCGCAATACCGTGTACTTAGGCACACGCCTCACATATTGGCATGTAACTCGAGAACCGCTGAACAGATTTTGTCACCTCAAAGGGCTATCGACAGGCAACAAATGGGGATTTAATTCGATATATTATTGTATTAAAATATATGCACACCGGGGGCGGCCAGGTAGCGCAGCGGACTAAGCGTCTGTCTACCACCGCAGAGACAGTGGGATCGAATCCAGCTGCGGTACCTCCGGCTTGGTCGGCCGTCCATACTGACACAATTGGCAGTGTCAGCGGGTGGGAAAGCCGGTGGGGTGGGTCCTGGTCGTTGTAAACAGCGACTCCTACAGTTCGGTCGGGGCGCCTGCACAGTGAGGGAAGGATCTGGAGGAGGTAGTGTGACCCTTCCACACATTACACTTCCCCAGTGAGAGTCCGCGCTGCCAGGTGAAAAGAAGCGGTGGGCTGGCTACACATGTGTCAGAGGAAGCATGTGATAGTCTCCTCCCTCCCAGACCGACGGTAGGGGGTAGAGTGCGCAACGACCAGGAAGGGGATTGGGAATTGGCATAACGACTAACATTGGGATGGGAGAAAAATGGAAAAAAGGAGGGGGAAAAAGATATTACAATTTTTTTTTAAAGATATGCACACCCGAGCCACTAGAGGTCGCCATGTGCCGGTGGGCAAATCATCCTCAAGAGGGCCCTCATGTGGGCTGTTGCATGTTAAGAGCGGAAGCAAAATATAACAAAATCTCAATATTGTCAAAAAATAAGCAAAAAGACGATTTCGGGGGTACTGTCTCGCCTTAATCTGTAATAAACATTGTGTTTTGGTTAGGTGCCTATTACAATTCTGAAAACTTAGAGTGTATAAGGCCTTAGTACATTATGATGGAAGTGTATGATGGACGTTCCCCTGCTCAACTCTGTCTCATAAGTTGTTGCAGCAATGTTTGGGTTAACACCATTTGTTACACAGATTTTGTGCAAAATGTAACCGTTTCTTACAACTTGAGAATTGATAAACATACCACATTAAAATACCACATTAAGATACCAAGACCTTGAGGAACACCATAGACAAATTCATGATGTGATTTGGTATAAAAAACATTTGACATATGGATATTTCTGTAAGAATTGCATTTTTCAGCAATTGGATGGTGAGCACTTCTGTTCTGGAAATTGCTCAGTGTGGTTGTAAAGTTGAGGCTGTGATTATCCTACAGGTCACACAATAGGTCAATGTATTGTAGCGACCCTGGGATTTGGGTCGGTTGGTCAGCCGAACTGTCACTCTGCACTCTGCCAACGCGCAAGCCGGGGGTTGGCAGAGGGGAGGGGGCAGGGGCTGACCTGGAAAGGGTGTAAGAGGGTGTGGCACCTAGGGTGCGCTCACTTGAGGCATGGGAAGTTGGGAGATGAGTCTTACAATGGCAAGCAGAGGTGATGCACCCAGACTTTATACGCTGTACTTGTGATAATTGTGAATAAACCAAAGACTAAGAACTAACACCTGCCTCGAGAGTCGCCAATAACGGCTGAAACAATGAAACTGACACTTCGCTCGGCGTCAGAAGGGGTTCGCCGGAGGTGTGCTAGCTTAGCGTAACCTAGCTTAGCTGCAGTTAGCGGCTAGCTTGGCGTAGCGGCATGGATGTCTGCAGCGGGTCGAAAGGAGAGGATGGAGAGGAAGAAGGAATGTGCGCGTGGTCAGGAGACATGGACGAGGACATTGAGAGCCATGATGAGGCGAGAGGGTCCCACGGAGGCTTCGCAGGGTTCCATTTTCTCGCCGGTCGGGGGTCAAGGGTGACCAGGATACGAACAATATGGCGGTGGCCATGGCACATGGCGGGCTCGACAGCGTGGACGCCGGAAGACCTAGGGAGCCACTCCAGGGGTTAGCAGAGGACATTGGGGGCCTGGCCCGGCGGGTGTGAGGACATGTGCCCAGTGTGCGGAGCACACAACTAACTGTATGTCGTGTACAGAGCCGTGGTCGAATGGAACTCTCTGCCATGTGCAGAGCCAGGCGTAAATGGAACTCTCTGCCCTGTGAACTGTGAGCTGTGAGCTGTGAACTGTGAACTGTGAACTGGGTACTGTGTACTGTGTGGGTTTGGGTACTGGGTGGGTCTGTGTACTGTTTGGGGAGTTAAGTACTGTGTTTAGCGGGTATTGGGGTGGGGCTAGCAGTTAGCGTAGCGTCATACCTGGTGGCTAGGTGTAGCCACCGGAAGCGTCGCATAGCATCGTGTGGGGTGGGAAGCAAGACGTCTCTGTTGGGAAGAGCGTTTCTCTGTCGGTCTGGGAACAGGAGAGCGGAGCAACCTGGAACCAACAAAGGCTTGGTGGTTGTCGTCTCTTGGGGCCTGACAGAGAGCGGAGCAGCCGGTAACCAACAGAGCACGAGGGGGCTAGCAGTTAGCGTGGCATCGTACCCGGTGGCTAGGTGTAGCCACTGGCAGCGTTGCATGGTTAGCTGTTGGCGAAGCATTGGGAGTGTAGGGTACTGTGAGAGTTGGGGGGGGGGTAATTTGGTTGACTGTGGGTGGTTTTGGTTCGTCCCTCGAGGCGAGGGACTTTGTTGTGGGGGGGGGGGGGGGTAATGTAGCGACCCTGGGATTTGGGTCGGTTGGTCAGCCGAGCTGTCACTCTGCACTCTGCCAACCTGGGGCTGGCGGCGACGCTATTGGTCGCGCGAGCCGGGGGTTGGCAGAGGGGAGGGGGCAGGGGCTGACCTAGAAAGGGTATAAGAGGGTGTGACACCTAGGGGGCGCTCTCTTGAGGCATGGGAAGTTGGGAGATGAGTCTTACAATAGCAGGCAGAGGTGATGCACCCAGACTTGATACACTGTACTTGTGCTAATGGTGAATAAACCAAAGACTGAGAACTAATACCTGCCTCGAGAGTCGTCAATAACGGTTGAAACCTTGAAACGTTACAGTAGTACAGTATACAGTATACACTACAATGCAATGGCTACTATGGGGACTAACATCACATGTGAATACAATTGGGCTCATTGGATCCACAAGAGTCTCAGCTTCCCAGTCATACTAAATTTATGCCAAGACTGTTTAGGGACCCCAGTATGCAGAAATATTCAAATACACAATTTTTTGTATCGGCGAAAATAACACATTTAAACTGTATGCAAATTATTGCATGGTGTTTGCTCCAAACTGCATGGGATTGGCATAAAGTGGGCATGTCTGTAAAGGGGAGACCCGTGGGTACCCATAAACCCCATTTTCACTCAGATATCTTGAGGTCAGAGGTCAAGGGATTTGGCCATGGCAGTTTTTCCTTCCCCAAAATGTAGCCCAACTTTGGAGCATTATTAACCTCCTTCCCAACAAGCTAGTATGACATAATATGGCATACTAATGGTTTCACATGGTTGTCTAGTTTCATATGATGCCAGTATCTTCACTAGTCTCTAGCTTTAAAACTGAGCCAACTACAGCCTCTGAAAGACAATAACCTAACAAAGCCGAATGGTGCTGAAGCCCCTGTGGGTCGCTGAGGGTTAAAGATGTTTTTAAATTAGTTTAATCACTGACTGTTTTTATTGGAGGTCCTAAATTGTTATACTCATCTCACCAGTGTTTGTCTTCTAGTGTTTGTTCATTAGATGTCTGTCTTAAGAGCACTCGCATAGTTCATGCGAGACACTGCAGGTGAATAGGCTGATTTTGTTGATTTTGAGATTTTGTTATATTTTGCTTCCTAAACATGTCTTCTATGAAACTAGTGACAATAAAACGTCAATAACACACATTTAGTTGTTTATTTTACTTCATTTTGCCTTATTGCATCCATAAATGTCCACATATTTAATGGGGAAGTGCCTAATTTGCATATATAAACATACATTTCAGAAAACTTGCAATATATTTTTTCTTAGTTTATATGTACATAACAAACTGGGAAAGTTTCATAGTGATATCTATTCAAATATGTTTTGCCTATTAGGGGGTACTACACTGTACTACACTGTTTGTAGCCTGTGTGTAGTTCTGTTCAGTTCAATAACATCATTATTATTATTATTATTATTATTATTATTCAGTTATCAGGCATGTGTTTAGGTTGTCTATTACTAATGGTTTGATTAGGTTTTGTGTTTGTAAATATCTGTTTAAAAAAAAAGTATGGCATTTTACAATACAGAACTTTGAAGGCGTTTTCCCAAAAATGAGTTTTAAGAGTTTTTCCTCATACTCTGAGCCAGAAATCTCCACTGCAGTAGCACTCACATACACCAAACCTTCCAGTTCTATTCATATCTATGTTCTGAAGGTATTTACAGAAGGGTTTGTTGATATCGCATTCATACCCTGATTTATATCACATTTCATTCCTAAAAACATGGCGAAATATGGAATTTTACCATAAAAATTGACTGAATGGAGTATTTTCTGATTTATGGAGTGATAAAAAGAGATATCCAAAATCCCCTCTGTAATAACCTTTGGCTCTAATATGTCAACAAAATGAAACTATAATTTTGAAAATGGCTTTATCCAATGTTCAGATTTCTGTCCTGGAATTATATGCAAATTAGTGCATATTTAAGTAGATACTGCCTCATTTGCATATTTAAACATACAATTTCAGAAAACTTGTAATACAAAACAGTCTTGTCTTAATATAAGTAATCAACTGGGGAAGTTTCATTGTGATATCTATTAGTTAATTATTTTACCCTATTCACCTGTAGTGTCTCCCCTTAAGTCCCTTCATGGGACAACCTCAGAACTAGTGGACCATGATTTTGGGACCTTATTTAACAGTACCTGTTAGAAACATGTTGCTTCCTCCTCATGCAGTCTCCAGCACTTACTTTTGTCAGGAAACAGGTGCTGATATAGCTGGTAGATGTTACTGTGTGCCTGGAGGATATTCTGGAGTGGAATGGCAGCATCTGCAGGCTGCTCTTCATCCCATAGGGCAGGCCGTCCACGTGACCCAGGGTCACCCAGGAATATGCCACCTCTCCAAACTCCAGGAAGGAAAACTCTGCACATTTCTCAAATGCCTCCAATAGCTCAAGGCTTTCCCAGCCCCCATACCTGAGGGCCTCTGGTACTGTAGAGGCCTGAAGGACAACCAGAGGCTGGAGTCCCACCTCCACCAGCTGTTTCAGCAGGGTCTGGTAGCAGGCTACTACATGCTCATTAGGCTGGCTAGGGAGGCCTTTAGGCAGGAGCTGAGCCCACGACAGAGGCACCTTGAAGTGGGTTACTCCACTGCTCTGGAGGTACTCAAAGTATTTCCTGGAGCCTACAGGCAGGGCTTGACTGCAGTCAAAGAAGTAATTTTCTGCACTGTCCAAGTTTCCGGCCAACTGGTTGGTTAAAGGCCCAGCAAGAAGCATGAAGTCCTGTTGTGCGTCCACATCTTGACTCTGGCAGCCAAAGAGACAGATTAGGTAAAGAGAAAGAACCCACAGCAGGCATTTCATCGTGACTTTGGAAGACAAACTGGTTGTTCATTCATAGACAGCCAAGCATTCATGTTTTTCAGCTTGGACTATAGCATAATTACGTAAGCGTGATGGATATCTGATTGAAGCTCTCTCTGCACACTGCAGTGTTTTATTGCCATTGTGATAATGACGATAATGACGAGAGACTCTGGACTAGCACATGTCAACTTAGTTTGTTGTGACATTACACACAAATGTTGAATACATTGTAATTAGCCGACTCTCCTCATTATGTTTCCTTGTTTTTAGAATAGAATTTGTGCATTTTCTTCTTTCATTTGTTAGTACAGTAGAGAGCTGGGGTGGGGAAGACTGAAAGGAGTGTGTGTGTGTGTGTGTGTGTGTGTGTGTGTGTGTGTGTCAGTGGCGGAACTTTGGTCCCAGCGGTGGGGGGGACATATTATGGGGCGTGGTCAGTGACGTCGCAGGGGGGGGGTCGTTTTTTTTTTTTTATATATAATTTTTCTTTTATATAAAATATATATATTATATAATTATACTTGTAGTTGTATTGTCTGCGAGACATCGCCACCACGCAACACGTCAAAATGCTCGCTATCTGCAAACAGCTCCACTGTCTGTCAGTCATAACCAACACTCTCGTTCACTAGGATACTATGATGAATTGAAAATGGGGGACGGTCCCTGATGTAAACAAGACGAAAGTCTTTCTCTGGTCTGCATCCCCTTAACAATTGTATGTATTGAGCTGTACTGTACTGTACCCATTCTGCAATCTGTTAATAAACTTTTCAATCAAACTTTTCAATCAAAACAGCTGCCCAACTCCGCGCTCTGAGCGTTCTGATGCACACATCACAGCCCAGTTTACCCCACCTGGCTGTTGCGCCCTCTGTGTCACTGTCGCAACAACAATCGCTGCAGGAGCGATAAATAATAACACACATTACCTATTCCGAAGACGGTAAAACACAGAAGGTGGTCTTGCGTTCAGGAGTGGTGGAAATAAACTCCTTCATGACAACATGAATGTCCAGTGAGTCCAGAATATCCTGATGCATATGCTGCGCCTGCAGCAAGTCCAGGTTATTATTATTAAATAAATCAGATGAGACATTTATTTTCTGAGACACAAGTAAACACACTCTCCACTTCAGTCAGTCCTCCCTCTCTGCAATTCGTTCCCGCATACAACATCGCCGACAGATATATTCCTTTACTGCGAATTGTCCCAAAACAAAAACTATTCCAGGCCGCTATTTCTTTACCAACGGATTTCCAGTTCCAACTGGTTCATGCGTCGGCTACACTACACGCTGCTTTAATAACACTGCATTATCGAGACAGCGCCCCTATGTATGACTTTGAGGATCTGGCAATGCATTCCAAGAGTAGGGTAAATCTGCAGTGCCGGCACTGTGTAGTAGCGAGTCACAGTGCTGGCCGCCAGGCCGCGCAGTTGCAGCGGTTTGGAAAACATGGGGGGGACAAATACTGCATTCTGAAATCATGCGGGGGACATTTTCCGGGGACCCCCCCACAAGTTACGCCCCTGGTGTGTGTGTGTGTGTGTGTACATGTGTGTGTGTGTGTGTGTGTGTGTGTGTGTGTGTGTGTGTGTGTGTGTGTGTGTGTGTGTGTGTGTGTGTGTGTGTGTGTGTGTGTGTGTGTGTGTGTGTGTGTGTGTGTGTGTGTGTGTGTGTGTGTGTGTGTGTGTGAATCATGAACCAGATATGAACCCAGTAACCCACCCATTTCAGCCTACCAGGTTTACCTTTTTTTTTAAAGTCATGCTTATTCATAGACATGATAATAATGGTACAACAAACAATGTTCTAAGCTTAAAGCCCAATTAGTGATCCAATAATTTAACAAATGGGTAACCCACCAACAAGATTAGATTGGAGACATATATTTATTCTCCAGGTGATTAACTGAGCTCTCCATACAAGGATTAACACTTGGCAATACATGAGTTTTAAACTGTATTTGCTGTATTATTTGGCAATTGGCTGTAATACATTTGTTGATTTTGGTAATGTTTCTAAACATTGGAATAAAACATTCCAATTATACAATTATTTTCCTTCTACAGATCAAACTCTTCAAGAATATATGTGAATATACCCCACATTTATATGGTCAAACAAGCAGGGAACCACCCTGTTCCCTGGTGCACCTACACTGTACTGCCATTCCAATTATTAAGTGGAAGAATGGACTCAGTAGACCTCTGCCAAAGCCAAACAATGTCCCCACTTTGCCATTACTTTCACATGCAACATTTTACTGGCTAGATGACAGAAACAAGAGATGCCCATATTGCCAGTCTCAACGGCTACAAATCCATATAGTGGCACCAGAGGAAAGGCCACTGATGGGGGTGCTAGAGGAGATTTCATCCTCTTGGGGTCATGAATGTGCACAGCTAAACTTATGGCCGTCCGACCATTACCTTGCAAGATTTCTTGTTTTCAGTTAGGCCACTGGCCATGACAATATCCCCTCCAAATCCCTCAGAGACTCAGCAGCCGCCATCACCTCTCCATAAAACAGGGACACGTACCCAAAGACTTCAAAATTGCGAGAGTAACCCCCCTGCAAAAAAAGGGCAGCACATTAGACCCAGGCAACTACCGTCCTGTTTCTATTCTTACCTCCATCTCGAAAGTCATGGAAAAAGTAGTATACGAACAGGTCGAAAAGTACCTTGCGGGAAAAAAATCAAATCTACGAATTCCAATCTGGCTTCAGAACATCCCACTCCACTGACACATGCCTTCTCTATTTGAACGACCACATCAAACAAGAAGTGGATGCGGGAAAATATTGCGGCATGGTCATGCTGGACCTACAAAAGGCCTTCGACACTGTCAATCACTCCATTCTGATTGACAAGCTAAAAGCAATTGGTTTTGATTGGTGGTGTTCCACAAGGAAGCATACTAGGACTGCTACTGTTCCTAATTTATGCAAATGACATGTCGTCAGCTTGTGACTGCAACTTGTTCCTGTTTGCAGATGACTCAGCCCTGCTGGTCTCTGACAAGAACAATTACAGGTTGAAAAAACCCTCAGCTCTGAACTAGGCAGAATCTGCACCTGGCTCGCTGATAACAAACTATCATTACACCTGGGTAAAACAGAGTCCATTCTCTTCGGTTCAAATAACAAACTCAGCAAGACCGGCGGCTTCTCAGTTACAGTGGGTGACAATATTGTCACAAGGAAAGATGAAATAACATACCTAGGTTCAATCCTAGAGGCAAATCTTTCCTGTGACAAAATGGCATCCAATGTAATAAAAAAAGTCAACCAACGAACTAGATTCTTGTACCGGATCTCCTCTCTGGTAAACAAGAATACCCTGAAGACTCTGGCAGGAGCACTCATTCAAGGGTACTATGACTATGCGTGCACCTCATGGTACCAAAGCACCTCAAAGGCGCTTAAAACAAAATTACAAACATCACAAAACAAACTGGTCAGACTACTACTTGACCTGAACCCCAGAACCCACCTCACCCCTGCCCACTTTGACAACCTAGGATGGCTTAGAGTAGACGACAGAGTACAGCAACTTAGTGTGTGCTATAAAGTGTGGGGAGTGGGTGCTACAGTGTGTTTGTTTAAAGTGAGTGTGTGCGTGTGGATGTGTGTGCTATGTGCGTTTGATGGTTGTTGTGTAGTGTTCATTGTTCGTTGAGCAGCCTGATGGCCTGGGGATAGAAGCTTCTTCTGAGTCTTTCTTTTTGATTAACTTGTCATTTTATTTCATGGCCTCCGAGACACATCGTGCCCCTTATTTTTAAGATGAAAATGAGGTTGTTCAATCATAATATACTAAATGTGAAACCCATAGATAATAATGTTTTCTGACTATAATAGAACAATATTAGAATATAACTTCTGAAAAAAAGTTTAGTATATTTATTATTATTTTATTTATTTATATTTAGTATTTTTATAGTATAGTTTTACCTTGCCGGGTCGCGTGAATATTAAAGGCAACCAACTTGTGTTCAGCTTTTCGTTCAGCGTTTCTCTGATTGGCCACACGGCCACATGACCGCCCTAGCACACGCCCTTATCCGTGCTGAGAGATGCGGCAGACGCGGCAGAGAGTGTGCTTTTCTGCTGCCAGTAAGAAGACCATTGTACAATAATCCACAATTATGTCTGTATTTGATTATGGTGAAATGATGTACATGCATGCCTCTCCCTCTGAAAGCCCATCCACGCTGTGTATCATAGAGCACTGGGTTTTATCACTGGAGATACATTTCTCACTCACCATTGTATTTTATATGAAAATAATTGTAAGTAGGTGAATTCTACACATCTGACAACGCCATCTGACAATATCATAATGATGTGTTTTCTATATTATATCCACAATCATTCATCTAAAAAATTGTATGGGCGTAAATACATGTTAAGATATTCAAAATCGTCACAGCAGTATAGTTTGTTTATACTTCAGAAGTGATGTACAGTGACGAGTGAATCTGGTAGTTGGTTGTTAAAAACACGAAATAACATAATAACGTTACAGCGTACAGTTTCTAGTTCAGTCAGCAGCCTCCACTGATGTTATGACGTTACGAAATAACATTATACATTATGCTCCGCGCTTCAATTATAATAATAATAATAATAATAATGCAGGACCTGTTGCAGAGGTATTTATTCGGCATGCAACGACACTCAATGTTTTAGTGGTACACACTGCGTTTAGTTTTATACATTATGCTCCGCGCTTCATTCATTCATTTCATAATCAGTCAGCAGCCTGCGTCCTCCACTGATGTTATGACGTTACAAACGCTGCGAAATAACATTATACATTATGCTCCGTGCTTCATTCATTCATTTCATAATCAGTCAGCAGCCTGCGTCCTCCACTGATGCAGCCTCCACTGATGGATTTCATTTGGGACCGCTGCCGCTTCCTCCACTGATGGATTTCATTTGGGACCGCTGCCGCTTGCCTGCCGCGTTCGCGGCAAAAGGGGGCGGGGGGTCGTGGCCAATCAGAGAAAAGCTGAACACAAGTTGGTTGCCTTTAATATTCACGCTGCCGGGTCAAGAATGACCCTAACACCACAGTCGTACCTTTTTTTCTGCAGATACCTTCAGAATTTTCAAAATGGTGAAACATGTGTTGTGGAGGATATCAAGCCTTGTTCTGGAAAAAGTTTCCTGAGGTGAATGAGGAAATCCCACCTGTCTCCTCAGATTCTGGTGAACCTTTACCAGTGTGCCATAGAAAGCATCCTCACGAACTGCATCACAGTCTGGTAAGGTAACTGCACTGCCTCTGACCGGAGAGTACTGCAGAGGGTGGTGAAAACCGCCCAACACATCACCTGTACATCACTCCCTGCTATTGAGTCTATCTGGGAAGGCATTGTAGCCCCCACTTCAGAAGTACTGTACAATACTTAGACGAGGTCCCCAAAATGAATGCAAGTGAATGAGGGGCCTGACACCTAAGAGGAATGGTGGTGTCGACAGCAGACGGCAAGTGGTCACTTGGTTACTTATAGATGTTCTTAGATAGAGGTAAGACTGCTGAAACACATTCTACTAAAGTGAAACATAACTTTAAGAAAGTGTTTTGTGTTTACTTTGGTCCAATTTACGAGTTCTCAGTCAGGCTTGATTCCTACAAAAGCCCTTCATCAAGGAGAGAAAATAGTTAAATATGCCAGTGGAAAGTATCTCACAGGGACTTTAAAACATCCTTAGCACTAAGACGATGACAGCTTGAATGTATGTTGGTCAAATAAATTTCACCTTAATAAACTATATAAACAAGAAGTATATTCACACACATTCTTGAAGAGTTTGATCTGTAGATGGAAAAGAATATTTCTTTGGTACTTTTTATTTTAATTTTTAATTTTTTTTTATGTACAGTAGTTCTGTTTGACTCCAGTGTTTACAAACATTACCAATGTGAACAAATATTTTATTGCCACAAAATACAACAAATACATTACAACTCATATCCTATTGTCAAGTGTCAGTCAATCAACTAGAGAATGAAAACTGAACCATAGCATTTCATTCAAATACCGTAAACATAAGTAAAGGATACACCACCATGCAATTGTTTTACCTTTTCATAGATGACACCGTTAATTCTGTCCTCGTATAATCCAACAGCGTACGAACTGGATGGTGTGAAGGTGAGAGGATACACAGCAGCATCTCTCATGTCATGGACTCTTACGAGTGGCTCAACGGCTACATGGTAGGGTTTTGGCTCCACCATGTGGACTTCACAAACCCAAACCGCCCCAGGACACCCTACTCCTACTCCTACTCCTACTCCTACTCCTACTACTCATGAAGGACAATGGCTTCCCCATACCTGATGATGAGAATCCTTTCCGGTGAGTAGACTTTCCCAGGGGCTTTGACTGGAAATAAACCTGACAAATAAACCTCTTGATTCCATACCATGATTCCATTCTCTTACAGTTGTAATTTCAATATTATTGATATGAGACCAAAATACATACGCATCAAAAACTGATCTCCCATGTCATGTCTGTATTATTTATAATAATCTTACGTTGTTCCACTTTACATCTCCATCTTGTGGCTGGAGGTTTTTATCCAAAGTATACATTTTTTGTATTGGTGGCCTAGTCTGAATCAACGCCCTATTCCTGTTAAAAAGAATTTAAAAAGAAAAACAATCAACCCATTTTAAGCACATTGGCCTGCCAGGTGTCACCTCTGCTCTGTATATCATGGCATGAATAAAAATCACATGCAAGTGTCATGTGTGACCGTGGCCATAATAGTAACAATAGTAATGTGATTTTGTTGCAGATCGAAGGGGGCTGGAGAGTTTTTATTGTTTTTATTGTTTTATTGTGGATCCCCATTAGTCTACACCAAAGTGAGACTATACTCTTCCTGGGGTCCAAACATTAAAAATACAAACACACACAAAAAAAGTAAAAATAAAATATAAAACCACAAACATTGAAGTACTCACAAGAAAACATCACAACGAACAAAACAGTGAATAAAATCTCACTCAATATTAATAAGTTAGATATCACTAGATATTAGGGCTGTCTTAAATACTTCGAAGCTTCGAAGCTTCGTTCGATGGCACAAGCTTCGAACATTTAAAAAAAAAATCGAAGTTTAAAAAAAATATATATATTTTTTTAACTTCAATTTTTTTTTTCTGTTCGAAGCTTGTGCCATCGAAATAACGTGTATCCATTCAACTAGCTGCTGTACTGCTATGGTAGCTAGCCTAGCCGCAATGCTATGGCCGATCACATTCACGTTAGCATGTAAGCTAACAACAAGAGCTTTACTGTAGGTTTAGTCTCGCTTTTTGAGAGACATAAACTCTCTGCTCTTGGTGGTACATTGTGTTGATGACTCTGCACCCCCCCTTAACAACTGTTTGTATTGAGCCGTATTGTATTGTACCCATTCTGCAATGTTAAATAACGTTTATCCATTCAACTAGCTGCTGTACTGCTATGGTAGCTAGCCTAGCCGCAATGCTATGGTCGATCCCATTCACGTTAGCATATAAGCTAACAACAACAAGAGCATTGGGTCTCTCGCTTTTTGAGACATAAACTCTCCACTCTTGGTGGTACATTGTGTTGATGACTCTGCACCCCCCCTTAACAACTGTTTGTATTGAGCCGTATTGTATTGTACCCATTCTGCAATGTTAAATAACGTTTATCCATTCAACTAGAGCTATACTGCTATGGTAGCTAGCCTAGCCGCAATGCTATGGTCGATCCCATTCACGTTAGCATGTAAGCTAACAACAACAGGTTTAGTCTCTCGCTTTTCGATTTTCATTTTTTATTTGTATTTTTTACTTCGATTTGTGTGTGTGAACAATCCACTTTATTTATAGAGCACATTTAAAAACAACAAAGTTTACCAAAGTGCTGTACAAGTCCCACAACATAAGATAAAAAAATAAATAAACAAAATAAAAAAGTTTTATTTATTTTTTTTTATCGAAGCTTCGAATTAAAATCGAAGCTCGGCCCCGAAGCTTCGATTGCCAAAAAAAGCTTCGAAGGTCAGCCCTACTAGATATCATTATTCATGAGCGCAATTTTAAGCATTTCTTTTTAAACATAAATTTGTTCCTTACCATAGTTATATTTCTGGGTATTTTATTCCAACAAGCAACTGCTCTATACATTACCGTCTTTTTCAGATCATTTGTTTTTGGTAGAGGTAAAGTAAAGCATGAATCTAATGCTTGCCTTGTGCTTTATCCATAGGCGGCGCGTGGGCTTTAGGTCATTTGACCTTTTATTTTTGGTTGCACGCAAACTGTCCAGGTTCTGATTTCATATACACACACACACTACTAGGCTATACTACAGCGAGCCCCACTCATTTATATATAGTGCAAATTAAGTGTTCAAATGAAGGCTTCCAATAATATATTAACCATTGTCTTACCTTAATGCAGATAAATGCGACGTTTCGTCTTGGTGAGAAAGACTGTTCACAACTTGAATCACAAGTTGCAATGAAGTGAAAGTTTTTCGTAATTTAGATCTCATCATGCTTTGAAAACAATGTACATACAGTAGCTCTAAAAAGTTTCCACGATTTGATGAACTCAGACTCTCATCATGTCCTCTTAGAGCAAGCCCTTGTTTGCCAAGATAAAACAACATACAGCCTCAGGTGATCGGTAGTTATGCCCAGGGCCAGCCCGGTGCAGCTTCTAAATTACTTTGTTTATGCCTTGGAAAAATACCGTATATATCCATTTTGCTTTTTGAAATTTGACTCAAAATAGTGCGCTGGTGTTCGCTACAAAGCGATCGGCGGGCTGAAATTCAGAACACAGATGTTTGCTTTAGTTTACTCTGCCTGCGGGATCAGGATGATCATGTGAATGATGTGATTGGCTACATTATTTAACCTGAGCCTATGCGTGATTGGTTACTGCCTGTACCTGGAATGTTAAACGCTGCCACCGATTGACACCTTCGTCGTTGACACCTCGGCCAGCCGGCTGCAGCACAAGACACACACAATAGCCAGCAGCCTGCGCATATATTATATACATTTCAAGATTCCGAGCATAATATTCTGGGTAGGCATAGCCTCCCCTAGCCTTATATACGCGCCGCCTATGGCTATATCCATGTTTCATATTAGTTGGGTACAGTTGTGAGTGCAAACCCTCCGGTTTCCCAGTATTACAGATATTAAACAAAAGTTACCAGGCTACATGCCATCCTCTGTTTCACTGTCATCCAGGTCAGCGCAGCATGCATCACTCCAACACTACTCCTCACAGAGCAGCGCAGAGCGAGGCATGCCGCCCTGTTCTGAGCGAACTGGAGTTTGTTCAGATCAAGCCTAGAGGTGTTAGACCATATAGTACAGGGGTGGCCAACCAGTCAGAGACTAAGAGCCACAAAAAAATGACTGTGGTACCACAAAGAGCCACACCATATACCAGCGTTTCTCAACCTTTTTTTTCATTCACGGCACCCTTCATGTGTTTATAGGTCTCACCCTCTGGCCTCTGAAGTTGCTAATGTCTTTTTTATTTGGGCCTCACAGGGTTAAAAGTACCCTGTGAGACCCACGGTTGCAAAATTACAAAATCACTTTTAGCCATTTAAAAAAATAATGTTTATTTAAAAAATGTTAAAGGGGAACTATTTTACTATTTATTTCACTATTTGGGCACTTTTACACAATTCCTGTGAGTCTATGGAACACCTAGGTTTTAAAAAAAAAATGCATTGTTTTGTATTTCTAATCAAGTACTAAAAACCGCATTTTTCTACCTCAAGATCTTAAGCTGTTTTGAGGCTGGGCTCCAACCACTGTGTGGCCTGGTGCCAACTGCCACATCAACTGCCACATTATTATGCAGCTGAGAAATCTCTGACATCACAGATATGCACATTTTCAGATGACTCAGTTCAGTGAGGGTGAATATTGTGAGAGGAGAATTGGAAGAATTCGCCAATATGAGAATTAGAGACATATATCCTATTAATATAAGTCCACATAGCTAAGAAACAATGGTAAACACTGAAAAAAGCCATTTATAAGATAGTTCCCCTTTAAGCACATGTATAGTCAATTGGTCCTGTTGTTCAGCCTCACAATGCTATTTGATAGTAAATGTGTTTATATGTCCCACCCTCTGGCCTCTGAAGTTGCTAATTTCTTTTTAATTTGGGCCTCACAGGGTTAACCTTTTAAGCCCGAGATATACAGTAAAAGTGTATATTTTCAGCATTATGTTTGTTTACCAATTATTTTAACTGTTATTAGTGAAATATAAGATTATAGAAATCTCAGGGCATTGAGTCGGAAACCGGCGCATATTGACAGGAGGAAGTGGCACAGCCAAAAGTGAGTGTAGTCTTTTGAAGGAAGAGACTCAGGGCTTTCAAATTTCGAAAAACCACCCTACCCAGCTCACACCAGCCCCTGTCAATCATCTGACTTCTGGATTTACTTTTTAATTTCTCTTATTTTTTGGGATTATCTCCCACAAACCTGAACATTATTGCCATAAAACAGAACGCAGTTAGTTTCTCTACCTTTCTGTGAACGTCTTGCAAAAAACGGTGTTGCAATATGATGAAGAATGGTGGAGAAATTTACATTATAAAAAAGATGGCAGAATTCAGTACTGTATCTACAAAACCTTCTGTTTAATCATCTTCCCTTTATTCATTTGCTTAGATTTTTCAGGTCTGGTCAATTTTAGCATGGTGTTATTTACAGTCAAAGATAATTTTTTTTTTAAATAGAATTGATATTCTCCTTTGGTTCATTACAATTTACTCAAGCCTAGTAACAGACACACTATTTCTGACACTGATCCATATATGTCCCTAGATTCAGATACCAAGAACATGCAAATGGACCATTTAAAAAAAAATTGTAAATGTTTATTCTACGTCCTTATGGAATGAGTGGCATAAAAAAAAAAAAAAAAAAAATTATGGATGGAAGAGCCGCACATTGACGGGCAAAGAGCCGCATGCGGCTCGCGAGCCGCGGGTTGGCCACCCCTGATATAGTAGGACAGTAGTGCAGACGCAGGCGGCGTCTATATGCTTTAGGCAACTGGCTTGTCCTTCCGCGTTGCTCTGATTGGCCACTGATCTACGCTAGTTTCGCCCCTACGCTGGTATGAGCGCGCACATGCGCATGAGCCTAATAATAATAATAATGCGTGAGCCCTCGCACACACGCAGGTTTTGCCCCCACGCCGGTAGATAATAATAATAATAATGCGAGAGCCCTCGCACACACGCAGGTTTTGCCCCCACGCCGGTAGATAATAATAATAATACGCACGCTGAAATGGGTATCGTAGAACATGACATATTAGCATGATAATACCTACCTGCATCAGATAATACCTTCCTTTATACAAAATGCTTCTTACTGTTACGCTCCAGAGACTGTGCTAGACAAGATAAGTATCAATAACATAGTATAGCATGTAAATTAGAAGTAGAAAATGAGGTCACAGTGTTCAGTATAGACATATGTACAATGTTCGATGCAGAATAGACGTAACTGAGTTACCATATAATATACAATACTATTGTAACTGAGGGGTACAATTCCCTGACTGTATGGTTAGATATGATACTTACTACCACTACCTCTTGTACTTTAGACTCTGGCCACCCAGTACTAGGTATAAATAATTATGATAAACACTCCCACCTGATGAAACGGATCCAACACAAATGTACCAAGTCGAAAGTCTGCGTTTATTAATAATACATAGCAAAAGGTATGTACAACGATCACTTAATTACATTTATGATTTGAAATAGTATGCACTTTTATGGCAAATGAGTATTCGTAGGTAGATCAATATCGAATGTCCAATCTCTGATTGCGCAGGAAGCAAATATACAACCTGGAATATTTAGGGAACAATAGCAATGATACTTGAATGATTATATAGCTGGATACACTAGGGGGAGGTTCCGACTGCTTGTAGGACAGCTGGAGGGGGGGGGGGGGGGGTAGAGTCTGGCTGTATCCCGTCTGGCCGAGGGTATCCTGGGAGAG
Source organism: Notolepis coatsorum (assembly GCF_963971535.1). Taxonomy (NCBI): domain Eukaryota; kingdom Metazoa; phylum Chordata; class Actinopteri; order Aulopiformes; family Paralepididae; genus Notolepis; species Notolepis coatsorum. The sequence goes on from NC_140167.1 coordinate 122,007,362, forward strand.
CCCACAGTCGTGCGACCCGGTGCCCAGCGATCCTCGATCCACAGATGAAAGCAGTTGGACTCTCTGTGGCCGGCGTCCTCCGGTCCACGATGGAGAGACGTGAGGCGACCTCGTCGTGTAGAGCGTCTTCTCACCTGTCGTCCTCTCCGGGGGGGGTATTTCCAACACACCGCAGTGTTGGCCTTTATCCATAGAATAATCAAAGTACTCAAAGCATAATCCAAGCCGGGGAAGGCTAGCCGTCGTCGGTAGAATAATCCAATATACAGGTCCACTCGCTCTTTGGCCTGGAGCTCCTCGGGTGCAGCTTCACGTGGGGTCAACCACCCTGGATAAGCGTCCAGCTGATGCCCGAAACGATGGGGGTGCTGATTACTATAGAACTCTTACCGCACGAGGCACTACATATGAATAGACTATTATTAGCTTAATAGAATACGTCCAACTCGACGATATAGTGCCAAATATGACTATTCAAATATTAATATACACGATGTCTCAATGCCGATACTGGGCCGAATTGGCCTTACTGCCCACACGTGGTTCGCGGGGAGGCTTTTGCGTCTGTCACTCTGTTGGAGGGTAAGGAACTGGACTAAAAGAAAGCTCTACTTTAATAGCGCAGTATATATACGCACTATGAACAAATAGTACCATTAGTGGTGCGGTAGACATATTCCTACGCGGAACTAGGACTTGTCCATACATGTTGAGCGGTACGATTGAACCTGGTCTGAGGGGTATGGCGACCTGGCACCAAGGTCTCGTCCAATGGTAGAATGGAGACTATTATGGGATGTTCAGTAGACTAGAAGGGATATTCAATGCATATTGTACAAGGAATATACAAGGGATATCAGGGGATATACAAATACAATTAAATATATATATATAAATAAATATATATATTCGGTTTAATCTGATCCTTCAGAACAGCCGCACCCTAATTGGTCCCAACCCAATTAGTTAAGCAGAGACAGATTAACCGCATTGTCTACCACTCAAGGGTTCGCTGTAAGGGTCAGTCAACTCACAAAGTCATAGGGTCATGGTCATCATCGATTGTGTCTGGGAGTCGGGGCAGTTCTATGAGCCTCGCCACAGGACGGGTGTAAATGCGCCCCTGGACGAGTACTTCAGCTGCTCGGACCTTGCCATCGGCACCGGTGATCACTTTGCTTACGCGGCCAGCCGGCCACATAGCTCTGGGTAGTGACTGGTCAATAATCATGACGCCTGTTCCTTCCGTCAAATTGTCTCTCTCTTTTACCCACTTCTGGCGGGTCTGTAGAGACGGTAGGTAGTGCAGTAGGAAACTGCTCCAAAACTTGTCGGCTAATACTTGGCTGTACCTCCACATTCGTCGGCCGTTCGCTTCTTCAGGCCGGTACATTGTCTGGGGTAACGCGGGATCTAGCCGCCCCATCAGGAGGGTGTTGGGGGTGACTGGGTCGACATCTGCTACATCACTGGAGACGTAACCGAGGGGCTTTGAGTTCAATACTCCCTCAATCTCCGTGAGGACTGTCATTAGGACTTCTTCCGCCACAGTCTGGGCCCCAAGTACTGCGTACAGGGCTGTCTTTATAGAACGTACTTCTCGTTCCCAAGTTCCACCGAAGTGGGGTGCGTTTGGGGGGTTGAATTGGAAGTCAATCTGGGCTGGAGCGAGGTGGGTCTTAAGTTCTGGGCCCATAGCTTGGAAGCTCTCCCTCAGCTCTCTTTCTCCGCCTTTGAAGTTTGTCCCGTGATCGGACAATAATGTAGACGGTTTTCCTTTCCGTGATGTGAATCTTCGGAAGGCCATAAGGTATGAGTCTGTGCTCATGGTCGGAAGGAGCTCGATATGTATCGCTCTGGTGGTCATGCATTTGAATACAATACCCCACCGCTTCTCGGTGCCTCTTCCTTTCTTTATGTGCAGCGGGCCAAAACAGTCCATGCCTGTTGAGTGGAATGGCTTGTCGCCGAGTCGGAGGCGACATGGAGGTAGGTCAGCCATCCGTGGTATGCTGGGCTGCGCACGCCACTTTCGGCAGTCTAGACAGGTTCGCTGGAAGCGTCGCACCGCCTCTCTTCCTTGAAGTATCCAGTAACAACGTCTGATTTCCGCGAAGACTCTCTCTGCTCCTGCGTGGTGTACATCCTCGTCGTATTTCTTTATAATCAGCTCTGTGACCTTGTGTCGGCTGTTCAATACGATCGGGTACTTAATGTCATCCGGTAAATTGGGGGCTCTCCGCAGGCGACCACCCACTCTGATGAGGGTATGTGTGTCACTCTCGGGGGCCAGATGAATCAATCTGCTTTGTTTTGTATCAACATAGCGCCAGTTTGCTTCTCCGGTTAACTCTCCGGTTAACTCTTGAATCTCAGTGACTCTGACTCCCACGAAGACTTTGTATTTGCATGAATCCGATTTGATCCAGGCGAGTACTGTCGTGGAATCTGACCACAGGATTGTTCTATGCACCGGAATGGTGAGTTCACGTTGGATTAGCGTGGGTAGATGCGCTCCTGCGAGGGCTGCGCAGAGCTCTAGACGTGGGATAGACTGTTGCTTGCGTGGGGCTATTCTCGAGCGGGCGAGGATGAATGCTGTGTAGATCTCTCCCCCCTCTTCTTGGGCCCGCAAGTAGGCTACTGATCCGTAGGCGACCTCGGAGGCGTCACTGAAGACGTGTAGATCCATTTTACATGTCTCTGGCCTCACCGTGGGTGGGAAGTAGCTTCGGCGTATATTAACGCCTGGGAGTGAGTGGAGTTCCGTCTCCCACTCTCTCCAGGTGGATGCAAGGTGTGCGGGAATGGGGTCGTCCCAGCCCTGGTCCTTGTCCCACAATGCTCGTACAATCATCTTTGCCCTGGTGGTGTACGGTAGTATACATCCTAACGGGTCATATTGTCGGGTGAGTGTTCTGTACACACTCCGTCTGGTGGTCGGTATTGCCGTCGACCTTCCCTGCTCCGTGGTCAGGGGTTTGTGTCTATAGTGGAGCGAATCTGTTTTGAAGCGCCACACTAGTCCTAGTGTCATCTCTTGGGCTTCTCCTGGGATTGTGGCCATCCAGGTCTCGCTGCTCGCTGCCTTGTCCTCGGAGGAGAGGCTGCGCAGTACGTGCGGATCGCTGCTGGCCCACTGCCTGAGATCAAAGCCGCCTTTGATCAGAGAGGCGCGGAGTTTAAGTAGGAGAGCCTCGGCTTCTTCCTGGGTCGAAACGCTTTGTAGACAGTTATCTACGTAGAAGCTGTTCTTCACACTGTGTCGGACCTCTTCGTCCGCTGCTGGGTCCTCTGCGACATGTCTCTGTAGTGCAAATGTAGCACAGCATGGGCTGCATGTAGTTCCGAAAGGGAGGACTTCCCATTGGTAGATGGCTGGGTGCTCATCTCCTGGCCTCTCTCTCCATAGGAACCGCAACAGGGGCTTGTCCTCCTCTACTAATCTCACCTGCAGGAACATCCCTTTGATATCCCCGCTGATAGCCACCTTGTCCTGGCGTAAGCGGAGTAGTACGCCTAGTAGGGAGGGGCCGAGTGTAGGACCGGGCAATAGCTCTTTATTCAGATTTTGGGATCCGATCTGGTAGCTGCAGTTAAACACGATGCGGTCTTTGCCGTTGTGATGAACCTTGTGGTGGGGCACGTACCACGATTCAGTCGTCTGGTCGGCATCTTTAATGTCAATCTTTGTGACGTGTCCCGCTGTGATGAGCTTCTCAATCTCAGCGCAGTATACACTTTCTTGGGCGGGGTCCTTGGCTAAGCGCCGCTCTGTGTTTAGTAGGTACCGCTCTGTGGCGTCTTTCTTTGCGTGAAAGGTAGGCATCCCTTCCCGCCGCAGGAGTGGCGTGGCGTATCTCAACACGCCGCTGACTGGGACTCTCTTTGTTCCCGTCTCGAGGAGGTTAATGGCGTAGATGTCGTCTTTAGAGCGAATGTCTTTCTTTTCGTTCTTAAAGGGCATTTGTTCTAAGGTCCATAGCCTCTCTACATGCTGCAGGAGTGCGGTGTCTCCCTCTGTGACTCGGGAGTGGAGACAGCTAGTGGCTGTGGTTCGGTTGAGAGATTTGGCGAGTGGGCCTTGGAGAGTCCATCCTAGGCGGGTCTCGACTGCTGCAGGACAGCCTCTGGGTCCGGTATGAACCCGGTCTATCGGGACAATGAGGTCTGCATGGTCGGAGCCTATCAACAGTGTCGGGGTAGCACCGTCTATGAGTGGGATCGGTAGCTTGCGTAGATGTACATATTTCTCCATCAGCTTGGCTACGGGGTATGTGTACCGCGAGAGTCCTATTTCTTGGCTGGTGAAAGCGTCTGTAATCCTGTACCGTCGCTCGGGCTGGCCGCTTGCTGCGATAGAGAATGAGACATTCTCGCCCTTTATCGTTTTCAAATCTCTTCTTATTGTCCGAATTGTCATTTGGTTTTCGCTCCCCCGCAGCCCTAGCTGGGCCGCAGCGGACGCGAGCAGAAGGGTCTTCTCTGACCCGTCATCAAGGATGGCGTAAGTGTCCATGACTTTATTCTGGTAGCTCAATGTCACACGGACTACCTTTAAGAGCACTCTGGCTCCGCTGCTGCTGGCGGGGTCGATGTACATGACGCTTGCTTTGCTGCTTGATGGTGCGGGTGGAGGCCGCCGTCTGTTACTGTCGTGGAGTATGTCCAGATGGGCTCCATCGCACCGACTGCACTTTTTCTTTAAGCGGCATTCGGCTGCCATGTGTGATCGCGCACAGCGAAAACAGCGTCTGTTGGACTTTATCCATTGACTCGCTTCCTCCGCATTCATCTTGGGGAATGAGTCACATTGTGACAGCCAGTGTTCTTTCTCACAGTAGGGGCACACTATCTTCCACTTCTCCTTTCTTGAGGGGGTACTGTGGCTCCTACTGCTTGGCACTGACTCCGATTGGTGCATGACAGTCACCGATCTTCTTCCATCATTTAGTCTCCTGGTTCCTTCTCTGGAGCCAGGGGTGCTCCGTCCGAATGTATCTAGCCGTAAGCTGCTGACTTCTCTCGCCAGGAAGTCGGCTAGATCGAGGAGGTTCGGTTCGGGGCCATTAGGGTCTCGGTGGTCTCTCTGCCGCCTAAAGCGCTCCTGTCGGGCGGGCGGTAGCTTCTCCAAGATCCTCTCTACATTTGAGTTGGCGTATAGTTCATGCCTACCCTTTTCCCTCTGCGCTCCCAGCATCCCTACCAGGGACTGCACTCTGATGGACAGGTCGTCCAGTGCTCGATTGTCTGTTGCTGGGGGTAGGCGGTCGATGTGCCTGATCTCCTGGATCACGTAATCCCATATACGTCCATATCTCTGGTCCAACGCTACCAGCGCTGCGGTGTATGGGGTCGTGGAAGTGGCGTAGGCGAGCGATATGTTGTGCGCGCGGGGTACCTTTAAATGCTTCAGTAGTATCGCGTATTTATGGCGTTCATCAATGACATCCACCAACATTGTCTCCAGACACATGCGGAGCTCCGTATACTGGGCCCGGTTCTCCTGGGTGAAGTCTGGTACCATAGGTGTGCCAATGTATGACGCGGATTGTTGATACATCGGCGAGCGTTGGGGGAGAGGCCTCCTAGGCGAGTCTCCTCCTGCTCCTTGGCGTGGGCTGGTACCGGCTGTGTACCATGGCCCGCTGGTCCAGGTGCTGTTCCTCGGTGCGGGTCGTGCGTCGTGCTCACCCGTGAATAGCGTCGGGGGTCTGTAGCGCAGCTCCGCGGGGGTATAGCCTGGGCTGTACTGGACCTCCTGGTCCGGTAGAGTACTGTGCTGTCGTCGGGTGTGGTTCTCCTCCTCTTCCTCTTCGTCTTCCGTTAGGTCATCCAGGGCTTGTAGTCTCTGATTTAGCCTCTCCGCAGTGTATGCTGCTCCTTCCCGGTGGCTGGGTCTCGCTTGGACCGGTTGGGGAAGGGGGTCTGTGGGGGGTATAAACCTCGTCTGTTGGTCAAGTTCAGGGTCGCTTACTCGGCTAGGGGATGCCGCCCTGGAGTGATGTCTAGACGAGTTCCTGGAGCCTCTGGTGGAGGGAGGGGGTGTTGTCCTTCTGATCAGCTGTTCTATTAGTTGCGCTTGTGCTCTGTCGCGCTCGGCTTCGCGCTTGGTGAGATCCGATTCTCTCAGGGCACCGGTGGCGGCGCGCTGGGCGTCGGCCCGGTCTCTTGCCATATTCTCTTCCATCTGAATGCGTCTTATTTCCAGGCGTATGTGCTCTTCTTCGCTCCGTTGCTGTATCTGCAATCGATCGCGTTCACCCTGGAGTCTATCGCGTTCAGTAGAGGCTTTCAGGCTGACGAGGAATGCCTGCTGTAGTGTCCTCTCTGCCTCGCTGGGTGAAGACGGTTGTATAGGGGAGCCGTCCCTTGGGGTACTCCGTGCGGAGTCTTGGAGCTCTATCTCCACGGTGCTCTCCTCATCTTCTTCCGTGCCGAGTTCTCTCTCGGTAGTGTTGTCTTCCTCCCGGGACTCGTCGGGGACTACTTCTTCGGTATTGGCGGGGTGTAAAGTCATGTCTGGTTCCCCCTGGTCCCCACCGTGAGCTGGGTCAGTTACGTTAGAACCCATAGGGGCCTCTATGGTCGGGGTAGCCTGGTTGTTAGGGTTAGACATAATTTTACTTTCTAGTTTTACCGCGTTTACTGTTGGTAGAAGACTAGGTTGTTGACTGACAGCGTAAGCCTCTAGGTACTGAGGGAGCTGTCGTTTGCGCCGCGGGCGTTGTTGGTTAGGAGGATCGTTTCGTGGAGTGTTCATCATAGGCCATTTTAATATTAATAACACTATATTAATATTACACTGATTACCCTCCGGCTCGAAGGACCAATTGTAACTGAGGGGTACAATTCCCTGACTGTATGGTTAGATATGATACTTACTACCACTACCTCTTGTACTTTAGACTCTGGCCACCCAGTACTAGGTATAAATAATTATGATAAACACTCCCACCTGATGAAACGGATCCAACACAAATGTACCAAGTCGAAAGTCTGCCTTTATTAATAATACATAGCAAAAGGTATGTACAACGATCACTTAATTACATTTATGATTTGAAATAGTATGCACTTTTATGGCAAATGAGTATTCGTAGGTAGATCAATATCGAATGTCCAATCTCTGATTGCGCAGGAAGCAAATATACAACCTGGAATATTTAGGGAACAATAGCAATGATACTTGAATGATTATATAGCTGGATACACTAGGGGGAGGTTCCGACTGCTTGTAGGACAGCTGGAGGGGGGGGGGGGGGTAGAGTCTGGCTGTATCCCGTCTGGCCGAGGGTATCCTGGGAGAGCCCACAGTCGTGCGACCCGGTGCCCAGCGATCCTCGATCCACAGATGAAAGCAGTTGGACTCTCTGTGGCCGGCGTCCTCCGGTCCACGATGGAGAGACGTGAGGCGACCTCGTCGTGTAGAGCGTCTTCTCACCTGTCGTCCTCTCCGGGGGGGGTATTTCCAACACACCGCAGTGTTGGCCTTTATCCATAGAATAATCAAAGTACTCAAAGCATAATCCAAGCCGGGGAAGGCTAGCCGTCGTCGGTAGAATAATCCAATATACAGGTCCACTCGCTCTTTGGCCTGGAGCTCCTCGGGTGCAGCTTCACGTGGGGTCAACCACCCTGGATAAGCGTCCAGCTGATGCCCGAAACGATGGGGGTGCTGATTACTATAGAACTCTTACCGCACGAGGCACTACATATGAATAGACTATTATTAGCTTAATAGAATACGTCCAACTCGACGATATAGTGCCAAATATGACTATTCAAATATTAATATACACGATGTCTCAATGCCGATACTGGGCCGAATTGGCCTTACTGCCCACACGTGGTTCGCGGGGAGGCTTTTGCGTCTGTCACTCTGTTGGAGGGTAAGGAACTGGACTAAAAGAAAGCTCTACTTTAATAGCGCAGTATATATACGCACTATGAACAAATAGTACCATTAGTGGTGCGGTAGACATATTCCTACGCGGAACTAGGACTTGTCCATACATGTTGAGCGGTACGATTGAACCTGGTCTGAGGGGTATGGCGACCTGGCACCAAGGTCTCGTCCAATGGTAGAATGGAGACTATTATGGGATGTTCAGTAGACTAGAAGGGATATTCAATGCATATTGTACAAGGAATATACAAGGGATATCAGGGGATATACAAATACAATTAAATATATATATATAAATAAATATATATATTCGGTTTAATCTGATCCTTCAGAACAACTATGCAGTGTACTAATATACAATACTATATAGTGCAAAGCAGAAATGGGATGAGGTACAATTTAGGTACAATTTACAGTAAGGTGTACGAGTTGTAGTGCAATCCTTTATCAATAAATATAAAGTGTGGGGAGTGGGTGCTACAGTGTGTTTGTTTAAAGTGAGTGTGTGCTATAAAGTGTGGGGAGTGGGTGCTACAGTATGTTTGTTTAAAGTGAGTGTGTGCGTGTGGATGTGTGTGCTATGTGCGTTTGATGGTTGTTGTGTAGTGTTCATTGTTCGTTGAGCAGCCTGATGGCCTGGGGATAGAAGCTTCTTCTGAGTCTTTCTTTTTGATTAACTTGTCATTTTATTTCATGGCCTCCGAGACACATCGTGCCCCTTATTTTTAAGATGAAAATGAGGTTGTTCAATCATAATATACTAAATGTGAAACCCATAGATAATAATGTTTTCTGACTATAATAGAACAATATTAGAATATAACTTCTGAAAAAAAGTTTAGTATATTTATTATTATTTTATTTATTTATATTTAGTATTTTTATAGTATAGTTTTACCTTGCCGGGTCGCGTGAATATTAAAGGCAACCAACTTGTGTTCAGCTTTTCGTTCAGCGTTTCTCTGATTGGCCACACGGCCACATGACCGCCCTAGCACACGCCCTTATCCGTGCTGAGAGATGCGGCAGACGCGGCAGAGAGTGTGCTTTTCTGCTGCCAGTAAGAAGACCATTGTACAATAATCCATAATTATGTCTGTATTTGATTATGGTGAAATGATGTACATGCATGCCTCTCCCTCTGAAAGCCCATCCACGCTGTGTATCATAGAGCACTGGGTTTTATCACTGGAGATACATTTCTCACTCACCATTGTATTTTATATGAAAATAATTGTAAGTAGGTGAATTCTACACATCTGACAACGCCATCTGACAATATCATAATGATGTGTTTTCTATATTATATCCACAATCATTCATCTAAAAAATTGTATGGGCGTAAATACATGTTAAGATATTCAAAATCGTCACAGCAGTATAGTTTGTTTATACTTCAGAAGTGATGTACAGTGACGGGTGAATCTGGTAGTTGGTTGTTAAAAACACGAAATAACATAATAACGTTACAGCGTACAGTTTCTAGTTCAGTCAGCAGCCTCCACTGATGTTATGACGTTACGAAATAACATTATACATTATGCTCCGCGCTTCAATTATAATAATAATAATAATAATAATAATAATAATAATAATAATAATAATAATAATAATAATAATAATAATAATAATAATAATAATAATAATAATAATAATAATAATAATAATAATAATAATAATGCAGGACCTGTTGCAGAGGTCTTTATTCGGCATGCAACGACACTCAATGTTTTAGTGGTACACACAGCGGTTAGTTTTATACATTATGCTCCGCGCTTCATTCATTCATTTCATAATCAGTCAGCAGCCTGCGTCCTCCACTGATGTTATGACGTTACAAACGCCGCGAAATAACATTATACATTATGCTCCGTGCTTCATTCATTCATTTCATAATCAGTCAGCAGCCTGCGTCCTCCACTGATGCAGCCTCCACTGATGGATTTCATTTGGGACCGCTGCCGCTTCCTCCACTGATGGATTTCATTTGGGACCGCTGCCGCTTGCCTGCCGCGTTCGCGGCAAAAGGGGGCGGGGGGTCGTGGCCAATCAGAGAAAAGCTGAACACAAGTTGGTTGCCTTTAATATTCACGCTGCCGGGTCAAGAATGACCCTAACACCACAGTCGTACCTTTTTTTCTGCAGATACCTTCAGAATTTTCAAAATGGTGAAACATGTGTTGTGGAGGATATCAAGCCTTGTTCTGGAAAAAGTTTCCTGAGGTGAATGAGGAAATCCCACCTGTCTCCTCAGATTCTGGTGAACCTTTACCAGTGTGCCATAGAAAGCATCCTCACGAACTGCATCACAGTCTGGTAAGGTAACTGCACTGCCTCTGACCGGAGAGTACTGCAGAGGGTGGTGAAAACCGCCCAACACATCACCTGTACATCACTCCCTGCTATTGAGTCTATCTGGGAAGGCATTGTAGCCCCCACTTCAGAAGTACTGTACAATACTTAGACGAGGTCCCCAAAATGAATGCAAGTGAATGAGGGGCCTGACACCTAAGAGGAATGGTGGTGTCGACAGCAGACGGCAAGTGGTCACTTGGTTATTTATAGATGTTCTTAGATAAATGTAAGACTGCTGAAACACATTCTACTAAAGTGAAACATAACTTTAAGAAAGTGTTTTGTGTTTACTTTGGTCCAATTTACGAGTTCTCAGTCAGGCTTGATTCCTACAAAAGCCCTTCATCAAGGAGAGAAAATAGTTAAATATGCCAGTGGAAAGTATCTCACAGGGACTTTAAAACATCCTTAGCACTAAGACGATGACAGCTTGAATGTATGTTGGTCAAATAAATTTCACCTTAATAAACTATATAAACAAGAAGTATATTCACAAACATTCTTGAAGAGTTTGATCTGTAGATGGAAAAGAATATTTCTTTGGTACTTTTTATTTAAATTTTTAATTTTTTTTTATGTACAGTAGTTCTGTTTGACTCCAGTGTTTACAAACATTACCAATGTGAACAAATATTTTATTGCCACAAAATACAACAAATACATTACAACTCATATCCTATTGTCAAGTGTCAGTCAATCAACTAGAGAATGAAAACTGAACCCTAGCATTTCATTCAAATACCGTAAACATAAGTAAAGGATACACCACCATGCAATTGTTTTACCTTTTCATAGATGACACCGTTAATTCTGTCCTCGTATAATCCAACAGCGTACGAACTGGATGGTGTGAAGGTGAGAGGATACACAGCAGCATCTCTCATGTCATGGACTCTTACGAGTGGCTCAACGGCTACATGGTAGGGTTTTGGCTCCACCATGTGGACTTCACAAACCCAAACCGCCCCAGGACACCCTACTCCTACTCCTACTCCTACTCCTACTCCTACTCCTACTACTCATGAAGGACAATGGCTTCCCCATACCTGATGATGAGAATCCTTTCCGGTGAGTAGACTTTCCCAGGGGCTTTGACTGGAAATAAACCTGACAAATAAACCTCTTGATTCCATACCATGATTCCATTCTCTTACAGTTGTAATTTCAATATTATTGATATGAGACCAAAATACATACGCATCAAAAACTGATCTCCCATGTCATGTCTGTATTATTTATAATAATCTTACCTTGTTCCACTTTACATCTCCATCTTGTGGCTGGAGGTTTTTATCCAAAGTATAAATTTTTTGTATTGGTGGCCTAGTCTGAATCAACGCCCTATTCCTGTTAAAAAGAATTTAAAACTAAAAACAATCAACCCATTTTAAGCACATTGGCCTGCCAGGTGTCACCTCTGCTCTGTATATCATGGCATGAATAAAAATCACATGCAAGTGTCATGTGTGACCGTGACCATAATAGTAACAATAGTAATGTGATTTTGTTGCAGATCGAAGGGGGCTGGAGAGTTTTTATTGTTTTTATTGTTTTATTGTGGATCCCCATTAGTCTACACCAAAGTGAGACTATACTCTTCCTGGGGTCCAAACATTAAAAATACAAACACACAAAAAAAGTAAAAATAAAATATAAAACCACAAACATTGAAGTACTCACAAGAAAACATCACAACGAACAAAACAGTGAATAAAATCTCACTCAATATTAATAAGTTAGATATCACTAGATATTAGGGCTGTCTTAAATACTTCGAAGCTTCGTTCGATGGCACAAGCTTCGAACATTTAAAAAAAAAATCGAAGTTTAAAAAAAAAAGTAATTTTTTTAACTTCAATTTTTTTTTTCTGTTTGAAGCTTGTGCCATCGAAATAACGTGTATCCATTCAACTAGCTGCTGTACTGCTATGGTAGCTAGCCTAGCCGCAATGCTATGGCCGATCACATTCACGTTAGCATGTAAGCTAACAACAAGAGCTTTACTGTAGGTTTAGTCTCGCTTTTTGAGAGACATAAACTCTCTGCTCTTGGTGGTACATTGTGTTGATGACTCTGCACCCCCCCTTAACAACTGTTTGTATTGAGCCGTATTGTATTGTACCCATTCTGCAATGTTAAATAACGTTTATCCATTCAACTAGCTGCTGTACTGCTATGGTAGCTAGCCTAGCCGCAATGCTATGGTCGATCCCATTCACGTTAGCATATAAGCTAACAACAACAAGAGCATTGGGTCTCTCGCTTTTTGAGACATAAACTCTCCACTCTTGGTGGTACATTGTGTTGATGACTCTGCACCCCCCCTTAACAACTGTTTGTATTGAGCCGTATTGTATTGTACCCATTCTGCAATGTTAAATAACGTTTATCCATTCAACTAGAGCTATACTGCTATGGTAGCTAGCCTAGCCGCAATGCTATGGTCGATCCCATTCACGTTAGCATGTAAGCTAACGACAACAGGTTTAGTCTCTCGCTTTTCGATTTTCATTTTTTATTTGTATTTTTTACTTCGATTTGTGTGTGTGAACAATCCACTTTATTTATAGAGCACATTTAAAAACAACAAAGTTTACCAAAGTGCTGTACAAGTCCCACAACATAAGATAAAAAAATAAATAAACAAAATAAAAAAGATTTTTTTTTTTTTTTTTAATCGAAGCTTCGAATTAAAATCGAAGCTCGGCCCCGAAGCTTCGATTGCCAAAAAAAGCTTCGAAGGTCAGCCCTACTAGATATCATTATTCATGAGCGCAATTTTAAGCATTTCTTTTTAAACATAAATTTGTTCCTTACCATAGTTATATTTCTGGGTATTTTATTCCAACAAGCAACTGCTCTATACATTACCGTCTTTTTCAGATCATTTGTTTTTAGTAGAGGTAAAGTAAAGCATGAATCTAATGCTTGCCTTGTGCTTTATCCATAGGCGGTGCGTGGGCTTTAGGTCACGGAAGGCTGTAAAGGGACCGCCCCCCCGCGCGCAGTGCGAAAAATTTGACCTTTTATTTTTGGTTGCACGCAAACTGTCCAGGTTCTGATTTCATATACACACACACACTACTAGGCTATACTACAGCGAGCCCCACTCATTTATATATAGTGCAAATTAAGTGTTCAAATGAAGGCTTCCAATAATATATAAAACCTTTGTCTTACCTTAATGCAGATAAATGCGACGTTTCGTCTTGGTGAGAAAGACTGTTCACAACTTGAATCACAAGTTGCAATGAAGTGAAAGTTTTTCGTAATTTAGATCTCATCATGCTTTGAAAACAATGTACATACAGTAGCTCTAAAAAGTTTCCACGATTTGATGAACTCAGACTCTCACCATGTCCTCTTAGAGCAAGCCCTTGTTTGCCAAGATAAAACAACATACAGCCTCAGGTGATCGGTAGTTATGCCCAGGGCCAGCCCGGTGCAGCTTCTAAATTACTTTGTTTATGCCTTGGAAAAATATCATTTTGCTTTTTGAAATTTGACTCAAAATAGTGCGCTGGTGTTCGCTACAAAGCGATCGGCGGGCTGAAATTCAGAACACAGATGTTTGCTTTAGTTTACTCTGCCTGCGGGATCAGGATGATCATGTGAATGATGTGATTGGCTACATTATTTAACCTGAGCCTATGCGTGATTGGTTACTGCCTGTACCTGGAATGTTAAACGCTGCCACCGATTGACACCTTCGTCGTTGACACCTCGGCCAGCCGGCTGCAGCACAAGACACACACAATAGCCAGCAGCCTGCGCATATATTATATACATTTCAAGATTCCGAGCATAATATTCTGGGTAGGCATAGCCTCCCCTAGCCTTATATACGCGCCGCCTATGGCTATATCCATGTTTCATATTAGTTGGGTACAGTTGTGAGTGCAAACCCTCCGGTTTCCCAGTATTACAGATATTAAACAAAAGTTACCAGGCTACATGCCATCCTCTGTTTCACTGTCATCCAGGTCAGCGCAGCATGCATCACTCCAACACTACTCCTCACAGAGCAGCGCAGAGCGAGGCATGCCGCCCTGTTCTGAGCGAACTGGAGTTTGTTCAGATCAAGCCTAGAGGTGTTAGACCATATAGTAGGACAGTAGTGCAGACGCAGGCGGCGTCTATATGCTTTAGGCAACTGGCTTCTCCTTCCGCGTTGCTCTGATTGGCCACTGATCTACGCTAGTTTCGCCCCTACGCTGGTATGAGCGCGCACATGCGCATGAGCCTAATAATAATAATAATGCGCGAGCCCTCGCACACACGCAGGTTTTGCCCCCACGCCGGTAGATAATAATAATAATAATGCGAGAGCCCTTGCACACACGCAGGTTTTGCCCCCACGCCGGTAGATAATAATATGCACGCTGAAATGGGTATCGTAGAACATGACATATTAGCATGATAATACCTACCTGCATCAGATAATACCTTCCTTTATACAAAATGCTTCTTACTGTTACGCTCCAGAGACTGTGCTAGACAAGATACGTATCAATAACATAGTATAGCATGTAAATTAGAAGTAGAAAATGAGGTCACAGTGTTCAGTATAGACATATGTACAATGTTCGATGCAGAATAGACGTAACTGAGTTACCATATAATATACAATACTATGCAGTGTACTAATATACAATACTATATAGTGCAAAGCAGAAATGGGATGAGGTACAATTTAGGTACAATTTACAGTAAGGTGTACGAGTTGTAGTGCAATCCTTTATCAATAAATATAAAGTGTGGGGAGTGGGTGCTACAGTGTGTTTGTTTAAAGTGAGTGTGTGCTATAAAGTGTGGGGAGTGGGTGCTACAGTGTGTTTGTTTAAAGTGAGTGTGTGCGTGTGGATGTGTGTGCTATGTGCGTTTGATGGTTGTTGTGTAGTGTTCATTGTTCGTTGAGCAGCCTGATGGCCTGGGGATAGAAGCTTCTTCTGAGTCTTTCTTTTTGATTAACTTGTCATTTTATTTCATGGCCTCCGAGACACATCGTGCCCCTTATTTTTAAGATGAAAATGAGGTTGTTCAATCATAATATACTAAATGTGAAACCCATAGATAATAATGTTTTCTGACTATAATAGAACAATATTAGAATATAACTTCTGAAAAAAAGTTTAGTATATTTATTATTATTTTATTTATTTATATTTAGTATTTTTATAGTATAGTTTTACCTTGCCGGGTCATTCACGCTGCCGGGTCAAGAATGACCCTAACACCACAGTCGTACCTTTTTTTCTGCAGATACCTTCAGAATTTTCAAAATGGTGAAACATGTGTTGTGGAGGATATCAAGCCTTGTTCTGGAAAAAGTTTCCTGAGGTGAATGAGGAAATCCCACCTGTCTCCTCAGATTCTGGTGAACCTTTACCAGTGTGCCATAGAAAGCATCCTCACGAACTGCATCACAGTCTGGTAAGGTAACTGCACTGCCTCTGACCGGAGAGTACTGCAGAGGGTGGTGAAAACCGCCCAACACATCACCTGTACATCACTCCCTGCTATTGAGTCTATCTGGGAAGGCATTGTAGCCCCCACTTCAGAAGTACTGTACAATACTTAGACGAGGTCCCCAAAATGAATGCAAGTGAATGAGGGGCCTGACACCTAAGAGGAATGGTGGTGTCGACAGCAGACGGCAAGTGGTCACTTGGTTACTTATAGATGTTCTTAGATAGAGGTAAGACTGCTGAAACACATTCTACTAAAGTGAAACATAACTTTAAGAAAGTGTTTTGTGTTTACTTTGGTCCAATTTACGAGTTCTCAGTCAGGCTTGATTCCTACAAAAGCCCTTCATCAAGGAGAGAAAATAGTAAAATATGCCAGTGGAAAGTATCTCACAGGGACTTTAAAACATCCTTAGCACTAAGACGATGACAGCTTGAATGTATGTTGGTCAAATAAATTTCACCTTAATAAACTATATAAACAAGAAGTATATTCACACACATTCTTGAAGAGTTTGATCTGTAGATGGAAAAGAATATTTCTTTGGTACTTTTTATTTAAATTTTTTATTCTTTTTTTATGTACAGTAGTTCTGTTTGACTCCAGTGTTTACAAACATTACCAATGTGAACAAATATTTTATTGCCACAAAATACAACAAATACATTACAACTCATATCCTATTGTCAAGTGTCAGTCAATCAACTAGAGAATGAAAACTGAACCCTAGCATTTCATTCAAATACCGTAAACATAAGTAAAGGATACACCACCAAGTTTCAAGTTTCAAGTTTCTTTAATAGTTGTCATACAGAAGTACAGAATACTTTTGTACAAAATGCTTCTTACTGTTGCGCTCCAGAGACTGTGCAAGACAAGATAAGTATGAAATAAAAACATAGTAAGATTAGAAGTAAAAAAAAGAGGTCACAGTGTTCAGTTTAGACATATGTACAATGTTCGATGCAGAATAGACGTAGTTACCATACAATATACAATACTGTGCAGTGTACTAATATACAATACTATATAGTGCAAGGCAGAAATGGAGAAATGGGACGAGGTGCAATTTAGGTACAATTCACAGTAGGTGTACGAGTTGTAGTGCAAATCCTTTATCAATAAATATAAAGTGTAAGTGTGTTTGTGTGATCTAAAGTGTGGAGAGTGGGTGCTGCAGTGTGTTGTTTGTTTGAGTGAGTGTGTGCGTGTGGGTGTGTGTGCTGTGTGCATTTGATGGTTGTTGCATAGTGATTATTGTTCGTTTAGCGATTATTGTTCGTTTAGCAGCCTGATGGCCTGGGGATAGAAGCTTCTTCTGAGTCTTTCTGTGCTCGCCTTAAGACTCCGGTATCGCTTGCCTGACCGCAGCAGTTCAAAGAGGCAGTTGTTCGGGTGGCTCGAGTCCTTAATAATTCTCTTAGCCTTCCCCTTGCACCGCTTGTTGTAAATGTTCTGGAGGGTGGGAAGCCCCCCTCCAATTGTGCGTTCGGCTGAACGTGTCACTCTTTGTAGTCTGCTACGGTCTTGTGCAGTGCTATTCCCAAACCAGGAGGTGATGTTGCCGGTCAGGATGCTCTCTATTGTACATGAGTAGAAGTTCCTAAGGATCTTCTGACTGACTTGGAACTTCCTTAGGCGCCTGAGGAAGTAGAGGCGTTGTCGTGCCTTCTTCACAACACTGTCAATGTGTGTGGTCCATGTCAAGTCCTCGGATATGTGGGCTCCGAGGTACTTGAAACTGTTCACTCTCTCAACCGGTGCCCCGTCGATGCTGAGGGGGCTGTAGTCCTTGACCCCCGACCTCCTGAAGTCCACAATCATCTCTTTTGTTTTGCTGACGTTCAGGGAGAGGCAGTTCTCCTGACACCACTGTGACAGGTTCTCTACCTCTTCCAGGTAGGCCCTTTCGTCGTTGGCAGAGATCAGGCCCACCACTACTGTGTCATCAGCAAATTTGATGATGGTGTTGTTGTTCCGCTGTGCTACGCAGTCATGTGTGTACAGGGAGTAGAGGAGGGGGCTCAGAACACAGCCCTGGGGGGCCCCTATGTTGAGCGTGATGGATGAGGAGGTGCAGTTGCCGGCTCTTACCACCTGGGGTCTGCCCGTCAGAAAGTCCAAGACCCACTGGCACAGGTCATAGTTCAAGCCCAGGTCCCTGAGCTTGGCTATGAGTTTGGAGGGGACTATGGTATTGAATGCTGAGCTGTAGTCGATGAACAGCATTCTCACATAGTTCCCCTGCCTCTTGTCCAGGTGTGATGCTGCTGTGTGCAGCACATGGGCTATGGCGTCCTCCGTGGACCTGTTGGGGCGATATGCAAATTGCAGAGGGTCCAGGTTGATGGGGAGGGAGGAACAGATGTAGCCCTTCACTAGCTTCTCAAAGCACTTCATGGCTATGGAGGTGAGGGCTACAGGGCGGTAGTCGTTGAGGCAAGCGGGCGTAGATTTTTTGGGTACAGGGATGATGGTGGACTTCTTCAGACAGGTGGGGATGACAGCCTGTTCCAAGGACAGGTTGAAGATGTCAGTGAATACCGGGGCCAGTTGGTCGGCACAGACTTTTAGGACGCGGCCGGGGATGCCGTCCGGTCCTGCTGCCTTCCTGATATTCACTTTTTTAAATGCAATTGTTTTACCTTTTCATAGATGACACCATTAATTCTGTCCTCGTATAATCCAACAGCGTACAAACTGGATGGTGTGAAGGTGAGAGGATACACAGCAGCATCTCTCATGTCATGGACTCTTACGAGTGGCTCAACGGCTACATGGTATGGTTTTGGCTCCACCATGTGGACTTCACAAACCCAAACCGCCCCAGGACACCCTGTAATGTTGAATAATCACTCGGTTGGTTTAGTATAAACACTCTTTATTCAACATCAGGTATGGGTTGACTCGGAACACGACTGCATGCTTAGCCGGCTACTCCCGGGGTGGTCCTGCGCATGCTCCGTCCTGTTATAGGCTGACTCCTGTTACACAGGTATCATGCACAGCGTAATATAGTCCCTGATGTTACTAGACATAACATTACATCTTCCCTCCTTTGAGTAGCTTAACCTGAGGGAAGTAAACCAATTAAACTATCTAGCAGTCCATGGAACATGACTACAATATTAACCTTAGCTATTTTAATTAACATATTATACTTATTATTAACGTTAGTGAATGCTTTTAGAGTTTCTTTTCAAGCCCTGTCACATGAACCTGAACTAGACTCCCGGGTCGACTACCGGTTGCCCACATAGGTGCCGAGGATTATTCTGCCTCATTGGCTCCCTACGCACTCACTATACAGTCTTTCAGGTGAAAAAGTCTTTCAGATGTGATGGCTTTTTAACCACTCTGCCTCTCAACGTGGTGACCGTGGCTGGTGTCTGGATTGGTGTCACCGTCTCTAGCTGTCGTTCGTCTGCTTCCTCCTCGATTACCCCGTCTGCTTCCTCTTCCTCCTCATGCTCGGGCTGGGGAAGTGGTGAAGTCAGCAGACGCAGGTGTCGCCTGTTCCTGTGAAGAACACCGCCTCCGGTGCGGATGAGGTATGACCTTGGGGCACTGCATTTGTCCAGGACAGTGGCAGTTGTAGTCCACCCTTTTTGACTGTCAAGTTTGACAGCAACAGCGTCACCCGGCTTGAGTAGGGGCAATGGGCGGCTTGAGTGACGTCTGTCATAGTGGTGTTTGTAGGCAGCCTTGGCTCTGGAGTCTGCTGCCCTCACCAGTCTGATGTCTGGCCACCGGGGAATAAGCTTTTCCTCCAATATGGGTACAGGAGTACGTATCTGGCGGCCCAGCATCAATTGGGCTGGACTGTATCCTGTTGCCTGGATGGGAGTTGCTCTGTAGCTGAGAAGAGCGAGGGCTGGATCCTTCTGTTTCAGAATGTGTTTAGCCGTCCTCACTGCTCTCTCAGCAGCTCCATTTGCTTGTGGGAAATGTGGGCTCGTTGTGACATGGTGAAAGTCATAGTCCTTTTCAAACTGCTGAAACTGATGCCCACAGAACTGAGGCCCATTATCCGTCACCAGGGTCGTGGGACAGCCCCACCTTGCAAAGATGGCGCTGAGGCGAGACCTCACTGTGGCGCTTGTCATGTCTGGTAGGTAGACAAGGTCGATATACCTTGAGAAGTAGTCGACTACAACCAGGTAGTTTCTTTTGTCCACTTCGCAGATATCCGCAGCCACTCTTGACCAGGGTCTGTCGGGTAGAGGCGTTGGCATGAGCGGCTCTCTGTTCTGGGTGGGTTTTGTCACCTGGCACTGTTTGCAGTGTTCTATCCACTTCTGCAGGGCTTTACCGACGCCCGGCCACCAGACGCTCTGCTTGGCGCGTTCACGGCACTTCACAATGCCCATGTGGCCGTCGTGCAGTCGTTCCACTATTACTGCCCTCATGCATTTGGGAATAACGATTCTGTCGCCATAGATGAGCAGGTTGCGGCATACTGAAAGGGAATCTTTCACTGCGTAGTATGGCATGATGTTGCTTGGCACTTTGGATGCGTATCTTGGCCAGCCATTTCTCACAAACTGTATCACCGTCTGTAGCTCTGGGTCTTCTTTTGTGCGCTCTTTAACCTCATCCAGACGTGAACTTGACATTGGCCATGCTGCCTGTGTGGCTTCCTCTAGAGCCGCTATGTCGTCTGACAGCTCAACCGTCTCCAGGTGCAGCGCTGCAGAAGGATGCCTTGAGAGCGTGTCTGCTACTACAAGCAGTTTGCCTGGGACATACACCGCTTTCGCGTTGAATCGCATCATCCTCAGGAGCAGTCGTTGACAACGAAGTGGCACTGCATCAATGTCTTTGAGGTTGAAGAGTGGGACCAATGGCTTATGGTCTGTTTGAATGGTGAAGTTGTCCAGGCCGTATAGGTATTTGGAGAACTTTTCACATGCCCAGACTGCCGCCAGACACTCCTTCTCAATCTGAGCATATCTTGTCTCAGCATCTGTCAAGGTGCGAGAACAGTATGCGACTGGCAATAATTGTCCACTGTGATTTTGAAGGAGAACACCTCCTAATCCATAGCTGCTGGCGTCGGCACTTACAACTGTCGGCTTGCTGACATCATAGAAGGCTAATATGGGCGCCTCTGTCAACATCTGCTTGACTTTAGTGAAAGCCTTGTCTTGTGCCGGGCCCCACACCCATGCTGTGTCAGCTTTCAGTAGGTCATTGAGTGGGTGTGTGACATCTGCTAGGTTGGGCAGATAGCGTCCAAGATAGTGCACCATGCCCATGACCCGCTTCAGATCTGTGGTGTTTCCAGGGGGCTGGATGTTTCTTATGGCCTCCACTTTTCCCATGTCAGGCCTGACACCACGCTTGTCCACGATGTGGCCTAAAAACTGGACCTGTGACTGTCTCAGTTTGCATTTTTCTTCGTTGAGCTTCAATCCAGCATCGCTTAGCGTTTTCAGTACCGTCTTCAGGCGTTGGTCATGCACCTCTGTGGTTTCTCCATAGACTATTATGTCATCCATGAAGGCTGCTGCACCTGCGTGGTCCTTGAGAAGATTATTCATCTCCCTCTGAAATATTTCTGGAGCGCTGGATATACCAAACGGAAGGCGGTGGAAGAAATATCTTCCGAATGGCGTGATGAACGTTGTTAATTTGGCACAGTCCTTTTCCAGAGGAATTTGCCAAAATCCTGTAGCAGCGTCCAGCAGTGAGAACATGCTTGAACCGGCCAGCTTGGGGAGTATATCATCTAGAGTCGGTAAGATATACTTCTCTCTCTGCACGGCTTCGTTGAGGCGATTTAGTCCCACACATATTCTCACTCGACCATTCTTTCGTGGCACAACCACCATCGGGGCACACCATTCAGTTGGTTCTGTTATTTCCTCAATAACTCCACATTTGACCATCCGCTGAAGCTCCTCCTTCACTTTAGGGAGTAAGGGTACAGAGACTCTGCGAGATGTGTGGACAGAGTAGGGTACTGCACCTTCCCTCAGTTTTATTTTCACTGGGGTTGTTTTTAAAAGTCCCACTGACTCGCTGGGTACCACTGCCTCACTGGGCACATTTGTCACATTTTCCATTCTCTGTATGAGACCCATGGCTACTGACACTTCTCTGCTCAGTAGGTTGTTGACTGTGGGACCTTCCACAACATGTATGTCGAAGCAGTACTCTGTCCCTTTGTGACAAGTGAATGTTTTGAACTTGCCTTTGTTAATTAGTCTGCCCCCTGGACCATCCAAAACAGTATGTGTATACACCAGCTTCGGCCTTGTCACCAATGCGTCATAGGTGTGTTGAGAAATAACACTGGTGTCAGCTCCACTGTCTATTTTAAACTCAACCTCACCTTCCCGGAGTTGCAGTTTTATTGGCCATGGCTTATTAGAGTCCTGCACAGTGATAGAGCCCAAGAAATAATAATCATCAGGTTCGGTTTGCTCTTCTGCATACACATCACTGACCTGTAGAGTGCGACACACAATAGCGTAGTGGCCCCTCTTACCGCACTTGCGACAGTCAGCACGTCTGGCTGCGCACATATCACTCTCGGCGTGCTGGTTGCCGCACCTGTCGCAGTTGCCTTGAGCTGCATGTCTTGTGCTTGCGTGCTGCTGCTGCCTGGGGGGTCTGTAGCTGCCTCTCCTCTCTGGTTGAAATGCGCCTCTCGGCCGCGCGGAGTAAGCTCGTCTTTGTGTGTGCGTCACCTCACACAACTCTGTGGCTCCACTCTGTTCGGAAATCTGTCCCTTGATCTGTTCCGACTGCCTGGCGTGTCTGCATGCCCTCTCTAGGTTTAAATCCGACATCATTTGAAGCTTTTGTGATAATTCTTTATCCAATACTCCTATAACGATTCTGTCCCTTACATTTTCATCTTTCACAGTTCCAAAACTGCACGTGCTCGCCAACTCGTGTAAACAGCGGATGTATTCCTCCATGCTTTCTCCGTGCTTCTGTGCACGCTGGTGGAACTTTGCTCGCTCGTGTATGACGTTAACTTTCGGCACAAAATATTTGTCCAGTTTGTCCAGCACAATTGCATATACTTTTTCATCTCCGTCGGCTGTATAAACGAAGGTCTTGACGATCGATTCGGCTTCACTTCCGAGCGCGTACAGCAGAGTGCACACTTGCACTTCTTTCTCCTCTTTGTCTAATTTGGTCGCAATTCTGTACCTGTGGAATCTGCGTTTCCATTCAGGCCACTGCTCCGGATGACTGAAGTCCAAACTGCTCGGCGGTGGGAACTTTGCCATGGTTGACTTCTGACACCATGTAATGTTGAATAATCACTCGGTTGGTTTAGTATAAACACTCTTTATTCAACATCAGGTATGGGTTGACTCGGAACACGACTGCATGCTTAGCCGGCTACTCCCGGGGTGGTCCTGCGCATGCTCCGTCCTGTTATAGGCTGACTCCTGTTACACAGGTATCATGCACAGCGTAATATAGTCCCTGATGTTACTAGACATAACAT
Source organism: Notolepis coatsorum (assembly GCF_963971535.1). Lineage (NCBI taxonomy): Eukaryota > Metazoa > Chordata > Actinopteri > Aulopiformes > Paralepididae > Notolepis > Notolepis coatsorum. Next base: position 122,030,566 of record NC_140167.1, read on the forward strand.
TACACACCCTACTCCTACTCCTACTCCTACTCCTACTACTCATGAAGGACAATGGCTTCCCCATACTGATGATGAGAATCCTTTCCGGTGAGTAGACTTTCCCAGGGGCTTTGACTGGAAATAAACCTGACAAATAAACCTCTTGATTCCATACCATGATTCCATTCTCTTACAGTTGTAATTTCAATATTATTGATATGAGACCAAAATACATACGCATCAAAAACTGATCTCCCATGTCATGTCTGTATTATTTATAATAATCTTACCTTGTTCCACTTTACATCTCCATCTTGTGGCTGGAGGTTTTTATCCAAAGTATAAATTTTTTGTATTGGTGGCCTAGTCTAAATCAACGCCCTATTCCTGTTAAAAAGAATTTAAAAAGAAAAACAATCAACCCATTTTAAGCACATTGGCCTGCCAGGTGTCACCTCTGCTCTGTATATCATGGCATGAATAAAAATCACATGCAAGTGTCATGTGTGACCGTGGCCATAATAGTAACAATAGTAATGTGATTTTGTTGCAGATCGAAGGGGGCTGGAGAGTTTTTATTGTTTTTATTGTTTTATTGTGGATCCCCATTAGTCTACACCAAAGTGAGACTATACTCTTCCTGGGGTCCAAACATTAAAAATACAAACACACACAAAAAAAGTAAAAATAAAATATAAAACCACAAACATTGAAGTACTCACAAGAAAACATCACAACGAACAAAACAGTGAATAAAATCTCACTCAATATTAATAAGTTAGATATCACTAGATATTAGGGCTGTCTTAAATACTTCGAAGCTTCGTTCGATGGCACAAGCTTCGAACATTTAAAAAAAAAATCGAAGTTTAAAAAAAAAAAGTTATTTTTTTAACTTCAATTTTTTTTTTCTGTTCGAAGCTTGTGCCATCGAAATAACGTGTATCCATTCAACTAGCTGCTGTACTGCTATGGTAGCTAGCCTAGCCGCAATGCTATGGCCGATCACATTCACGTTAGCATGTAAGCTAACAACAAGAGCTTTACTGTAGGTTTAGTCTCGCTTTTTGAGAGACATAAACTCTCTGCTCTTGGTGGTACATTGTGTTGATGACTCTGCACCCCCCCTTAACAACTGTTTGTATTGAGCCGTATTGTATTGTACCCATTCTGCAATGTTAAATAACGTTTATCCATTCAACTAGCTGCTGTACTGCTATGGTAGCTAGCCTAGCCGCAATGCTATGGTCGATCCCATTCACGTTAGCATATAAGCTAACAACAACAAGAGCATTGGGTCTCTCGCTTTTTGAGACATAAACTCTCCACTCTTGGTGGTACATTGTGTTGATGACTCTGCACCCCCCCTTAACAACTGTTTGTATTGAGCCGTATTGTATTGTACCCATTCAGCAATGTTAAATAACGTTTATCCATTCAACTAGAGCTATACTGCTATGGTAGCTAGCCTAGCCGCAATGCTATGGTCGATCCCATTCACGTTAGCATGTAAGCTAACAACAACAGGTTTAGTCTCTCGCTTTTCGATTTTCATTTTTTATTTGTATTTTTTACTTCGATTTGTGTGTGTGTGAACAATCCACTTTATTTATAGAGCACATTTAAAAACAACAAAGTTTACCAAAGTGCTGTACAAGTCCCACAACATAAGATAAAAAAATAAATAAACAAAATAAAAAAGTAATTTTTTTTTTTTAATCGAAGCTTCGAATTAAAATCGAAGCTCGGCCCCGAAGCTTCGATTGCCAAAAAAAGCTTCGAAGGTCAGCCCTACTAGATATCATTATTCATGAGCGCAATTTTAAGCATTTCTTTTTAAACATAAATTTGTTCCTTACCATAGTTATATTTCTGGGTATTTTATTCCAACAAGCAACTGCTCTATACATTACCGTCTTTTTCAGATCATTTGTTTTTGGTAGAGGTAAAGTAAAGCATGAATCTAATGCTTGCCGTGTGCTTTATCCATAGGCGGCGCGTGGGCTTTAGGTCACGGAAGGCTGTAAAGGGACCGCCCCCCGCGCGCAGTGCGAAAAATGTGACCTTTTATTTTTGGTTGCACGCAAACTGTCCAGGTTCTGATTTCATATACACACACACACTACTAGGCTATACTACAGCGAGCCCCACTCATTTATATATAGTGCAAATTAAGTGTTCAAATGAAGGCTTCCAATAATATATTAACCATTGTCTTACCTTAATGCAGATAAATGCGACGTTTCGTCTTGGTGAGAAAGACTGTTCACAACTTGAATCACAAGTTGCAATGAAGTGAAAGTTTTTCGTAATTTAGATCTCATCATGCTTTGAAAACAATGTACATACAGTAGCTCTAAAAAGTTTCCACGATTTGATGAACTCAGACTCTCATCATGTCCTCTTAGAGCAAGCCCTTGTTTGCCAAGATAAAACAACATACAGCCTCAGGTGATCGGTAGTTATGCCCAGGGCCAGCCCGGTGCAGCTTCTAAATTACTTTGTTTATGCCTTGGAAAAATACCGTATATATCCATTTTGCTTTTTGAAATTTGACTCAAAATAGTGCGCTGGTGTTCGCTACAAAGCGATCGGCGGGCTGAAATTCAGAACACAGATGTTTGCTTTAGTTTACTCTGCCTGCGGGTCTTGCGGGATCAGGATGATCATGTGAATGATGTGATTGGCTACATTATTTAACCTGAGCCTATGCGTGATTGGTTACTGCCTGTACCTGGAATGTTAAACGCTGCCACCGATTGACACCTTCGTCGTTGACACCTCGGCCAGCCGGCTGCAGCACAAGACACACACAATAGCCAGCAGCCTGCGCATATATTATATACATTTCAAGATTCCGAGCATAATATTCTGGGTAGGCATAGCCTCCCCTAGCCTTATATACGCGCCGCCTATGGCTATATCCATGTTTCATATTAGTTGGGTACAGTTGTGAGTGCAAACCCTCCGGTTTCCCAGTATTACAGATATTAAACAAAAGTTACCAGGCTACATGCCATCCTCTGTTTCACTGTCATCCAGGTCAGCGCAGCATGCATCACTCCAACACTACTCCTCACAGAGCAGCGCAGAGCGAGGCATGCCGCCCTGTTCTGAGCGAACTGGAGTTTGTTCAGATCAAGCCTAGAGGTGTTAGACCATATAGTAGGACAGTAGTGCAGACGCAGGCGGCGTCTATATGCTTTAGGCAACTGGCTTGTCCTTCCGCGTTGCTCTGATTGGCCACTGATCTACGCTAGTTTCGCCCCTACGCTGGTATGAGCGCGCACATGCGCATGAGCCTAATAATAATAATAATGCGCGAGCCCTCGCACACACGCAGGTTTTGCCCCCACGCCGGTAGATAATAATAATAATAATGCGAGAGCCCTCGCACACACGCAGGTTTTGCCCCCACGCCGGTAGATAATAATAATAATACGCACGCTGAAATGGGTATCGTAGAACATGACATATTAGCATGATAATACCTACCTGCATCAGATAATACCTTCCTGCATCAATATACACGCGCTATATACTGCAACGCCTAACTAACTAAGATGGACGATCACTGCTATTCAGCCAAGCCAAAGCAGAGGTACATTTTAGTACATAGTTATAACAGCTAAGGGGTGTTGTTAATGCATTTTATTACCTGGTGTGCTGTAGGTGTAACGGAGGTACCACATGTCTATCCACAGTCACGAGGGACTTGTATAGTGAAGTGACTGTGGATGTTAAGCAGTACTATAAGGAAATTCTGCCACGGGCCTCCTCCTATAATGTAAACTAACACGAGTTCTTTTAGTTGAAAGAAGCGGCGAGACACAGTTGAGTCTGGAGTCAGATGGCTGCAAGGTTTTTTATCTCAGAGGACAAGGAGAACACAAGAACAACAGATCAATCTGGACCACCTGCTTGAATTCAGACAAACGCAGAATGGCCCCGACGACAGACAACGACAAACTTTTATACAGTGGTAGTTAGACACTCCTCTTTCCTGACTTGATGATTGATAGTTGTCGTGTCATAGCTTGAGGACAAAGGAACTTTAGGCGGGAAGAGGAGTAGAAGGAGGGGTCGTTTCAGTACGTGTTTTCCAGTAAGGGTGGGGGCCGAACGATAAGTGTTCCCTTGGGTCCCCCTCATTTGGGCGGTTGTGTGTCTGTGTGTACATGGTTGTGTATGCTTTTTGAATCAGTGTGTGCGAGACTTGAGGTCATGTCCTCACTCTAGTAATTTGTCTTTAACTATGACACTTTGTGATACTTAAGCAACCAACTGCTGGCCATAAATCATATGTGTGTTTATCTGTGTGTATGTTTGTGTGTAAGTGTGTGTGAAACGAACTTTCTATCAGTGTGTATGTACATGGGTACGTGCGTGTGAGCCGGCCAGTCGTCAGACGGAGGCAGCGAGAGGAGATGTGCACGTGGGTGCACGTGTGTGTGTGTGCGTGTGCGTGAGATGTACAGGGGCCCTGTGTGTGTGTGGGTGTGTGTGGAAGGAGCCTACAGCCAGAGGTCAGCAGGTCACGCCACATGCAGGGGGGAGAAGGCAGACACACAGACTCCTAGGCATATTATACATTAAGGCCTTTAGATATATATAAGATAGTGACATCAAATATTACTAGATCAATGAACTAAAAACTATCAGTAGTTTTGATGGTTTATTCCTTCAGTACTGCAAGTAAACTCACTCCCCAGAGGCATCCAGACCCAGTACTTAGAAGTGAATTCACCTCTTGGTTCAGTGGTCTGTGATGCCGCCCGCGGCGCAGGAGACCGGGGTTAAACTCCCACTCAGGGCGATCCCTTAACAGGGGTCGAATCGAAAAACACAATGCAGAGCGAGATCACACCGGCTACACGTGGTGCCGTGACCCGGATGCCCTGGGTGGAGTGAGTTTAGGGGCGTGAGTGTAACGGAGGTACCGCATGTCTATCCACAGTCACAAGGGAGTCGAGGGACTTGTATAGTGAAGTGACTGTGGACTTTAAGCGGTACTGCAAGTAAACTCACTCCCCAGAGGCATCCAGACCCATTACTTAGAAGTGAATTCACCTCTTGGTACAGTGGTCTGTGATGCCGCCCGCGGCGCGGGAGACCGGGGTTCAACTCCCACTCAGGGCGATCCCTTAACAAGGGTCGAATCGGAAAACACAATGCAGAGCGCGATCACACTGGCTACATAGGTTACATGATTGATTGATTGATCGAAAAGTCGCCTAACTAAGATGGACGATCACTGCTATTCAGCCAAGCCAAAGCAGAGGTACAATTTAGTACATAGTTATAACAGCTAAGGGGTGTTGTTAATGCATTTTATTCTAAAACATGGTGTGCTGTAGGTTACATGATTGATTGATTGATTGATTGATTAAAAAGTGTATTAGTACAGCTCAATACATACAATTGTTAAAGGGGAACTATTTTACTATTTATTTCACTATTTGGGCACTTTTACACAATTCCTGTGAGTCTATGGAACACCTCTGTAATTTTTTATTTTTTTTATTCATTGTTTTGTATTTCTAATCAAGTCCTCAAAAACAGAATTTTTCTACCTCAAGATCTTAAGCCGTTTTGAGCCTGGGCTCCAACCACTGTGTGCAGCTCATCATGTACCTGATGCCACACAGCCACATTATCATGCAGCGGTGTCTCTCTGACATCACAAATCATCACATTTTCAAATGACTCAGTTCAGTGAGGGTGAATATTGTGAGAGGAGAATTGGAAGAATGCGCCAATATGAGAATTAGAGACATAGATCATATTAATATAAGTTCACATAGCTAGGAAACAATGCTAAACACTCAAAAAGGCCATTTATAAGATAGTTCCCCTTTAAGGGGATGCAGACCAGAGAAAGACTTTCGTCTTGTTTACATCAGGGTCCCCCATTTTCAATTAATCAGGGCTGAAAATTAGCTAGATACGTTAATATAGAGAGATGATAAATTAATTAAACGTAAAAAAAAAAAAAAAATTGAACTAAGAGTGATTTGAACTTGTGACCATAGGCTCCACAGCCAGCTGACGAACGAGTTGATGTTACGGATGTGTTGGCAGAGGGCCCAAGCGCAAACAGATACGAGGGAGAGGTAGATATGGATTGTCAAAAGTGAGCACTGCTCCTTTAATCTTGAACACTTCGAGCCAGGGGTGAAGTGTAACAAAATAATCTAATTTAAACAGAGGGCAGCAACAAAGATATTTACAAAAATACGTCCAAAGGCAGCAGCAAAAGTACAAAAACAAAGAATAGCACAGCTGAAGAACTGGCAGAGGGCTAAATACAAAAAACAAATAATAATCTCATAAAGAGAGCAAGTCTAAAAGGCACAAACAAAACACTGCAAGGCAGGCTAGGAAAAACATGAACAACTGACTACAAAATAAAACCCTAACAAACAAAATGAACACTCCACGAAAAACAACGAAGGGAGGAACAAACAAAATAAACACTAGGAACACTTACTACAAAAATACTGGAAGGAGTAACAGGATCACAGGAACAGAGGAACTAGACAGCAAACACTAGTAGGGAATCCAAACAATGAACCGACAAAGAGAGAATGGCAAACGAGGCAGATATACACACACTGATTGACACAAGAGGGTAATTGGGAACGAGACACACCTGATGGGGAAAGCTGAACTAACACACAGGGGTAAGGAAAACAAAAGGCCAAACACACACTGGGGAATAAACTAGACTAGAATCAAAATTACAATTACAGAGAGAACACCATACAAGGGACAAATAAAACAATTACAAAGGGAACGAGACTAAAGACAGAACACAGTTAAAACACACAGGAGACAATACAAACGCCAAGAGTACAAGAATGTCCAAAGGTGGGGGCTGGTGAAGAGTAGAGGAGAAAAGTCCTCGCAAGGGTGGGGGCTGTTGAGGAGAGGAGACAGGGAAAAAAGGTCCAGGGACAGGCGAACCCTCACAGTTGAGCTAAGTGCGTCTATGTTAAAACTGAGTGACGAATGCATAATTTACACTTGTGCTAATTGCGTGCGTTTGTCTAAGTATTATTATTCTAAGTATTATTATTATTATTATCTACCGGCGTGGGGGCAAAACCTGAGTGTGTGCAAGGGCTCTCGCATTATTATTATTATCTACCGGCGTGGGGGCAAAACCTGCGTGTGTGCGAGGGCTCACGCATTATTATTATTATTATTATTATTATTATTATCTAGGCTCATGCGCATGCGCGCGCTCATACCGGCGTAGGGGCGAAACTAGCGTAGATCAGTGGCCAATCAGAGCAACGCGGAAGGACAAGCCAGTTGCCTAAAGCAATAAGACCAAAGGGATAAGACCAAAGATTGTAGTACAAGCTTTGCTGTACCATTAGTCAACAGATTTCTACACCTTCTGATCATTGAAGTACCACAGCCCATCTTTGCCACCATATTGCTAATGTGTTTCGACCAAGAAAGTGTTTAATCTATTACAACACCCAGCAGTTTTGCCTCACTGACCTGTTCGATATCAGCACAGTTCAGAACTAGATTTTATTTAGGATTTGATCTAGATGTATATTTTGAGGCTATCATTATACTCTTGGTTTTTGCAACATTTAACTTTAACTTATTTTCACTTACCCAGTTGGAAATTAGCACTATCTCATCTTGCAATAACCTATTAACAGACTCAGATTTTCCACCGCTATGTACACTGTAGTATCATCTGCATAGATCTCCATTGATGCATTATTAAGTACTAATGGTAAATCATTAACAAAGATTGCATACAATAAGGGACCCAGGCAACTCCCTTGGGGCACTCCGGCATGGAGTGCCATTAAACATCACGCATTGTAGTCTATTAAGTAAGTAATTCTTTAACAACTTAATAGCACTTTCATTGAATTTATAAGCTGAACGTTTCATGAGCAGAAGATCATGATCTATAATGTCGAATGCAGCGCTAAAATCCAGAAGCACAGCACCCACCATTGACTTCCTATCAATATGTTTAAGCCAGTTATCAGTCAGCGATGTGAGTGCTGTGTTTGTGGAGTAGCCAGCTTTGTATGCGTGTTGGTGTTCTGAATTGATTCTGTTCCCATCAAAATAAGCTTGTACCTTTTTGTATATAATCTTTTCCATTAATTTACTCAAGGCAGGCAATATGCTCACAGGTCTACTATTTAGTCCTGTGAAGGCCTCCCTACTGTTTTTTGACAGCGGAGTGACCTTCGCAATCTTCCAGGACTGTGAGAGAGTCCATGGAAAGGGACTCAGTATCTGAGACAATCTTCCCAATAATTGATCCACCTATGTATTTTTTGTATGTATGTATGCATATACGTATCGTCATAACAGATTAGGACACTTCTTTGCCATCTCCTTGTAGTAGTTGGGAGATGAACCACCACTTCTTTGTATCTATATAGTTACAGTTCTGCAAATATATATTTTGTACCCCGTTTAACTGGTCAAAATAGATTTATCCAGGTGATTGTAATAGTGACATTAATGCTAGCTGCTCCCTTCACTCCCTCAAGTCCCTACACTCCACCAGGGCCTTGAGAAGGGCGAGGGAAATCATGGCAGACCCAGCCCACCCGGGTCACAACCTCTTCACCATGCCCCCCCATGGCAGGCGGCTACGGCTGCCCAAGACACTTAGGTCCCGCCATAGTTTCTTCCCCTCAGCAGCTCGCCTGGTAAACGAGTCAGGTGTCCCCCTGCTCCACCCCCCCCCCCCCCTATGGCGAGCTGCTAGGGCTGGACTTCTGGACTTGAACTTTGTGCTGCACTGTATCCATGTCCCCAACCACTGCACTTTACAGTCTTATTGTTGTTTCACTGTTCTGTCCTGTTTTGCCCCTTATAATTATTTATTTACTGTTGTGTTGTTCTTAATTGTGAAAAAAAGCATGCACTGTAAATGTCGAATCACGTTCCATTTGTACTACAATATGGTGAATAAAGTCATCTGAATCTGAATCTGAATCTGAGCTGCTATGTCTAAGACAATGTAGCCAAAGTGTTATTGGACTGCACTGCATGTTTAAAGTTATTACATTTTGACGTGCCGTAAACAAGTTTCCAGGTCACACTGATTTTGTATGTTGTATTGCTATGATAGCAAGATAGTTGCGTGTTTCTCAAAGCATACATTATGGTGTTCTTCGGTGTGATCAGCTGTGACGTCATAGCTGTACAACAGCAGCAGCTGAAGTAACAGCAGGAAAAGGTTTATCTAGTTCAGGGGTCGGCAACCTGCGGCCTCGAGGCCGCATGCGGCTCTTTAGCCAATCAGCTGCGGCTCCCTGGCCCAAAAAAATAAGAATACAAATAAAAATTACATTTCTTACTTTTTTTTTTTTTTTTTTTGGAGATCGATGTCATACTGTGACACTGAAATGAAAAAATATTTCATCAACTAAGATATTTAGTCAACAAAAGGCTTACCTGTATGCCTGATATGTGGTGCTAAATTTGCAAACAACGAAACATTTTCTTTTTATTTTATAGATTTTCCACAAATAAGGGAAGGACTCTAATAGAGCTGCATAGTTCAGGGTTTTATTTCAAAGTAGGTCTACAGATGCCAGTGTTTTTTCTCCTTTTCTGTGTTTTATTTCAAAGTAGGTCTGCACATGGTAGTCTTTTTTCAAAGTGGACTACTTTTTATTTTATAAATATTCCACAAATAAGGGAAGGACTCAAATATACCTGAATAGTTCAGGGTTTTATTTCAAAGTCGGTCTACAGACACCAGTGTTTTGTCTCCTCTTCTGTGTTTTATTAAAAAATAGGTCTACACAGCCAGTATTTTTTCTCCTCTTCATAAGAGTTTGAGGTTTTCATTTGTTATAACAGGTAAAAACAGCAATTAAAAAGTCAAAATTTTTCTTTCTGTCGCTTTATAATCCAATTAATGCAACAAACTGTGTGCTATAAGTATAAAGTATAAAAAATCGCAAATTACTTTGGGTATGCAATTGTCAGGCGTTTTATGCTAAATGTGGGGTATGCTTGGGGATATATAAAACGTTATACACTGTGTTATCTTCATTTTAAGGGTAAATACTGTAGGTTGTGCGGCTCCTTGAGCATTTAATTTTGTGGGATGGGGGAAAAGTGGCTCTTTTGATAGTAAAGGTTGCTGACCCCTGATCTAGTTTATACGGTAGTATAGCTATAGCAGTGACCCACTGTGTGCATGTAATCTGACAAAGGCCCAGGATGGATTAGGTTCTAGCAGCTCAGCTGCCCAGTTCCATAGTAAATACAAAATACGAAAATCAACCCAACTCAACTCAGTCTGAGTCATTCCAGTATCCTCTTCAGTCCACTTTTTGTCTGTTTGAATATGCATTTAGTTTTTATTATAAGTACATCTGTAAATACTTTATGCATGTGTATATGGCACAGTATGTCAGTGGGATTTGCTGATTTGTGGCTATTACATTGAGACCACCGTTTATTTTGAGAATAAAGAAGATGCATGCAAGCTTGTCACATCTGGTGTCATTGTCTCCAGTTGGCCACTGAGTGGCGCCACCACCCCATTTTATCCAGACTTGTAGTTAGGACTTCTAGAGTAATTTATTTCCCCCCTAACTGGACTAAACACGTTTTTTCAGTGAATGTAAAGCTCAAGTGGACATTGTGGACAACGTTTCTTCTTGGATATAATTTTGAGCTTGAAACTATTTTCCTTTTGTTTACTAGAAATAGCCTATAAAGCCTATACATCCCAATAAATCAGCCAGAAGCACTTGTTGTTTTTTGTTGTTTTTCAAGTGAAAACATTCCTATGAAAAACAATGCAATTTCACATATGAATTCCCAAACTCAAAGACTTACTACCAAAGTAATTAGAAGCAGGTTGAGCATCCAACTAAATTAGTGATGCAAATAATAGAAATCTCCACTCAGTGTGAAAAAGACACAAAATCAATAATATACTATGTATTCTTGAGATCCTGAACAAGTGTTCGACCCATCACAAACACAAGGCACAGCCATCAAATACAGAGAAACAAAAAGACTCAAAAAAGTATGCAAAAGGTATAAATACACCAATCTGTTGAATCTTTGCTACAGGTGCATACATATTGTTATAGGGTAATGTCCATTTACAATCCATTCCTTTTTAAGTTCCTGATGAGGAATAAGTGCAGAGTTTGCTTCATGAGAGAACTGTTCTTTTCTGCCATGTCTTGATAGTAATTTACCAATCTCAAGCCTGTCCTCTTTTCTTGATCCTCTAATCGCAACTATTTAACCAATGGCCACCAGCTATAAGCAGACAGTTAACAATGAGAACACCTGCTGGGCGTGGGCTTGACAGCAAACCCTCCACTCAGGTGCACTGTGTGACCAGAGTCACGTATACACTGTTCTTGTCCAATCCTCCACCTGAAAAGGTCCCAAGGATCAAGTGGAGAAGTGAATATATCCACCACAGAACATTCACCACCACCCCTAAGCTTATTCCACACACCACAGCGACCCCACATTGAGTGTTGGACTCAAACCAAATCACCACTATAATAATAATAATAATAAATAATAATACATTTATATAGCGCTTTTCCGAATGCTCAAAGACACTTTACAAAACAAATAATACAATACAATTTTAGTAGAGAGAAAATATTTAAAAAGGAACATATGGGGGCAGCTGCAGCGAAGGCCCTGTCGCCCCAGGTCCGGAGCTTAGTACTGTAACCGAAGGTCACTGGCCCTTGGCAGGCACGTTGCATGATCGTCTGGCTCAAACTGCGACCCCTCCACTCTCCACTACCATGTAATTGTGGATGTTTAAACGGCACCACACAAGGTCTTATCCACTCTGCCACCTGAAAGAAGGATCCAATTGGAACGGTGAAGTGGGCTCTATCTACTTGGACTCATCATGAGCGAGATGTCACCGCAGCATCAACCATGTTACACTTAAAGCCCAGAGAAAGAATAATTTGTGGACCACGGCTTTTAGAAGCCACCTCAAGCGTGCTTTAACGTATCTCTCTCCCACTCGATAACTACACAAAACAGCTCTCCCTTGAAAAGGCACAGAGAGAGCTTAGATGGATCTTGTCTGGACCCCTGCTAGGATCTCTGCCCCTCGTCTCCAGGACAACCCGCCTCCTCAACAGGATGTACGCGTTAACCCACCGCAGGTGTTTCTTCTGCCTGGTCTCCCCTCCCGCCTCTCAACAGCTCAGAAACCACGAGGGGTCTGCCCGATACCCAGACCCCCAGAGTCGGCCTGGACAGTGTGCGACACACACACACGCGCACACACACACACACACACACACACACACACACACACACACACACACACACACACACACACACACACACACACACACACACACACACACACACACACACACACACACACACACACACACACACACACACACACACACACACACACACACACACACACACACACACAGAAAGCAGTTGCTCTGAGCAGCTGTACTCCACTAATCGCCATGTTAGGAGCTGTGGTTGGGATCGTTGTAATGACAATATGTATTAAAAAGTATAGGCTTGTACTTAATGGTTTTGTTCCAACTATCCTCCCTTGTTTGACTGGGATCGTCATGGCACCTATGACATCACACCATTGGCCCAGAGAGACCTGCTAATTTACTGCATCCATGACAACAGAGCCGTACCTTGACTTTTTGGGGGCCCTTCCATTTGACCTTACATAAGATCTCTGCACCAGTCGTTTCGGTTAAAATTATGTTAGACCTGATGACTGAAGTTTCAAGGGGTCCTCTGATTGGCTCACTGACCTCACTATGACCAATTAAATAACTAAGAGGGCTTTGCTTAAATAATTCCACTACTAATTCACAAGTCATTCTGAGATTCTTTTTTTTATCAATGCTTCCAATACAATTCTAATTGGTTGGGGGCAAGGTTACTATAGTTAACTAAAACGAAACCAAAAACGAGGTGTGAAAAAACATTAACGTTTTTTTGAAGTAAAAATAAAACTAGACTTTAGAAAAAAAAACTAAAACTAACTCAAATAAAAGAAAGAAAATATGGTCGATTTGGTCAAATTTGTCAACACGGCAAGCATGAGGAGGCATTGGTGCATAATGTTTATTGAGACTGGGACTCTACAAGTCAATTGCATTCACAAAGTACAATACCTATTCTGTTATGGTTTGACACCGACCCCAAACGCAAACGGCACAGAGAGAGTAGTTTCAGAGTTAGCCAAAATCTAGGGCTTGTTTATTTTACAGAGTAACAGAAAGAACTTGGTGGAGAACAGAAACAAACTGGGAAACAAGCATGTAAGGAATGTTTGCTGCTCTGCAGCTTCTCCCGGGGGGGTTACGTTTGAGGAATCTGTCCGTGACGTCAGAGCCGCTCTGCAGAATCCTCCCAGCATGTACTCCGGGGTGGTAGCGGAACAGAGAGAGAGAGAGCGGGTTAGCTCAGTGAACAGTTGGAAACTGACAGGTGACAGGTGAAGTGACTTGTCCAAACAGATAATCCAAGTGACAGAATCTTCGGTGTGAAACACACAGTGAGCAATGTCCAAACAATAAATCCAAGTGACAGAATCTTCGGTGTGAGACACACAGTGAGCAATGTCCAAACAATAATGAATCCCAATGAATATCCAAAACAGGCAAAAAGGGTGAGAGACAGTCTGAACGAAAAACAGGATCTCTTCAGTGTTTACACACACGAAAAATGATTGAGTCCAAAGACTGTCTTGCAAAAACTCACCAGAGCGCTGTGCGTGAAGCGAGCAGATCATACAGGGCGAGCGCTTCGTAACGGGGAAACAGGTTCTCCAAAACGGAATACTCCTCGAGAGTCCTGGGAGGCAAAGCACAGGGAAAAGCAGCGACGGAAGGAAATGGCAAATGCAGAGAATATATCAGAACGATCCAACAACACTAAATGGGGAATCAGGGTATATAAAGCAAAAGGGATGCTTAATGACAAGCTGTGACAGCTGCGGGATGAGATTGACCATTGCTCCAGAAGCGTGTGGTTGGGGGAGCACCAATCAAACGGCATCTACAGGAAGAAGCGTGTGGAGAGGAGAATGCAATTAATTAACCGAAAATCTTAAAGGAACAGAGCGAGTGGGTGAGCAGCGGACAAAAACCTCACATATTCTGAACTTCTGCAGTGCTTGATCTGCCGAATGGGTAGGATGGCCCTGCATGACAACCTCAAGGAATATTATAGGCCACACAACATCAGTAGTACAATGAACAAACAAAGATATCTTCGTTCTACCCCCTTCCAACCACTGCTATCAACAACATAAATGAGACTCAATCTTATTTTGTTGTTTTAATCAAATGCTCCCTGGGTCTAAGTGCCCCTCCTGTGCCATGCAGACAGAATGATGGTGATTGCATTCTGCCACATGCCAGCTTCTCTCCCCGGTTGGCCTTTTACAAGAACTTGTAGAGAGGTTACTTCTATCTAGTGTTTTTTATGGTATTAATATGACAGAAATCAAATCAAATCAAATCAAATTAATTTGTAATGTCCCCTGGGAGGATTCTGCATAAACAAGTCAAGAAGAAACATCACAATAAATCAAGAACAAAACAAAAAACACAATGAAACACAAATATGGACATGCAATAGCAACTGGGGTACATAAGAACATTTTGAAAGATTGAAAATAGAATAGAGCTGATGACGGATCCATTTGAGGTATGGGGGCGACGTAGATTGCATCCTCCCGGCCATCACCACGGGACGTCCACCACTCCGGTCATCACCACGAGACATCACAGGGAGACAGGGACAGGCGTTAGACAGTTCACGTGTTTGTGATGGGCGGACATAGCAATAGATAGGCCTACATGTAGTAAGCATATATGTGAATAGAATAGATACATGTAGGGCGGTCAGGTGGCATAGCGGAGATTGCGTTCGTCACCAACACCGGAATCCAGCTCACAGCTCCGGCGTTGTCACCAGCTTGGCTGGCCGTTCACACTAATACAATTGGCTTTATTAGAGGGTGGGAACGCTGGCGGGGTGGGTCCGGGTCGTTGTAAACAGCGACTCCTACAGTTCGGTCGGGGCGCCTGCTCAGCGCGGATAGGATCTAAGGGGGGTAGTGTGATCCTTCCACACGTTACACCCTCTCAGTGAGAGTCCGCGCTGCCAGGTGAAAAGAAGCGGTTGATTGGCTAGACGTGTGTCGGAGGAAGCACGTGATAGCATCCACTCTCCCAGACCGACTGTGGGGGGTAAGTGCGCAGCGACCAGGAAGGGGATTGGGAATTGGCATAACGACTAACATTGGGATGGGAGAAAAATCTGAGGAAAAAGGAGGGGGAAAAAGATCAATAAAAAAAAATTATAATAATAGATACATGTAGTAAGCATATATGTGAATAGAATAGAAGTACCTAACCCAGCAATGAACTAGAACAGGCATGGTTTAGATGTTGTAGGTCGGACAGAAGACGGTAGGGCTGTCCCCGACTAAGGATTTGGATAGTCGACTATGATAGGCCAAAATTTGCTGTTACTCGACTATTAGTCAAAAAGAAAAGAAAAAAAAAGTGTAATGTCTATTTTTTTTTTTTTTTTTTTATCATTCCATTTGGGCTGTGGGGGTGCTTAATGTCTGAAGGAGTCGACTGAAGGCTTCTTGTCCTCTGCAAAAGCATGTAATTGGTCCACTGATGGATACATCTTGATATTTGTCTAGTCTAGTGTGTTCATTAGATGGGTGAAATCCTCTTTAAGTGCCTCTGTGCCTGTTTTCTTAAGCAGTTAGCCTCTGGTATGCGTGCCATTAGCGTTAGCCACGATTCTAGGCCTCTTTTCTTTTGGAAAGAATGATATACAAAAAAAAATTAAAAATATGTAATATTTTTTTTCCTTTTTTTGTATTTGACTACGGCTCCTTTCGACCGATTAGTCGACTAATCGACGAATAGGGGTCAGCCCTAGAAGACAGTATGAGGCAGATCCATGACCTCAATGGTGCACATAACCAATGTGGGGGTAGAACAGTCACTGCAATCTTGACCATCACCCCGAGACATCCACCACCTTGGCCAACACTACGAGACAATCACTCAGAGAGATGGGGAGATGGGGACAGGGGTTAGAGAGGGGTTAGAGAGTTCCCAGAGAGTTTGTAGTGGGCGGAGTTGGAGCAATAAATACATGTAGTGAGCAGGGACGTGCACAGGACTTTAGAGGGGCAGGTGCTCAAAGGCTGAAAAGGGCACCACAGTTGTGTGTACATATTAACCGAGCGCGCGCAAGCGCGATTTTTAAGGGCCCTTTTCGGGCGGGGGCCCCCTTTTTATGCTTTTTGGGGGGTTATGGTGATAAAATATTGAATATTGAACTATAATAATCAGTGCAGGAGCTCACTTATCCTTGAAAGACACTTTTATCACTGACTTAAAAGGCTCATACATCTCCATAAATGTTCAGGGGGGAGGGAATAAGTGCTTACCCTACAGACCCCAAGAAGTGCTGTATATTCTGTATTGTTTAATATAAATGCATTTTTTATTCCAATCCCGATTTGTATTTGAGATTCCCAAATCCCATCGGACTTGACTTCTTCGTGTCCCTCAATGAGTGAAATACCAGCATTCAACAGCGGTTTCTATCATCATCATCATCACCACCCACGCTATGCATAAAATATATAGGTCCGCAGAGAGGCACGCTGAGGAGGCCGTGCAAACTGCAATGGAATATGGGGCATCTCTCTCTCTTTACCTAATATTTTGATTCTATCCTGACATTTTTCAGTTGGAAGGGCAGTCTATAGCTTAACGATAAAAAATAAATAAAAAAATTAATTTTATTTATTTTTTTTTTCAAAAAGGGCACTTTTTTGATGAGGCTCAAAAAGGCAGGTGCTCAGGTACCCCTTAGCCTCTATGTGTGCATGTGCCTGGTAGTGAGCATATATGCACACAGCAAAGTATCGCATTATGAAAATTAACACACCATTTATAATTGTATTTTTATTTTTTTATTTATTTTGTATTTTTTTTATCTCATTAATTCCATAAGAACGTAGAATACACATTTACAGACTTTTTTTTTAATATGGTCCATTTGCATGTTCTTGGTATCTGATTCTAGGACATCTATGGATCTCAGGGAATGTATTCCCAGTGTCAGAAATACTGTGTCTGTTACTATGCTTGAGTAAATTGTAATGAACCAAATGAGAATATCAATAAAACAGCACTTTTATCTTTGACTGTGAAAACCATGAACAATGAATCTCACTGCCATGTATGCCATATACGCCAACCTGCCTATATGTGATCAATACAAACTTGAACTTGAATTCCATCATGTCTGTGTGCGGGAGCTCACAAGGCTGTTGTCACAATGTAAATAAGAATGTGCACTGAAAAGTTACAGTATGTAGTTGGTTGATTATTTGTATGACAGTCAGATAAACCCTTGCAAAAAGTATCCGTTTTATTTAATGAATTGAAAACATGCAGCATGCCTTTCCTCCCGGCAGCAACGACATTTATCAGGCAAATGCCCATCACTGAGTGGTACAGTAACAGTCTATTGCTCGATCCATCTACAATATCACAATGGACCGTGCCATGTAGCCTATGTATAGCCTGCCTATGTGATCAATAAAAACGCGAACTTGAATCCCATCATCATATTTATATGTTGTGTCTGTCCACTATGTTTATTACTTTGTTATTCCCCCCCCCTATCTATGTAAAGCAACCTTGGGTCTCTTGAAAGGCGCTATATAAAATGAAGCTATTATTATTATTATTATTATTGTTATTATTATTTGAACATAAGTTGAAGAAGAAGTTGAACACGCCAGTGTTGGAAGTAATCACAGGAGCTTATTTCCGCATTGCAGACATGCAGGCTTCATATTCTACCACCGGGAGTCAGGTACGCATGCTCCGAGCTGTGCATAGATATACGCACAAAGTCAAGCACAAGTTCAATTTGATAAGTCCCACACTTGGCTTAGAAATTATCGTACGCACGGATTACGCACATATCTGTGCGTATGCAACATTGATAAATGAGGGCCCAGGTTTCCATGATGCCAGGTACTCAGGTGAGGTATCTCCCAGGCCTTTCTGTGTGGAGTTTGCATGTTCTCCCCATGCTCGCAAGGGTTTCCCCCCCGATAAGATAAACCCAATGGAAAAACATGCACAACAGATCGCTAACGCTGTGGTGTCCTTGACGAAGACGGACATGAGCACTTGGATTGGTCCCCGGGGCGCGGCTCACGTTGACGCCCTATCTGCTCCCGGCTGCCCATGGGGGGAAGGACAACGGGATGGGAAAAGTGCAGAGAGACATTTCATCTGCGACTTAGTGCATGTGTGTGTGTTCCTGTGGGTCGCCCATCTCGCGTGTGTGTGTTAAAACTGCATGACAAATAAAGACTTCTAGTCTAACAATTATTATTATGGTGGCAATAGAATCAAAGTATATAAGAGAATTGTGAAATTAAGTAATAGATAGAACTAAGAACTACTGCAAGCGTATGTATACAGGATGAGATACAAGATGATGGCTCAGGGCCATATGCCCCGGGGGGCAGGAGAAACCATTCAGAATAGGTCAAGGCAGAGCAGGTAAGGTTCGACGCTGCAGGTCAGACAGAAGGCAGTATGAAGCTGTTCCATGGGACCGGTGGTGCTCATGTCCAGTATGAGGTAGAATGTCACTGGAATGTCTGTATCGATAAATTCACTCAGAGACAGGGACAGGTGTTAAAAAAGTCTTAGAAAAGCAGACATGGGAGCAGATAACAGACATCCTAACTAAACTAGACAGATTAACCACCAGGTGAGATCAGGGTAGGTTGAAGGAGAGAGAGAAAAGATGGGTCTTAAGCGAGGATTTAAAGGCTTCAACAGAGTAGGTGCCTCTGATGACGGCAGGTAATTGATTCCACAGGTAGACAAAGGCTCTGTGGCCGGCAGATTTCTTTTTAACCCTAGGAATCGATACAAGCCCCGCATTTTTTGAGCGCAGAGCACGAGCGGGCAAGTAGCGTGAGATGAGATCGGATAAATAGAGCGGTGCGAGCCCATTTAAAACATTTTAAGTGAGGAGTAGCACTGGCTTGAATAGGAAGCCAGTGTAGGGAGGACAAGACTGGTGTGATGTGATCACATTTTCTAGTTTTAGTTAGTATCCGTGCAGCCGCATTTTGCACAAGTTGAAGATTTTTGATGCTTGAATTAGGTAGGCCTGAAAAAAGTGCGTTACAGTAGTCTAGACGTGATGAGAAAATGCACGAATTTGGGTTTCAGCATCAGCCAGAGCAGAGGGAGGAATAAAAAATTATGGTGGAGCTCTGAGATACATGACACGTATCAAAGTTGTGGGAGATGTCCTCAAACAGGCCTCTGTGGTTTGGGTTGCCAACGACTAACATCTCAGTTTTATCTGTGTTAAGGAGTAGAACGTTTTGTGACATCCACTTTTTAATGGCAAGCAGGCAAGCCTCGAGATTTTGTAATTGGGAGGAATAGTTTGCCTGGTATGTATAATTGGGTGTCATCAGCGTAAAACTGAAAGTTGATGCCAAATTTGCGTATGATATTGCAGAGGGGTAGCATATAAATAGAAAATAGCAGAGGGCCCAGAACAGAGCCTTGTGGGACACCACATTGCATGGGAGGGTCTCAGATGTTAAATCATTATAGACAACGCAGTGTGTTCTATCAGTTAAATAAGATTTAAACCAAGCGAGTGCGTGACCCTGAATGCCAACATGATTCTCGATCAAGCCAACTCAGAAGAATGGAATGGAATGGATCGAATGGAAATCTGAAAAATTACTTCTATCTAGTGTTTTTTATGGTATTATGACAGAAGACAGAAAACGTACTTCTATTTAGTGTATTTTATGGTATTAATATGGCAGAAGACAGAAAATACAAGGTTTCTTTTGTGGTGTTGATTCATTATTACTTCACATCCTGTCTGAGAGAGACGGAGTGCTGTCTTTCATATTCCAATGTCTCTCACACACTCCCTTTCCTGGAACAAGACAGAAGTCTTCCTACTTGAAACACAAGAGCAGGACAACATTATTGTTGAGGAATGGATGGGATGCTGGAAGGGGAGCCTCCCGAAAACGGGAATATTTTCACTCCAATAATGGCAACGTGATACTGCAAGAATGTTTCCAGCTGGGCCAGCGCTATTCTATCCACCGCCCTCTGCAATAACACAGATCTTGTAGGCTCCACAGTAACTCTGCTGACTGCGGGGTTGGTCTTCTCAGTTTGTCACCTTTTCAAGGCACCATGTTTCTCAACAATTCAACAACTTCTTATCTTAAGAGATACTTTCAACCGTTTAGATTTTTCTTTTCAAATGCAACAGCAGTGAAATCTGAAGTCAGTTAATGAGATCTTTGCGTATCTTTTGTAGTTATTGATGACGGTGACTCGTTCTTTCTGCATTAAAGGCTTCAAGGATCTATCATAGACAAACCTGTGATTTGGGTGGAAGTTCTCAGCAGTATTCATCACCGTTAGTTCATCCCCACAGGCATATGAGTTACCTCCTATCCAGTGTATTAAGCCAACAAAATAAACCATTCATGGTGAGTCATAGTTATTCACGGCTGAGGTGCTTGTCACAAAACTCCATCCATTACATTCAATCCCTCTCCACACTCACTCCACAATGACAAAAGCTGTAAAACCTTGCATTATAGCACAGGGTACCCTCTGGACATTATCAGTCTTCTTCCCTCTGAGCCCTCTCGCATGAACCCATGGGAACCCACAAGTTACCTAGAGTATTGTGTCAGCATTAAATGACACACCTCACCATGTCCAATTAACCATTTGTTAACTGTATTTCAGCAGTCCCACTTTGTTATTGATGATGTGGCTCAGCTATAAGCCCCTCTCAACCACTGAGCTATAGACAGTTTCACTGGATTTCTGTTGCTAGGGAACAATTTCAACCAAAATCTATTTCCTGTTAACTATTGCATTAAAGCAAATATTGCAATAGGAAATAAACTTGGGTCCTTTTTAGAATGTTATTGAGTTTCCAAAAGGCACAACCTATTGTGCACAACTTATCAGCGATAAGGCTTTAATAATTAAAATGAAGCTCAGTTATAGAGATATAATTATTGTTTTACTGTAAATCCTTTGGACATATCTGTAGATAGATACTATATCTATATCTGTATATATCCCTTAGTTATGCTGCTGGCCATACCAGTATGACTTACTACTAGGGGTGTAACGGTACACAAAAACCACGGTACCCCGCCGTATGTATATTTCTCTCCCACCCACCCACCCCCTCCAAATGTACAGTCTCCTCCCCACCGTATGTATATTTCTCTCCCACCCACCCACCCCCTCCTAATGTACAGTCCCCTCCCCATCATATGTATATACTCTGTCAGGATCTATGGGTAACAGTACTGTATATTTGAATATCGGATATGTCACAAATGTAACAGTACTAAATACCTGTATGTCCCTATGCCATAAATGTCATGTATGTTGTGTATGTCATAAATGTCAATATGAATTGAAAATTGGGGACCCTGATGTAAACGTCTTTCTCTGGTCTGCATCCTCTTAACAATTGTGTGTATTGAGCCGTACTGTATTGTACCCATTCTGCAATCTGTTAAATAAAGTTTTCATTCATTAATTCATTCACGGTACGTACCTCGGTTTTGAAGTCAAGGTTCGGTACGGTTTTCGGTACAGTGGGGGAAAGTTTGGCTTTCCATGTTCCACTCAGGGGTGATGTAGTGTGCAGTAACTAATTTTACTTGTAGGGCTGTCAACGAATATTCTATATTGAAATTAATAATCGACTTGTAAAAAAAAATATATATATATATATTATTATTATATTAGATTGTGAAAAAAACAGCCCCCGGTGGGCGGTCGTTAGTGGTTAACATACTGTTGTATTCGTTCGGTACACTACACAGCCGTTCGGTACGGTACGGTACACACTGAAACTTGTTCGGTTCGGCACGAATATGCGTACCTTTACACCCCTACTTACTACCATAGTGTCTTTAAAGTTTATACCTGTATCACTGTACATTAATACTACAACTCTGTACATACATCAGATTAGCACTATACTCAGTGGTACATTGTACTGTATATTACTATTGCATTTGACTGTTTTTGCCTGCAAAACGTATTTTCAGTGTACTGTATAATGACAATATATTTGAATCTAATCGAATCATAAGAAAAGGAAAAATAAGTAGGAATAAAGTCTTTTTAGCCTTTTTTCTTTTAAAGTACACAAAAAAGGTCTGCTACAAAAAGAAAATCCTCCTCAGTTACAGTAACTATATTGATTGTGATTAATTATTTTCTACCTCTGGAATAAAGTAACCTTGAAAGGGAACACCTCCCAAATCCAGAAGTATGTTATTTCCATGGCAAAGGAAAGTTAAATCAATATTTGTGAACATGAGCTACTCTCCTCCAAGATTCAAACGTGTGATGTTATCAGGTATAAATCTGGAGCTGCTCCACTCACAATTAATGGGAGACTGATTTTGTGGGCCCACAGCATGTTTGTGTGAGTTTTTATAGGTACCCAAATTAGCTGTATGTAGTGTTCTGAAACAGAAGATGTATATATACTCAAAATTCAGTGTCACTTTTACCATCTTTCTCATGTCATTGTTCATTGTGTTCACTAATATTTTGGACAGTCATAGAATAGGAATAACATGTTGCAACTCTTATATTGGTGCAGAGTTCAACTTTAAAGGGCATCATTTGGAATATATTGGATACTATTGTGAATGCTGTCATGTTGGATTGGTTCAGGAAGTATTTTCCAGCACCAGGGTAATGCCCCATGTGGTATACAAAGATATATTCAAATCTTACTAGATGTTTATATGTTCTACCAAATAATGGTAAGTAAAACATATGACATCCATATAGACTATGCTTACAAGACTATTTGAGAATTGGCCATGTATGGCTGGGCAACCAGTAATGTAACATACTGTACTAGTAGTAGTAGTAGTAGTAGTAGTAGTAGTAGTAGTAGTAGTAGTAGTAGTAGTAGTAGTAGTAGTAGTAGTAGTAGTAGTAGTAGTAGTAGTAGTAGTAGTAGTAGTAGTAGTAGTAGTAGTAGAGGTAGTAGTAGTAGTAGTAATAATAATAATAATAATAATAATAATAATAATAATAATAATAATAATAATAATAATAATAATAATAACAAACAACACAAAAAATTATAATAATATTAAATAGATGAGATGAGTAAGGTCATATCTGAAGACAGACTATATATGTTTCTTAAAGAAGTGGTTCTCAAAGTGGGAACCAGGGGGTCCTTGAGGGGGTTCCAGGAGGTCCCCAGAAAAAAATTTATGAACAGAAAGACTATTCTGATAATAGATGTCTCTCTCTCTCCTCTGTTATCTCCTCAACTACATTATCTAGACAGTTATGGAATTCTGGACAAAATCACATCTAACAACAGATATGTTCTCAGATAGGGGTCCATACGAGATAGAATGAGGGTCCTTTAATTGATTGATTGAATTGATTGATTGAACATTTTATTAACAGATTGCAGAATGGGTACAATACAGTATGGCTCAATACACACAATTGTTAAGGGGATGCAGACCAGAGAAAGACTTTCGTCTTGTTTACATCAGGGTCCCCCATTTTCAATTCATAATGATGAATGTGTGAGGGCTGGCCCAGTACTGCGCGCTTCCAGGTACCAATTACCATCACGCACCTGAAAGGAGTTTGCAATCAGCTCGAAGGGAGCCCTTTTATACACTGGGTTTCTGAACATTCAGTGTCGGGTCGTTTTGGTCACCACCACCTGCTGCTTGTTCCTCTTGTGTTGTTTCTCCAGTACGCCCTTGGAAGTCGCCGCTGTTACCCCTCTCTGCCTCCGTGGACCCGTGCCTCGTATCTCACTTTGCCCTCGGTGAGTTTTTGGAAGTATATTTTTGTTGCTCTGATTTCCTAATTTTTTCCTGGACTCAAGACCTTCATTCTGTTTTTTGTGTGTTCCGTAAACACTGAAGAGGTGTCGCTTGTTTGGTACTGGACTCTGCTTAGTTACTGGACTGCCTCATAATCCCTACGTTCGATTAATGACATTCTTTTTTCTTTCTGTTCCTCCCCGAGTGGATATTGAATAAGCTGCAGAGCCGCAGAGCCACAGCGCAACTGAGCCAACTCTGCTCTGGGAGTGCTGCAGAGCCGCAGAGCCAACTCTGCTAAGGACATTCCCCCTGAATGCTTTTACGTAGTTTTTTGCTCATTTCTGTTTGTAAATAAATAAGCCCATAGTTTTTGGCTAACTCTACCTGTCTGTGTCGTGCTGTTGGGGTTGTTTACAAACCATAACATTACGACCCGACCATGTCGACCCCAGCCGACACAGACAGTGTTAGAGCAGCCTTGGCAGGTCAGATCCAGCTGACCAACGACCACACCCAACAGCTTGGGGACTGGAACACGGATATGCTGCGTAAAGGAGCACCCGTCTTCAAGGCCTTCAGTAGATTTTCTGATCTGCACGGTTTCAGCCAGCTAATCACCCAACCCACAAGGGTAGGGGTGATAGCATGCGGGTTAAGTGATCATTATATGATTTTCTGTACCCGCAAAAAGCTAAAACAGAAGGCCGGCTGTCACAAAACAGTTACATCTAGAGACCTCAAAACTTACTCTAGAGAGGCCTTTAACCTAGAACTGGGGAGCTTGGACTGGTCAGATGAACTCAGTGGTACACAGGTTGAAGAAACATGGCTTGGATTCAAAACCAAATTCACAGCAATACTCAACAACATGGCACCCATAAGAACCACCAGGGTTAAAAATCGCGCTGAGGCATGGATGCACACTGAAATACTGGCCGCTATGAAAACCAGAGACAAAAAATGCTCTGAACTTCATAAAAGTCAGACAAAGCTTTCCAATAGCTCAAACAGTGAACTCCAAGCCCACGTGGTTGAACTAAAAATCCAAAGAAACAGACTAAGAAATGACGTAAACACCATGATCAGAACCGCAAAAAGAAATTTCATCAACGACAAAACTGAGGAAAACAAAAACAAACCCCGCGAACTTTGGAAATTACTCAATAATCAACTAGGCTGCAGTAAAAAACTTAAAACCAGATTCTCAAACATAAACATAAAGACGGACAACACGCTCATCACAGACAAGCTGGATGTAGCCAATTACTTAAACATCTTCTTCACAAACATAGCCACAACACTGGTAAACAAACTACCCTCCCACTCAGGGCATTATGGGGTAGAACACATAGTAGCATACTACAAAAACCTAGGGGTCCACAAAGACGACTTCAAACTTGAAATGGTAACAACCGATGAGGTACTCAAAAAATTGAGCGCCCTCCAACCTAACAAGGCCACTGGCCATGACAACATCCCCTCCAAATTCCTCAGAGACGCAGCAGCCGCCATCACCCCAGTCATCACACACATAATAAACCTCTCTATAAAACAGGGGCACGTCCCCAAAGACTTCAAAATTGCGAGAGTGACCCCTCTGCACAAAAAGGGCAGCAAATTAGACCCAGGCAACTACCGCCCTGTTTCTATTCTTACCTCCATCTCGAAAGTCATGGAGAAAATAGTCTACGAACAGGTCGAAAAGTACCTGGCGGAAAAAAATCTAATCTACGAATTCCAATCTGGCTTCAGAACGTCCCACTCCACTGACACATGCCTCCTCTATTTGAACGACCACATCAAACAAGAGGTGGACGCGGGCAAATACTGCGGCATGGTCATGCTGGACCTACAAAAGGCCTTCGACACTGTCAATCACTCCATTCTAATGGACAAGCTAAAGGCAATTGGTTTTGATAGCTTATCAGTGAGCTGGATGCAATCCTACCTGGAGGGGAGAGAACAGATGGTAGAGGTAAACGGTACTCTATCCCCCCCCCTCACAGTGAGCTGTGGTGTTCCACAAGGAAGCATACTAGGACTGCTACTCTTCCTAATCTATGCAAATGACATGTCGTCAGCCTGTGACTGCAACTTGTTCCTGTTTGCGGACGACTCAGCCCTGCTGGTCTCTGACAAGAACAAATTGCAGGTTGAAAAAACCCTCAGCACGGAACTAGGCAAAATCTGCATATGGCTCGCTGATAAAAAACTATCATTACACATGGGCAAAACAGAGTCCATTCTCTTCGGTTCAAATAACAAACTCAGCAAGACCGACGGCTTCTCAGTTACAGTGGGTGACAATATTGTCACAAGGAAAGACGAAATTACCTACCTGGGTTCCATCCTAGAGGCAAATCTTTCCTGTGACAAAATGGCATCCAATGTAATAAAAAAAGTCAACCAACGAACTAGATTCTTGTACCGGATCTCCTCTCTGACGGTCAAAGATTATTGAAAAATTAACAACACAGTGATTTTTGTATCGCAAGAAGAATGACTTGGACACATGGTACATATTTCTGAAGACTTTAGAATGCTAATGTAGTCAAGTTGAAACCGTCTTATAGTTTATTTACATTATTCATAATTATTTTCTAAAAGATGTAGTGTAGCAAAAAGAGGAGGGAACAAATTGTCTGGCTGAATTATTGATTGATTGATTGAACATTTTATTAACAGATTGTAGAATGGGTACGATACAGTACGGCTCAATAGACACAATTGTTCAAAGGGGATGCAGACCAGAGAAAGACGTTCGTCTTGTTTACATCAGGGTCCCCCATTTTCAATTCATAACATTTATGACATATGTGACATACAGATATACAGTACTGTTACATCCAGACATCTATGACATACAAGATATGTAAATATACAGTACTGTTTTTATTACAGACAGTTTCTAAAAGAGAATATTATATACATTTGAGGGGGAGGAGACTGAGGGGGTTCAGACATTTACCGGGGCCAGTTTCGAATTGCAGCCTCCGGTAGGTGCTCTTTGAGCGGTTTTGAAGGTGGGTAGGGATTCACATTCTTTTATGGCTGTGGGTAGGGCGTTCCACATTGTTGTGGCATAATTGCGAAACGTGTTTAGTCCCCTGTTTGAGCCGAATCTGGGTTGAACATGATTTGTGGAACTCCCTCTGGTGTTGTGGTCGTGGTATTAACTGACCTTTGGGAAGTATTTCGACATGTACATGGGTACCTTAGTGGTGTAGTGTATCTTGTAGACCAGGCCCATTGCAAATTGCTGTACTCTGTCGTCTACTCTAAGCTATCCTAGGTTGTCAAAATGGGTAGGGGTGAGGTGGGTTCTAGGAGTAAGGTCAAGCAGTAGTCTGACCAGTTTGTTTTGTGATGTTTGTAATCTTGTTTTTAGTATCTTTGAGGTGCTTTGGTATCATGAGGTGCATGCATAGTCATAGTACCCTTGAATGAGTGGTCCTGTTAGTCTTCAGGGTATTCTTGTTTACCAGAGAGGAGATCCGGTACAAGAATCTTGTTCGCTGGTTGACTTTTTTTTATTACATTGGTTGCCATTTTGTCACAGGAAAGATTTGCCTCTAGGATGGATCCTACTGTATGTAGGTAATTTCATCTTTCATTGTGACAATATTGTCACCCACTGTAACAGAGAAGCTGTTGGCCTTGCTGAGTTTGTTATTTGATCCAAAGAGAATGGACTCTGTTTTACCCAGGTGTAATGGTAGTTTGTTATCAGCGAGCCAGGTGCAGATTGTTCCTGTCAGAGACCAGCAGGGCTGAGTCGTCCGCGAACAGGAACAAGTATAGAACTAGTATGCTTCCTTGTGGAACACCACAGCTCACTGGGAGGGGGGGGATAGTGTACCGTTTACCTCTACCATCTGTTCTCTCCCCTCCAGGTAGGATTGCATCCAGCTCACTGATGAACTATCAAAACCAATTGCTTTTAGCTTATCAATCAGAATGGAGTGATTGACAGTGTCGAAAGCCTTTTGGAGGTCCAGCATGACCATGACACAGTATTTTCCCGCGTCCACCTCTTGTTTGATGTGGTCGTTCAAATAGAGAAGGCATGTGTCAGTGGAGTGGGATGTTCTGAACCCAGATTGGAATTCCTAGATTCGTTTTTTTGGTACTTTTCGACTTGTTGGTAGAAATTTTTTCCATGACTTTCGAGATGGAGGTAAGAATAGAAACAGGGTGGTAGTTGCCTGGGTCTAATTTGCTGCCTTTTTTGTGCAGGGGGTCACTCTCGCAATTTTGAAGTATTTGGGGACGTATCCCTCTTATAGATCGTATAGCTACCGCTCTGCGTCCTACTGAAACACATCCTTACGCCAGTATAATACTGAATAAAATCTCCACATGCACCTTTATACACCTATTCTCCTGGCCACACCCCCATCCGCTCCTCTACATAAGCAGGGGTGTGTGTACTATCAGCTCCTTCCTTACTTTCACCACGGCGAGTGTCTGTGTACATCACTCGAGTTTAGTGTAAAGTGTTTGAAGATTGGAGCTGTTAGATATTATTTCTTTATTTCTCTCTCTCTCACAAGTTTAGAGAAAAGGCTAAGATATAATGTCTTCATCGGAGGGTTTGAGCGTTGGCAACATCACCCTTCACCAGCGATTCTCTATTGCCGCCTCCGCCGTGCGTCGTGGGGCTGCTCTGACTCCACGGTCGTGGCAATCGGATGCACCTGAGCGGCGTCCGGTGGAGAGTCTGCCTCTCTGGGGGGCTGTTGAGCCAAGGCCGTCTCCTGTGAGATGGCCTAGTTCCAGCTCCGGCTCCCCCTCTAGTGGAGGGTCGGCCGATAGGCCGACGGCTCCTCTGGGAGCGGAGGATCTGAGACGCAAGCTCTTCGGCTTTTTCTTTCCTCATCCTGAAGAAATATGTTTCTTCTTATAGTGGTAAATTTTTACCGTTGTCTGAGGGGGTTGTGTGTGTTCTGTTACATTGGTAAACAATGGCATTGAGTCCACAGCTTTGGAGTGTTAGTCTACGGAAGTGCTCGTGTGTATAGCTTGTACCGAGGTCTTTTAGACCCTCTCTCAACCTTCTGTGTTTTTTTCTTGAAACATGAAACACGGGTGTCGTGTTCACACATAAGCCTTCGGCCTTGTTTATAAACCCTGTTTGCAGACGAGTTGTTGTCTGTGACTAGCGTGCGTTGGGTTAGCTTATCCTGGTAGGATATACGCTTCTCCATTAGCATGCTGGCTACATAGGTATCGCCGCTAAATGGCTTGTTTTCTATCGTATCTGGGGTGTGGGGTCATGAGGGGGTGAACTGATAAACCCCTCCTTCCCTCTTTTCTGATTGGTCAGGGGGTTGGGCCTTCTATCCTTCAGGTTCCCTGCCGCACTGATTGGTCAGCACGGCACGGGAGAGGGGGGGGGGGGGGGTAGGGAGTTCCCTGACTCCTCGCCTGTAATGGTCGGTTGAGTCATGGGATTCCCCCCGCCATAGAGTACGTCACTGGGCGCGTTTCTATTGGTTCCCGACTTCCGTGAGTTCTTTACAGGCTCCATATGTGGACCTCTGTTGTTGTCAAGTTGGTGTTACGGTGCATGGGAACTCAAGAGTTCTGCTGCGCTCTGTATATATGTGTCTTGAGCTTTTGGTCACGTGGCTCAATGTTACATAAACTTTTCAATTTGTTGCTCATGTGGGAAGTCTCACTGGGGGTTCCCCGTCCCCTCTATTATGGAGCAGGTTGACGGGGTGTTGTTTTCCCTCAGCCGCGTCATATGGGACCCATGTCCGTATTTTTTTCTGTAATAAAAGCGGCTTCTTGTCGTTCTCCCAGGCGGCTTGGAGGAACGGTATCTGGGTTCTTGTTAGAATTACCATTGATATGTTTTGGGTCTCGACGTGTACGTAGTGCTGGCCCTGGGTGCTTCTGATAGGAACCATGCATGGGCTTGCGCGCCTTCGTTGCTCATCATTGAAACAGTGTTTTTTATGGGGCAACTGGGATGGAGTTTGTCTCTTCCGAGCGCCAGTGTACTAGGCTTGTCTCGATGAATTCTCGTTCATCTCTGGGGGATGTTAACAGAATAGATCGAAGCATTGGTAGAGGGGTCTCACGCCCTTGGGGTGGGCCACCGGGCGCGGTGCTTTGTGTTCTGACCGTCTGGGTGGCGCCCTCTATAATGTTTTGGATCGACACGCGTACCTACCCCCCTCCTGGGACTGGGGATGGCGGCGTGATTAGGACACAGGACTGGTTCTGGTCACGCCGAACCAGGTCAGTTAACCCGTTGTCCGCCGGGGCGCAGATCTGCTGTTCTGGTACCCTGAGGGACTTGTGCTTTTTCGGGGGGAAAATGCCGGGTCGGCCCGGGCGTTGCAGGGTTTGACGTTAATGAGGTGTTCGTGGTTATGTTACTGCGTGTTATCCCTCACTGTTGCTTGGTCCATATTGTGTTGTACCTTGCGCTGTGCTAAGGAGCCTGGTCTTTGTCCATTCTTTTTTCGCCCCTCTCTTCTCCTGTTTGGCGGGGCTGGGAGGGGGCTGTCGAGGTGGTTCTTGTAGAACCCCTCTGGCATCCCTGTGTACGTCCCGGTCCGCCGGGCTCAAGTCCGAATTTGTTTTCGTCGCCCGGTGGCTCCCGTGGAGGGGGAGGTACTGTGAGGATTCGCCTGTCCCTGGACCTTTTTTCCCTGTCTACTCTCTTCACCAGCCCCCACCCTTGGACATTCTTGTTCCTCTACCTTCACGCACCTGTTGGGAGTTTGCAATCAGGTCTGGAGAGTACTTAGGTTGCAGACTCCCCTCCAGTCCTTGTCGGGTCGTTCTGTGTTCTGGACTCTGTGTTCGTTCTGTATTCTGTACGTTACCATCACCTACCGCGTCTCCGGCGTGAGACGACGTGCCAGCCATCACCACCTGTTGCCGTTTGCCTGGAGTGGGACACCGCCTTCGCTCTTCTCTTCTAATTCTCTACGGGAGGTTTCCAGTGTTCCCACTCCAGACGTCAAGCCGGCTCGCCATCGCTCCCGATTCCACGGGAGGAAGGCGTCTCTTCGTGATCCTCGTTCCTGGGGTGAGGCTCGTCGTCGCTCCCTATTATTCCACGGGAGGATGGCGTGTGCTCATCCCGTTCCCCTCGGACCCCGGCTCGTCGTCGCTCCCTATTATTCCACGGGAGGATGGCGTGTGCTCATCCCGTTCCCCTCGGACCCCGGCTCGTCGTCGCTCCCTATTATTCCACGGGAGGATGGCGTGTGCTCATCCCGTTCCCCTCGGACCCCGGCTCGTCGTCGCTCCCTATTATTCCACGGGAGGATGGCGTGTGCCCATCCCGTTTCCCCTCGGACCCCCTTTGTTCTGCGCTGCCCGTCTGCAGCATCCGAGGAGGAGGAGGAGGATTCCTTCCTGAGCAGCAGAGCCCTACTCTGTGTAGGGACGGGAGGAGGATCTCCGTGCCCGGCCTCCGCTGTCGGGCCCCTGTCCCCGTGCCAGGCCTCCGCCGTCGTAACCCTGTCCTCATCCCTGTAAGCGGTCCTGGCCCTGACACTTAGCCCTGACACTTGCCCTGGTCCTGGCCCTGACACTTAGCCCTGGCCCTTAGCTCTGGTCCTGGCCCTGACACTTAGCCCTGGCCCTTAGCTCTGGTCCTGGCCCTGACACTTAGCCCTGGCCCTTAGCTCTGGTCCTGGCCCTGACACTTAGCCCTGGCCTTTAGCCCTGACCCTTAGCCCTGGTCCCTTAGCCTGTTCGCCTGTTAAAGGCACAGTGCCGCAGTTTCGTAATTCATGGACTCTTGTGTTTTTTGTGTTCTCCCTTAAAGGGACTGTGCCGCTTTTTGTTATTCAATAAATATTGCCCTGTTTTGGCTTACTCTAATACCTGTCTTGTGTTGTGCGATTGGGGTCGGTTTCAAACCATAACAGTACGACCCGACCAGTCGACGACCCCAGCCAGCACAGACAGTGTATTAGAGAGTCCCCTGTTAGCTCCCCTGTTAGCTCCCCTGTTAGCTCCCCTGGTAGCCTCGTTAGCTCCCCTGTTAGCTCCCCTGTTAGCTCCCCTGTTAGCTCCCCTGTTAGCCTCGTTAGCTCCCCTGATAGCTACCCTGTTTCCCCACAGCTAGGACTGTCCTTTCAGCTAGCTTGTTCTCCTCAGCTAGTCCAGCCGTCTGCTAGCTTAGCCCCTGCAGCTAACCGGCTTCCTCAGCTAGTCCAGCCGTCTGCTAGCTTAGCCCCTGCAGCTACCCCATGTGTTCTCATGCTAGTCCAGCCCTGTCTGCTAGCCTAGCTCCGGCAGCTAGTGCAGCCTCTATGTTAATGTAGCAGTACAGCTAGCATAGGCTCTGTGGCTAGCAATGCCCTGGCAGCTACCCTGTCCCTCTGCTAGCCCCACTTTAGGTGTAGCTTCCCCTGCTAGCATGGCCAATTTTTTTTTGGTTGTTGCCCTGTCATGTCAAGTCAAGTCAAGTCAAGAGTTTTAATTGTCACGGCATACAGGTATACAATGAAATGCGGGTGGTCTTGCCCGCAACGAAGTGCAATACAGTGGTACATATAATAGAATCAAAAGAAGAAACAACATTGTGCAGTAGCAGATAGCAGGTAACATGGAGTGACATCTCGGTATCTGTACATAGTTATTTACAGCGCATGTGTGACATGCTAGTTAGCTTTGGTAGTGCAATACACTGTTCCTGTTATTCTAATTTAAAGTGTCCTTTCCTTTGGCCATAAGTGTGCGTGTGTGCGACATGAGTGTGTGCCCGCTCATGTTAAAGTGTTAAGTGGCTGCTCGTGTGTGAGCGTGCACAGTGTGCGTGTCGTGTGTGTGTTCATGTGTGCTTGTGTGTGGACAGTTCAATGTTCTGAGCACTCAATGTACATTGTTCATGGCTCTGATGGCCTGGGGGAAGAAGCTGAGCCTAAGCCGCTCTGTCCTAGTAGCTAGGATTTGCAGGCGTCTGCCTGACCTCAGCAGCTGAAACAGGCTGTTATTGGGGTGGTGAGGGTCTTTCATTATCCTGCAGGCTCTGGATTTGCACCTCTTGTTGTATAGAACCTGCAGGGGGGGTAGTGCAATACCCGTGGTACGCTCGGCTGAGCGCACCACTTTCTGTAGGGCCTTCTTGTCCTGTGCCGTGCTGTTTCCATACCAGGCAGTGATGTTTCCGGTCAGGATGCTCTCTACAGCTCCTGAGTAGAAGGACTGGAGTATCTTCCCCGATACTCTGAACTTCCTTAACTGTCTCAGGTGGTAGAGACGCTGTTTCGCCTTCTTTACTACTGTGCCTATGTGTGTTGACCATGTCAGGTCCTCTGAGATGTGGACCCCCAGGTACTTGAAGCTGCTCACCCTGTCCACGGTAGCCCCGTTTATCATCAGTGGTGTGTGTGTCCCCTGCTGTCCTCTCCTATAATCCACGATCAGTTCCTTGGTTTTGCCAATGTTCAGGAGCAGGCTGTTGTCCTGGCA